>NC_090931.1:484068669-484371699 GCF_040938575.1 Ambystoma mexicanum | reverse complement strand
TGACACTGACCCACAAGTGCATACACCTCACCGCCCCGGTCTACCTCTTACAAAGAATCCACCCCGTCTCCTCCACAAGGCCAACCAGATCACCATATACCAACATGCTCTGTGTGCGACTAGTAAAAAGAGCCAGAGCAGGAGGATCCAGCTTCCCTTATCTCGCACCAACACACTGGAATGCCCTACCTCCCACAATCCGAGGTGAGCCCTCCCTCATTACCTTCCGGAAAGCCATGAAAACCATCCTCTTCACATAAGGTCTCTCGCAGCACCATGTTTGCCAATCAACTGTCTGTAATATAATGACCAAAGATGCATGAGCTGTAATGACTACTATGTAATGACTACTATGTTTGTAGCAATCATAGTGTGCCAACGACTGCTACCAATCTTGTGCCCCCCGTAACTAAGCTCCTGCAAGTAACAGTGCCACAATGCCCCTGGGCTGTCTGCGCGCTATATAAATGAATAAATAAATATATACAGACCGGCAGCCAAGCAGTGATGTTTTGCATCAGAGGGGTTAACATTAGCAGAATAAAGAGTGTAAAAATAGAAATGATGTATAAGACATAAATACATAATTAAATGTATACACAATCTCAATATCCTCTGCTATTCAAGTTTGACTCTCTGTGCATCATAAGGACTTGGGAAGGAAAGCCCTTCTGGTGCACAGGGAGTCAAACTTGAATAGCAGAGGATATTCAAGCAGAGGACGTGAATAAGCTCAAGTCCAACGTTCAGTTCTCCCTCCTCAGGGGCATTCCTCCCCTTTCCTCCCCTTTCCTCCCCTTCTCCCAGAAGCTCAACGTCTCCAGAGCTCTGGTACTCTCTAGGCTGGACTACGGCAACAGCCTCTTCCTCCTTCCTCCCCCCCCACCCCCTTCAACTAATCCAGAATAAGACTGCAAGACCTATTCTTGGCCTCAAGCCCAGGGACTGCATCTCTCCATCCCTAAATAATCTCCACTGTCTCCTAGTGTCCACAAGTATCAAATATAAGACGCTTTGCATCATCCACAAGGGGTCTGGTAGCTCTCTACATCCAGCTTTCCCTCCCTAAATACCTCCAGGCCAGAGTCCTTCAGTCCTCTGCTCCATCTCTCTGCAGGTCAAATGTTTCTCCAAGCGGAGAGTGAGAGGTAGATCCCTTTCCTCTGCTGGCTCCTCCATCTGGAAGGGCTTTCCTGCCCCCATCAAAACTTAGCCTGGTCCCCTCAGAGTTATACTGGGGCCAGACCACCTTCTGCCAGTCCCCGCAACCGTTTGTGTTCTTCCTTCATGGTTCCCATGTGCCCCACTTTCCCCCCACATCTTGTCTTCTGGTGCCTGGAAACATTTGTGTATAGACGCCATAAAAATGTCCAATAGACAAAATCTATATCTACCTCTCCATTTATTTGACGCCGCCTGTGATTCTCTCAGATCGACAGCATTGTAGTCAGAAGCTAGGGTGGGGGCTATGATTCCTCAAGGTGGATGCAGGCCAAAAAGCATCCCAATTGAGACTTCCATTTCTGGGTCAGAAATTGTTTGGATCAAAGTTAGGGGAATTGCTGAAACAAGCACAGGATGAAAGCAAGTTGTTTCGTCTGTCTGCCCTAGACAAGTCTGGTTGGAAGACCCGTTAATGATTCCCCAAAACTCAGCAACACCAAGACCTAGTAAGGGAAGGGGTAGGGGCATGGAAGTGCTTCACGGCAGCAGGGCCCCTGCTACCTCGAAGACACAGCTGCCGTCCTGAATATGGGAGTGATCCCAACAAGACCCAGGGCTAAGGGGGGATGGAGACCGATTTGGGGGGTGGGCTGTCTGGTTCCTATGACCCTGGAATGCGCCAATCTCAGATCAGTGGGTCCTCAACCTAGTTCAGGAGGGCTACAGGATGGACTTTTACAAGAAACTACAGTCACCTGCACTAAGGTGTACTCCAACTCCATTTTGTCCAGCAAAAAGGCTGATTCTAATTTAAGGAGCGACAGTGAAGTTTCCCATTTGGGAGAGGCTCTCTAATATAAGTAACTTAATTTGGTTCCTAGTGCTGAAACCATCTGGCAAATTCCGTCCTATGCTGGAGCGGAAATATCTCAACAAATACGTCCAGCATACCACCTTTCGGATGGAATCAGTACAGACCATCTGCATGATTCTACAACAATTCCTGTACTACCGAAAGCATGTTGCGGGGGCCCATACCAAGATGGCCACCACTGACGTCCAGTGAGACGCAACATTATGTGCGCCATGACACGTGGCATGATGCCTAGATTAATTTTTCCTTACAGGATGTAAAAACCCCAACAGCCAGAGAATCAGTGTTTCTCAACGCTCTATCTTAGTTTGATCAGATGCTGCCTCTGTAATTTTAAGTGACAAAGTTGTCACCCCCGCCCCTTTTCTTTTCTAACACTTCTCCTTCTGTGACTGGCTTCTCTTCCTCTCTTGGACACTCAAGCCAGTCCTGTTCCTGTTGCTGAATTTTGGCTTCCACGTCCTACTACCATTTCACATGCACTCTCTACAGCTTTATCCTGCTGCTGGATTTCAGCTCCTCCGCCTTGTTGTTTAAATTCCTGGATATACTACAGCCAACATCTTGCTACTGGCTCCAAGTTCCTCTTAGCTGGAAGACCTGGTTGTGCCACACATCCCTAGAGGTTTTTTCTATTATCTGTTTTTTCCTCCTACAACACTATGAACCTGGGATACCACCTGACACTGGGTGGATTCTACCTTCACCCATTGTCACAGTGGAGGTCTGGGAAGATCTGCCTTATATCCATCGTCTTTCTCGACTGACAAGGAGTCGGGTAAGGCCGTTGGTGAAACAAAGGGAGTGCATGGCCACTATTGTCTTAGTTTATTTATTTATAGAGTTTACATACATGTAAAAAGTAAAATAGTGTTGGCAGTTGACTAGTGGACTAGAGGAAACATGTCTGACAGAAACACTGCTTACAATGTGCACTATAGTTACAAGTGAAGGAAATAAAAGACATAAGGCTAGTGTTACAAATCCAAGCGTTTAACCAAGCAGGCATGTGATAAATGCTAAGAAATGTGTATTGGCCTTAGTTTGCTGGGCAAATAGCCAAGATTTTACCTTTTTTCGGAAAGACCAGAATGATGGCTCGGCTCTTACTACTGTAGGTAGGGAGTTCCAGAGCTTAGCTGCTAGAACTGGGAAACTACTCCGCCTGCTTTTTGAAGTTTGTATTTGGGAATATTTAAGTGGTATGAGTAGTTAGACCTGGTAGGCCTGGTAGATTGGTTTCTGGTGAATTTGTCTACCAGGTATTTTGGGGCTGAGTTGGTGAGGCATTTGTGGGTGATCATTAATGTTCTGAATGTGATTCTGTCTTGCACTGGGAGCCAGGGGCTATTGTGTCTTGCTGCTGAGATGTGGTTGGATCGCAGGATCTTTAGAGTCGTTCTAAGCATGTTATTTTGAAGCACTTACCATTTATTCAAGTTTTGTTTATTGGTGCCAAAGTATAAGGTGTTACAATAGTCCAAATTGCTCTGGCCAGTGTGATGCAGCTATTTGTGGACAGAAAGGGCTTGCAAGCATTGATCAGCTTGGAAGTGTGTAAGCTGTTGCTGAAGCCGTCTCATTGACTTGTCTGGTAAGTGAGAGAGTGGAATCCAAATATAAGCCTAGAGTTTCAACATCGTTGCAGGCTTTGATGTTATTCCCATCCATATTGAATCAGTTATTTTGGGAGTCTAACTTGTTTAGTTGTGGTCGTGAGCCAATGAGGAGTAACTCTGTCTTGTCGTTCAAGCAGAGCCCATGGGTGGCCAACCATGCCTGAATTTTTAGATAGATTTAATTTAGAAGTTTGGTATCTTTGTCATAGGAGCCCGTTAGAGTAATGAGAATTTGCATGTCATCCGCATAGTTAGGGTAGGTGACACCCAAATCATCCAAATGGTCAAACAAGAGCCTAGTAAAGATATTGTATAAGGTGGGGGACACACAAGAACCCTGTTGGACCCCACAGGAGATTGGGGCAGGTTCTGTGAAAAACCTCATAGTCCTGTTTGCTAGAAAGGACTGTATCCAGGCAGCGGTGTTCGAGGAGGAGGCTACTGAGGTCAAGTGTCTGGTAAGGATGTTCTGGTCGACTAAATCAAAAGCTGCTGATAAATCGAGCAGGAGCAGGAGGGACAGATTTCCTTTTATCTTTCAATTCATCCATTTGGATTTTTAAGTCAAGGAGGGCTGTTTCTGTGCCGTGTCTTGGCCTGAACCCTGATTGACGCAAGCCTAGAAGGTTATTGGCTTCCAGGTGATTTTGAATTTGGAGGTATGCCAAGGACACATACTGTCACATCCCTATTTTCGCAGGTGACCATCAGTTTCTGCTGTTCAAAATAGGCGAGGGTCAGTTCCAGTTTGTAGTGCTCCCGTTTGGACTGAAGACAGCCCAAGGGGATTTACGAAAGTGCTCTCCCCCTTGGTGGGGTTGCTTCACAAACAAGGAATGGCAGTCCCTCTGTAGATGGACGTCATCAGCAAACTGAACTACATCAGATGTCAGGGTGGTTGCACCGTACTGAAGACTTGCGGATCGTAATCAATTACAAAAGTCGCAGCTCATACCATCCCAACACCTGAAATTCATTGAGTTTTCTTTGAAACCTCCTAAATTATAGTTTTACTTTCTCCTCGTCGGACTCGAAAGCTGAGGAATCAGGTTACAAATCTTTGGGCTACCCCAGCGTCAACAGTTTATCAATGGTTACCTGTGCAGGACAAGCTTTCAGCATGTGTGTCAACTGTCCCATGGGCCAGGCTGCATCTAAAAACGTTGGTTCGCCATCTTCTTAGTCATCGGAATCCACAGGAGCAGCTATACAAAACACAAACACCTATGTCGTAGGAGGTGGCCAATTCAATGAGATGTTGACTGAGGGTGGTGTTGACATCATTGGGTTGTGTGATCTGCCCTGAAGATCCATTAACAATAACAATTGATGGCAGCTTGTTGGGATGGGAGGTGTCCTTGGAACAGGGCACGCTACAGGGTGGTTGGTTGGCTTGGGAAGTCTCTCACTTCAAATTCGAGGGAGCAGGTGGCTATCTGCCTAGCGTTTCTGGGTTTTGCACCTCGGCTACTCCAACACAGAGTCCATGTTTGCACAGACAATATAGTGGCAAAGTGCTGTATCAAAAGGCCAAGAGGGAGACGATCACAGTCACTATGCGCATGGGAAAAGGCACCTCTAGAGTCGCTGACGGTGACTAACATTCCGGGTTTCGACAATGCCCAGGCGGACTCCCGCAGCAAGGCCTTCCAAGCCTCACAGGAGTGTCTATTGCTCCCCGAGTTGTTTCTCCAGATTTGCAGTCGTCAGTGGAGGTTTTTCAGAATTAAAGGACAACATTTTTAGCCAGGTTTTGCTCCAGGGACAGGGAGCCATTGTCATGCAGGTGGAATGCTCGGTTGTTTGCGTGACCGACCTGGTTATTTTGTATCTTTCCCCCATTTCCAATGATGCCTCAAGTACTGGCAAAAATATGGAGGGAGGAAGCTCAGGTTTTGGTGGAGCTCCGGTTGCGGAAGAAGAAATTGTGGTTTCCCTGTATATTCAAATGGCAGCCAGTCCTCCTTGGGTCTTCTCCTTGACTCTCTCCCCTCTGTAGTGGCAGAGCCTGCCTCTGAATGATCTCAGAGGTCTACATCTATCTGTTTGGTGTCTGAACCCGAGAGCATAATTGCCATATTTCTCCTGAGGTGGCAGGATTGCTTTGGGGTGCTCATAAACTGTCTACGCTCAAGCTCTAGGCTTGGTCCACTGAGGTTCATTCTCTAAATGGTGTCTGAAGCTTTACCTGGCTCCTTTGTCCTGTGACCCTCTAAGGATTTAGGATTTTTTGTGCAATGTTTTTTCTCTGGTTTTAGATGGTTCATTGCTTTTAGGGTTCAGCTTGCCGCAATTAGGAGGATCTGGGACCCTTCGGGCTGAATTGGTCCAGTGCTTCCATGCTGTTTTAGTCTTTATTATTTTTTTTATTATTTTTTTATTAATGATTAGTTTGCTTGCAAACTTTACATTATTTCTTTTCAACTAAAACAATTTTCAACTTTCCATCACATTTTTTCATTCAAAAGCATTTTTAAAATTAAGATCTTTTCTGAGTGTCATTATTTCCTCTTATGCACTTAACTATTCTCCTTCATAGTCAATCTTGTATCTTTCCATCATACGCTACATTTTTATTTTATTTAACAAATTTAGTGAGGTCCAGAATTGTACAACTCTCATCGTCCATCTATTATCTTGCCCTAACATAATTTCTGAGGCTTGTGGAATCTGCTTAGATCACATGCTGTGCATAGGCCGACATCTAGTGGAAGCTGCGGAGTATTACAGTTTGTTATATCCATCTTTCTTTCTCATCCATGTCTCTTTTGTCTATTGGAAGCATATTGGCGAATAAATTACGCTTATCTCGTCAATGCTGTACATTCCATTATTAGGTGGTATATTGAGTCTTCCTTTTTTTTAATCACAGAATCTACATATATTCATCTCTTTCTCAATCTGCTTTGTGTGGGCCAGGTATTCTCTTGTTGGTAGTACATTTAATCTCATTCGTAGGAAAGTATCTCTGGGAATGTATTCAAGTATGATGGTACTTCATTTGAACTTCTGATATCTTGATCTATTTGAATGTTCAGTTTATATTATTTTTTCGTTTGTGTTAGGATCCAATCATCTCTTTTAATTTTCAGTTTCACATTCTGAGGTCTATTTATTAACATTTCATCTTTTATGTCCGTTGTTTGTAAGAGGTAGTTACAGTATTTTTTCCAAAGATTAATGGTCGATACATTAATTGCATAAGGTTTTTCTTGCAGTATTATCATTGCAGGGATAATTCCTTTTCTTAACGTTTTCCTATATAAGTCCAAGGTTCTACAGGAGTTCCTCGACGCCCGCTGGATGCAAGCGGCGGGCAGCTTCGAAGACAATATCCCGCTCAACGAAGTTTTCCGTCGGGCGATTCAGTGGTGGGGCACCCGTGCACACTTCATGGCGGGCACGGACTTCCAGACCCCGGCAAATCAGGAGACTGTGACGACGGACGCCTCCCTGGAGGGATGGGGTGTGCACACCGGAGATCTCTATGCAAGAGGCCTTTGGCTCCCGGAGGAGAGGTCTCTCCACATCAACATCTTGGAGCTCCGTGCCGTGTTCTGGGCGCTCAAGTCGTTCCTCCCGTTCCTCGAGAGGGAAGGTCGTAAGGATCTTCACTGACAACACCACCACAATGTTCTACATCCGGAAGCAGAGAGGCACCATATCCCCAGCCCAATCCAAGGAGGCCCAGGATCTGTGGCACTGGGCCGTCGCTCAGGGGATGTTTCTGGTTCCCTTCCATCTGGCAGGAATAAAAAACACCATCACCAACTCACTCAGCAGGGAGCTGCACTCGTGCCACGAGTGGGAACTACTCCAGGATCAAGTGGATCGGCTCTTCCAATGATGAGGCAAACCCCAAATCGACCTCTTCGCGAAGCGCGACGAACTCCAAGTGCCAGAGGTTCGTCAGCAGGTTTCCCCAGTCGAGGACCATGGGCGATGCTTTCTCGTTCCCCTGGGACGGCCTGTTCCTGTATGCGTTTCCTCCGTTGCCGCTGCTGCTTCAACTCATCAGCCAGCTCAAGAGGTCCCAGTGCAGGATGATCCTCGTTGCACCGGCGTGGCCGAGACAGATCTGGTTTCCAGACCTTCTGGACCTCTGTGTCCCCACCAGTCAAGCTGTCGATGGACGCAGATCTCCTCTCCAGAGAGGGAGGCGCCATTATTCATCACGACCCGGAGTCGCTGAACTTGCAGGCCTGGCTCCTGCAGCACTAGAGTTTGGAGGGTACGATATCCTGGCTGATTGCAGAGCGGTTCTTGCAAAGGCCAGGGCGTCCTCCACACTCAAGTGCTACGGACACAAGTGGAAGCGGTTCTCTGTCTGGTGCCGTTCACAGAAGATCAACCCTCTACGGATTACGGCACCTCAAGTGCTACCATACCTACTGTCGCTGGCCAAAGTTGGACTAGCTCACGCTTCCATCAAGATACATCTGGCAGCGTTCTCCCGATACACAAGAACTGCAGGACGGCCGTCCTTGTGGTCTCATCGACTGGTGAAGGAATTTATGAAGGGACTGTTCCGATCGCTCCCGCCAGTGAAGGCTCCAGCCCCGGCGTGGGAGCTCAACGTGGTGCTGACCAGGCTCATGGAGCCACCATTCAAGCCTTTGCATTCGGCTCTGTTGAGGTTCCTGTTGTGGAACACGGCGTTCCTTGTGGCCATCAACTCCACACACCACGTGGGAGAGATTCAGTCCCTATCCTGCAAGCCTCCATACTTGACTTTTCACGATACGAGGGTGGTGCTGAGGACGCACCCCTCTTTCATGCCCAAGGTGCCGTCGGACTTCCATCTTAACGAGCCCTTGGTGTTGTCAGTTTTCTTTCCGTCTCCTTCGTCGCCGGCCGAGAGGACTTTGCACTCGCTGGATGTAGCTAGAGCGCTTAAGTTCTATGTGGACCGAACAAAGAGTTTCCGGAAGACATCACAGCCGTTTGTGAACTTTGGACCTGCGAACCAAGGTAAAGCTCTCTCGAAGGCTTCCATTTCCAGATGGCTCTCTGGCTGCATCATGCACTATCATTGGTTGGCCAACCGACCGTTGCCCGGCCGTCCGAGAGCCTATTCGACCAGAGCGATCGCTGCTACTACGGCTTTCTTGTCTGGTGTGCCTCTGCTGGACATCTGCAGGGCTGCTATATGGAGGTCGACGCACATCTTCACGAGATTCTACTGTGTCGACCGGGATTCCAGGGAGGAGTCCGTAGTCAGCCAAGCAGTGCTGCGCAACCTGTTCGCCTGAAGGTGGGCCTGGTGAGGAGATAAGAGTTGCTTAATGTTGAGTTTATGTAATGCTTAATGTTGAGCCTTTTGCCACCTCCCGTGGTTGTGCATATGTGTACTGCTATGTATTCTTATATTCATGAGCATGTGAATCCATGCCAGACCCCATGCTGGAGAAGTAACGAGTTACTTACCTGTAAATGTTGTTCTCCAGCATGGGTCTGGCATGGATTCACATGCAAACCCTCCCTCTTTCCCCTCTGCGGCTCTTCACTTGGTCATACTGCCACTTTACGTGCTACCAAATCTGAGGATGGCTGCCAGGGGAGGGGCTTAGGGAGAGGGCAGTCATTGGCTGAGGGCAGTATGACCCAGAGACCAGTGATTGGTTACTACTAAGAAAGACAGATCAGAAACAAAACTGATACTGATTTTTTTTTTCTTTACCGAGGATTTCCAGCCTGACGACGGGGAATATTCATGAGCATGTGAATCCATGCCAGACCCATGCTGGAGAACAACAGTTACAGGTAAGTAACTTGTTCCTTCTTAATGATCTTTTCGCAGGATTAGGTCTGCTTGCCAGTGCCATTGTTTTCAGTTTTTTTCAATATTTATTTTTAAGTGGTTTTCCTGTGTATAGAAGGAATGCAATCATTCTCTGCTGCAGACCTTTTTGTGTCCTATCAAATAACACCACATCATCAGCAAACAAGATGTATGGTATTTTGGTCGCATTCAATATAGGAGGATATCCCACCTTAGCCACTCTGAATTTTGTATGTCAGCGATGTAGAGTACAAATAGTGCAGCCGATAAGGGGCATCCCTGTTTTAGGCCATTTTCTGTAGGTATTACTTCTGACAGGATACCATCCAGTGTTAATCGTATCTTAATCGATGTTTGCGAATAAAGCGTCTTCATTGGTTCGAATATATTACTTGGGCAACTCCAATTTTCTAGTTTCTTCCACAGTTTGTCTCTTTTCAGAATTGAAAGCGAGTTTTAAATCCACAAAGATGCCATACGTTGAGATGTTATTTTTCGCTGCTGCTTGTTTTAGGCAATTTAATAGAAATGTTAATTAGTCCCTATATTTTTGGTGAAGCCCGTTTGTCTTTTATCAAAGAGTTCTTTGTTTTTTGCCCAAGTGTATAGTTACTTTTCCAAGAAAGCCACAAACATTTTCCCCAGAGGATCAAGGAGTGCTAAAGGTCGATATGTCAGGAGTAGCCGGATTCAACCCTTCTGGACTTCATGGTCCATGATGCACCGCAGCATAAACACTGCAATTCATCCAAGATGGCTGACAAGTTAGAACCTTTGTGGTCTAGCCTTTGCGTGCAGTCGCCAGCTTCCTAGAAAACCGGCATGCCCCCGCGGCTCTGCGCGTCTCAACTCTACCCCTACGAGTTACTAGACGTTGTGTTACGCTCACCGGATATCCACGGGGACGCCTGTATGCCCTGGTTGCCGGATTTCCCCCAGATGTACTCAATTAGGGATGATGTCTTCTATGGCAGGTGGGCCTGAAAACACAGGAGGACTGGGCTTGGGTTCAGATTTTGTTTCCTCCCACCAGCCCCTCGACCTGAAGGCCCCCCCCTCCTCACCTTGTTATGTCCGGCGTGCTCTCCATCCTGCTTTCTGTGCAGGGGCGCGTAGTTTCTGCGGTTTGAAGTGACAGAGTTAACTTCACTGATGCCAACCCATTCAAGTGTCTTTAAAGAGGTAAATTCGATTATAGTAGTCTTTGAGGGCCTTTGCTTTCTTGCAGGCTATTAATGTCTTTCCCTGATTGTTTCCCCCTTAGGTATGCAGAGGTTTGCTGGGTGCGCTGCTTGGGTTAGGCTCCTGCCTATGGACGCGGAGCGTATGAAGAAAGGTAGGTTCAGCATGAAGTGCGGCGCGCTAATATCTTTTTGGGCTAACCTGTACTCTTTTCCTTTTCAGGTTACGATGGTCTTTCTGGGCGTGCAGTGTTTTCCTGAGCAGAACCGGCCAAGATATGCCCAGCCAGGTGAGGAGATTTTGGTTACTGCTGAGCGTGCTGTGAGTAACCTGTTTAACGTTGTCCCTTTTTCTCTCCTGCCCAGATGCTTCGTTCTGGTGCGAGCGAAATGTCCTGAATATGCTGCCAACGGGATGGAAGACCGCGAGCAGCTGGGATCGAAGGATGGAAGACTGCAGGTAAGCTGGAACTGCTAATGTTCTTTTGTCTCCTCTGCAGGTTCGCGATTCCAGGAACGCCGGGCGCTGGTCTCTGAACACGCTGAGCATTACGCTGCTGGCTGCAGAATAACACGAAGCACGTTCTTTAGCTTGGGTGTGGTTTATATAGCTTACCCTGTAAAGTAGTCCAGGTAAAGTAGTCCGGTCTACCACACCCTAAAACACTGCACTGCACAGTCTGGTTCTTAGGGACTAGACTGTGTGGGTGCCTCCATGTTGGCTTCAGGCCTCCATATGAAAAGTAGTCCCTTGAAGTCCCATTCCAAATATGAGCCTGGCGCCAAAGGTGCCAGGACTGACTCCAGGAGAGCCTCCGGTAACAATGCAAGGCCCTTGGGGCCCCAAATGAACCCCGAGCCCTAACCCTACCTTGCATGTGACCATGCCAGTGGGGTTCTGGGTCACAGGTCGTGACACGTTGTTCGAGTTCGCTCTCTGTGTTGCCGTGTATTTCTATCTTCTATGTTCCTGGAACCCTCTCCCTTCCAATCCTTACCTTCCTGTACCTTCCTTCCTGGATTCATTGACATTTGTTCCTGGAATTCAAACGCTACCGGCTTGGCAGCTGGCTTCCACACTGGAACCCGAGGACTTGCGTTCCAGCCTGTACAAGTCACGGTCTGTGAAAAAGAAAGAAGCCTCATCCCTGAAGAACTCGAGCAAGGAGAAAAAGGTGAGAAAGAAAGAGGCTTCTGACACGATAATTAGCAGGATTTTCTATAGGTCCTTTTTTGTATATCTGGATGATTGTTGCTAATCTCCAAGTGTTAGGTATTCTCTCTATTTTCCCAATGATGTTAAACAGTTCGTAACAGATGTTTGCCCAAATTTCTGGATGTTTTTTCAAGGTTGCATTGCTCATCCCGTCAGGCCCAGGGGCTAAAGATGGGTTTTATTTTTTTGATGTGCTGAATTATTTCACTGATGTCCCATGTCGTTTGCCAACTCCATTGAGAGGGGCCTGGCTTCATTTTAGTTATGTTTTCATTTTTCCTGTATAACTCAACAAAATGTTTTTTCCAATTTCGTGTGATACACCACCAATTTGATTTATCGTCCTATCTTCATTGTTGTTTAGTAGGACCCATAATTGTCTTGTATTTTTTTTGGTTCAAAAATATTTTTTTCTGCATCATTTTGATACAGCATCGCTTGTTGTGAGTGTATCCAATTTCTATAGTTCTGATTCTGCGAATGTCATCATTGCTTTGCGTTAACGGCAGTTTTTTCGCTTGAGCCTTTTTTTCTCTAACTTTTTTTTCATTTGTACTATGATCTCACAATATTGATGTTTATGATTCTTTTTTGGTATACTGGAATTCTTCTTTTCCCTTTTGAAAGGAATTAATAAACCCAAATAGTTTACTTTGTTTTCGGTGGGTACGGTAGGATCTTCGAAGCTCTTTCTAATGCATAGTACATTTTTTTTCGTTCAGCCGTAATCTGGACCCTGCCCTGTCAGCTATTATAGCTGGTAGGTTCCTTTTTTCCAGTTGTTCGGTTTCTTGGGACCATCTCTTGATTATTCTTTTATTATCACTATGTTGAGGATCTAACTTCGAAGGCTTCAATTTTGGGTAGCATTGTATGTTAGACATAAATATAATCCAAGACAGAGGTTGTATTTTTTTCCTGTTCTGGTCATTTTTAGGCTGTTTTTTCCTTGGCATACTTCATTTACCATCTCCAAGTCCCTTTTTTTTTAAATTTCCTTTCCCCAACTTTGGCCTTTTTTCTGCAATAATTCATAGGGAATTCTTGTGCCGTCTTGCTTGAAGATAAGCATATTAAAGTCTCCGCATATTATCTCAATGAATTTATGCTTGCATGAGCTCATCGATTTTAGTCAATATTTCATCTATGAAATCTTTGTATGGAATCTCACTTATACTCCAATAAATATTGTCAATCACCAATTATTTTGCAGCCCTCTCACTATCCGTTTTCTTAGAATATTTGGTGATATTGGTTATTTCCAGTATTGTTACTTGAATAAACGGATTTATATTAATCGGTTCTATAGTGTTTAATTTTAGTTCAGTTTTAATAGCAGTGATTTAATCCAGCTGAGGGACAATCTTTACTCTCTGGATAGCTGGGTTGATGCAAATTTGAAATATATCGGAAATTGGAGGGTCACTTATCCATGTTTCCTGTAGGCAGACTATATCAGCAAGATTTAATTCACTATTAGTGTCCTTAAATAAGTGATTAAACCCCCTTGTGTTCCATGAACATAATGTTAAAGTATTGTTTTTTCGTTTGATGGTTAATCTTCATAAATTCGTGTTGCCTCCAACCTTCATTTGTTAATTCATCATTTAAATGCTTAGATGTTTGAAAACCTCTTAATTTTTTTATATCTTGTGTTTCTTTCTGTTTCAGGTCCACTTATCAGTATCATCTCTGTTTTCTCTCATATTTGGTTATAGCTTTTTTTGTTGGCTAAATCGATGATCACCATATCTAGTAATGCATTATTAGGAAATATGATGCATTTTATGTCTTTTGTAAAGCTATCTTTTAGATTTCCGACAGCGTCAAATAATAAAAAAAAAGATGTTTGCTCTGTTCAATATTAAGTCATCTTTTGTTCTATCACAGCACTCAATTCTTAATTTAAATTAATTGCGTGATATACTGGGGTTGATAAACCTTGGTTTCCTTATTTGGTCTTTTCCTTTATATGCTATTCTTTTTTCATCTACAGTTGCCTCCTTCTCGGATGAATATTGTGTGCTATTCATCGTGTACTTTGTATATCGAGATGACCTTGAGTAGTGTGAGTGAATTGAAATTTCCAATTCATTGTCCGATATTTCCTCCATTGATAATCTGTTTGCTTCATTGGGCATGGCTTCATTGCTCTCATATTCATCTACAATATATAATGTTTCATTGATGGTCTTCATTGTTGAATTTACATTGTCCATTACTTGATCATCTCTATCGTGATCATATGTTGACAGATTAATCAATAATTCAACTGTTTCTTCGTGAGTTAATTGTTTTTATTTCTATGTTCACTGCGCTTTTTTTAGGGGTTATTGTTTTTTTTAATACGTTTTGGTCCTCTATTTTATTTTCCCACTTTTCAAGCTTTGTAAAGGCATAGTTAAATTCCTTAAGAAAGCCCTTGAGCCCCTTTGTTTTCCTTTTGCATTAGTTTTATTCAGGGGCTTTTCCTGCATCTGTTTTCCATCTCTGGTCCCTTTACTTTCCTTTGTCAATTTAGTTAAAAAAATAGAGAAACTTTCCAAAGATTTAACATTCTTGATGTTACTGTCTGTCTGATCTATTTTATCATTTCGCCTTTGTTAATTTTTTCCCAAATTTTGTCGATCCTGTTTTTATCAGCAGTAGTTGTTGCTTCTTTCTCTTTTCCCAACTGTGGGTCCATATTTACCAACTTTGTTTTGTGTATGTTTTCCTTATGTGTTAATAATGTTATTTCAGTCAAGGTTTTTGCTAATGTAGCTTTCTCCATTCTATCATTCATGATCATTTCAAACATTCTTTCTGGCCATTTTGTTGTTGTTTCAGCTTCTTTAATTAATTTTTGTTGTACTTTCTCTAAGAATGCTTCCAAAAAGGTCTGTTTAGTGTGGATCAAGGATAACATAATTGTCTGGTCCTTCATATTGTCAGCCATGGTCTCATATCATTTCATGAAGGGTATTAGAACATGTGTGGCAGCTGTTGTTAAATTATTCTGAAGATCTCGGAGGGATATTGTGTTCTCATATCTTCTGTTTTATCATAGCCAGCATTCTGTTTTCCAGAGTTGTTCGGATGCGGGTCTTGTTGTTCAATTGTTCTCAGCGAGAGGTCAGTGATTTTTGTAGATGCCTCATTTTCTTTTCTTGTTTCCATTCTGATACTATTTATTGTAATCTCATCTTCCTTTTTATTATCATGTCTTGGTGTAGATGTCATCCCTCTATGCAAGTGAGGTGTTTAATTGTTGTTTAGAGTATTGAAGACCATCCCTCTTTTCATGTTCCATCATGAGGGAATCAATCTCTGTAATGTCTAATGACAATTTTCGTATTTTCTGATTGGCTGCTGAGGGTATGATGTTTTCTGCTGTCTTGTGCTTTATATGTTCATGATATCTCTTCTTCCACAGTGATGTTGCACGTGCAGATTTTTGTTGTATCTCCTTTTTCTCTTTCTATTTAGCAATCACCGTTTTGCTCATTTTGGTGAGTTTCAATTAGCTGTAATTGATCTAATGGAATGCTTTCCTCCTTTGGTTGTGATAGTAAATTCATTTTTCCAACATTTACTTCCTGGTGCGTTTCATTAGCCTTCACAAAGGTGTGTACATAGCATTTCTTGTACAAGCATGTCATTGGAGTTAGATAACTGCATAATGTTGCTCGTTTGGCTTATAAGTTCCACATTCTGTGCAATTTGTTTGCTATCATTTAAATATGTGTTTCTTGTCTCATTGCTCTCATTAAGACTCCTCTCATATGTATTACTCTCCTCTATGTGAAGGGCTTGGCTTATTTGTTGTGCTGTGTTTCTTCCGTCTTTCTTTTCAAAAGTCATATTTTGAATTGTTTCCTTGTGATGGTCATACATTGCTGTTCCTGTTATTTCTACCATCTTTTCTTCAGACGTAGCTAAGCCTGAGCGTGCAGGCTGTTGTTGGTCTCTTGGGTAGATTCTTTTGGGAGGGCAAAGTTTACCTGTGTTTCTAGCAGCTGCTTTAAAAAGCTGAGTCACCAATTTGTTATTGCGCCTTGTCTCAGATTTTTTAAAACTATTCATGTGCCGCGCTACGCAGATTGTAGCTAGACATAGTGGTTTCTTTTTTATAGCAGCAGTATCACGTGTTTTTAAAATTTATTTTAATGACCCTTTTTACAAGCAAAGGGTTTGTCCTCTGAGCAATATTTTTGTATGGCGCACTTGCGTGTGGGTTTTTCTCGCGCTCAATAAGATAAAACAAACAGGATAAGTCAATAAAAAGGTTGTTTTCACATGTAAAATCAACACGGTTATGTGCAGCGCTTATGCTCCCAATTCCAAACTTCGTGTCAAAGTTGCTGTTTAGTACTCTCAAAGTCACGCTGTTTACCTTATCATAGGCTACGGCATCAGCTGCAATATTCAGCAACTTTCGCAAACAGCAGAGGCATCGAATAGCCGGGCTTTCCCACCCCAAGTGAATAACACCTTTTGCAAGTGAAAGGCGTTTCCGAGGTCGTGAATCCCGTTGCTTCTTCAACAATTAATTATTCCGTGTTTATCTTGTGCACACTTTTATAAGGGAGAGAAACTCGCAGCCCCCTACGGATGAACTGTCTGTAGAACATTTCAATGTGCTTTCAATGAATAACCAATAGCGCTTTGCAAAAGAAAGGGGGTGATAAGTGTTCTACACGGAAGAGGCCAATGCTGTTTTTTGCAGATATATAACGGATAAGAAGGCACTCCAGTTCTTTAGCTGCACTCAGGAATATGGGTGTTCATTAGAGGCAGTCAATCGGCTGATGTGACCCAGGCTTCCCTTCACAATGTTATATGAGACTCTTTGAATGCACCATATAAGCGTAAAAAGCAATTACATATACTTGTAACGGCACCAGTTTAAACGGCAGTGTCACAAGGATTGAAAGCGATCGTGATCAAAGGGTCCAGCCCTGCAGTCTCCCGCCGCCAAAGTCTATTAATCCCTCGGGTATTCACAACGGGTAGAAGTCAGGGAATGAACAATGAATGAACCATGCAGTTCCAACTTACTCACTCATGCTGAGAGGCAGCTGACATAAGCGCAAATAGCAAACCAGTCTCAGCTGTCTCAGCTCGCGACCATCACTGGAGATCACACTTGTTGCTCCGCTGTCGCCAGTAATGGGTTTTTTGAAGCAGAGTTGGATTGTGGGTATTTTCCTTAAAGGTGCAGTATTCCAACAGGTGACAGATACAATCCCACACCGGAGATCACACTTCCTCACACTTGTCGTTCCGCTGTCTCCAGTACTGGGTCTTTTGAAGCCTGTCTTTAATAAACAAAAGCCCGCCGATGAGGCTAGGTTTGCTGCCATGGAACCTGCCCGCCGTATTAGAATGCTTGGGGGGGGCGGCGGGCGGCGGGCGGGTTTTGAATCTCTAGTTACTGTCTTCCTGAAGCTGCTTTCACTTAAATTTGTATTCCTTTTCGCAGTGTCATCAGTCTGTAGGTTGGGGGAGTTGGGTGCTCTGTCCTGCAGGACTCCATATCTGGAGATTGTGTATTCTGGGTTGATCCTGAGGCCTCCATCCTCCCAACCCCAATCTTTTTGCCCTAAAGGGGATTCTGTACTTCACTCCTCCCAAGAACTGGTTTCCCCTCATTTTCTGAGGCAGATGCCACAACGCTGCCCTGAATGGCTGTGGGGAGGGCAATTCGCATTTACTTGGAGAGGTCAACAGGGTTCCGAGAATGCAACTCCTTTTTTAGTGACGTTTAGCCCGCACCATGCTGAAGTTAATCCTTCGGCAGCAACCATCATCCAGTGGGTCTTTCTCTATTGTGATGGCTTATGACGCTCAAGGGATTTCATTGCCTCAGTTCCTTCATGTTAGGTCCACCAGAGGCGTGGCAGAGTGGAGTTTAATGGAGATTATCAGGTGTAATCGAGGGATTAAGCCCACGCCCCCTCTACCCAGTCCTAACGTAATTGTGGAATACCAAAGTATTAGATTTCAACTACAAAAATCATACCCAAGCTGTTTTCTTTCCATACATAAGGTGCAGTCTGTTGTGGGAGACAAACTGGTAAGGCACAGTCTGTATGACTGCATGGCAGATTTCAGGAAGAGGAATGTCATTGAGTTTTTTCCTATGAAGCAGGAAGGTTTTTAATGAAATGTCCTTGAGCTCTGCCTCTTCTAATGGCTCAATAGCGGGAGACTGCATGATCTTGAGTACAGGAAGAAGATTCCACTTAGGAACCTGTGACTGATTGGATGGCCTGTTAGCATAAAACTCCTAAGAAGATGCGACTCTATAATCCTCCCACTGTCTGCCCGGTCCTTTAGAGATCGCACTGACATCGCAGTGCTGACTGGAGGGGAAATGCTGCCGCAGGACTACCACTATTTTTGCACCTTCCAAATCTCCAGCAGAAAAACATACAAGATGGCCAAAGAAAGACAAAAAGGACGGGTACCAAAGCTAAAATGGGTGAATAAACACTGATCCCTCCATCATCTACTCCTACAGCGACCAGCCAGATCATTAAAGAACAACATGGTGTCAGGAGGATAGCTTAGTGGCAACGTCCTCGCCTTGGATGCAGGACGACTCAGAGCACCACAGGTTCGATCCCCAGGGCCACGCTTAGGTGGGTATTAATTGTGTTATAAATAACCTAGCATATCATAACATGGACCGTACCCAAGTAACCTAAACCTCACTGATGGTCTACAACCAGAAGAACAGCACTTGAAGCCAAGATGATACTTCCTGTTTGGACGTGGCACTATTATGTCACAGGATATATGAATAAAATGGCCACCAAGGCGAATACGGTGGAACAAAGAATATCGGGCAGTGAGGATACAGTTCAATCAATGAAACGTCAACTGTCAGATGTTCTCGGTAGGACCAAAGTGGTGGAGGAGAGAGCCAAAGATGCTGAAGGTAGATTTAGTAGGAGTAATATGCACATAATCGGAATGCCCAAGAGGGCACAAGGCCCCTGAATGTACTTGGAACAATTGTTCACGGATATTGTCGGCCGAACTGGCCTCTCTAATTTTTTCTCGGTTCGGTCAAAAGAGCACGAAGTGCCAGGAAAACGTCCTCCATCCTGCCACGTGTAATAGTTGCTAAACTCCTTAACTACCGCAACACAAAATTGCAAGCGGCCAGGAAGAAGGGCCCTCTAGAAATTAATGGTATTAACGTGACCATTTCGCCAGACTTTACCAGAATCCTACAGAAGGCAAGACAATCATTTGAAGAGGTTACATACATAGACACTCCAGTCCTGTTATGTCAAACATGCTCTATTCTTCCCAGCAAACCTCAACATATACAATAAGGGAAAATCGCATTTCTTTGAGGAACTACAGTCCCTGCACTCCTGCAAAAGAGATGCACAAAAAAACTGGCAAATAAAACCAAATAACAATACCAAAAAAGACTTTAACTTAATCTCCCGCCAATACAAAGCAGCCATCACCATAGCCAAAGCCAACGCATTTAATGCACATATTTTTAACGCCAAATCGCACTCAAAAGAAATATTCACTATTTTCATTTAGCTTATCTCGACACCCAACACCCCAGACAATATTGTCAAAGATGAAGCCTGGTGTGCCAGCATTCAATCTGCCATGCTAAACACAATCAATCTCCTTAAAAAAAAATCCAGGAGCACTGCAAAGAACTACCTCCTCATCCTGGGCCTATGCAAACCAATACAAGTCCCACACCAACTTACTCCACCAAACCCGTCTTCACCTTCAGTGACATCACTGAATTAGACGTAATGAACCTCCTCAAAACCCTCAAACCCTCCACGTGTAAAGGGGACATATGTCCTCCTAAACTCATCATGGATTGCGCAGACCACTTTGCACCGCTTCTAACAGCCTTCATTAATGCCTCTTTTAGAACAGGCATTATCTCTGACAGCCTCAAGAGGCTTGGGTCCGCCCCTTCTAAAAAAAAAAAAAAAAACTCTCGAACCTCTACAACCAAATAACTACCGACCCATAACTACCGTGCCCTTCCTCCTTAAGATACTGGACAAAGCTGCCCGTAGCCAGATCCAACACTTCCTGGAAACCCACTCTATCCTCGGGTCCAGGCAATCTGGCTTCCGGAAAGGACACAGCACTGAAACAGCTCTGGTGGACCTAAAGAACCAGATCACCCAAATCATGGACAAAGGCAAGCCAGCCCTATTGTTACTCCTAGACTTCTCGGCCGCCTTCGACCTGGTGACCACAAGACTCTCAGTTCTCACCTCACACACTCAAGAAAGAAGCAGCTCTCTGGGTCACCTCCTTCCTTAAAGGCAGAGCAATGAAGGTGTTCTCAAACATAGCTAACGCTACCCCCACCACCATTCACTGCAAGATTCCCACAGGGCTCTTGCACAGCACCCACACTATACATCTTGTTCACCAAGCCTCTCTTCGACAAGCTCGACTCGCTTGGTATCGCGTACACGAATTACGCTGACGATACTCAGGTACTCCTTACCTCTCTCTGGCTCATAATACAAAGACGCTGCGGCACTCCACACAATTTACACCACCATCCAGGCATGGATGGCGGTCAATGGCCTTTGCCTCGATGGGGACAAGACCGAAATAATTATACTAGGTCAAAAAACTACTCTAGTCAAACTTGATAAACTGTATTCCAACTTCACCATTGATAATACGATCATACCTGTGTCTATATCTGTCAAGACATTGGGGGTATACTTAGAATCCACTCTATCCATGACTAGACAGGTCAGCGCTATCACATCCTCATCTGCACACACCACCAAGCTCATCAACACCATAAAGCCATACGTATCCAAGCCCAACTGTCTATCAATAGCTAGAGCAACTATTGGGGCCAAATTAGACTACTGCAATGCTCTATTAGCAGGTACATCTGAAAAAACCTAAAAAGATTACAAGTCACGCAGAATAATGCACTTCGTGCAGCGCTAAGCATCCCTAAAAGGGAGCATATTTCCCAGGCCAGACATTCAGCTCATTGGCTCCCGGTCAAAGAGCAAATCACTTTCAAAATCCTCACCCTCACACACAAATGCCTCACCCTCTCTGCACCATCATACCTCTCAAAGACCATTACCAAATCCTCCTCCACACGACCTACCAGAACACAATACACCAACCAACTCCTCATCCCACATATCAACAGGGCCAAAGCAGGCAGGCTAGGTTTCCCTTATATTGCCGCCAAATCCTGGAATGCATTACCCACAGACATCAGAGCAGAAAACAAGGTCCTTGCTTTCCGAAGAAAACTCAAAACTTCACTCTCTGCACTGTAAATTGTAACTGTTTGTAATTGTCTGCAACTTTAAACTCTGTATCATAAGCAACCTTACTGTAAACTGTGAATGCTCTTTGACCTGTAACTAAGAATTGTCAGTAACCAGCGCCACAATGCCCCCGGGCTGCTGCGCGCTCTACAAATCTGAATAAATAAATAATGGATACGAAACTCGTCGCACCTAAGGCTAAAGTGCACTGCAAACGGGCGAACAGCTCCAGGGACCAATTCCATCCGGCTGGGAAAATGATGAGATGACGCTTGGCAGGAGTGATGGGGTGGACATGCTAAGGGAGGTAACTGCCCAAAAGCCTGTTGTAGCATGGCAGGGTAAGTTGCAGAAACTGCCCTAGCCAACCAGCCAAGGTTGTGATATGCACATAATGTTGGTGCAGCGGTCGAGGAAAGGTAAAGGAAAGCCCTTGCTGCTGACTCGAAGGTGCTAGTTGGGGTTAAAGTTAATAGTTAGGAGACAGGTACTGCGTGTTATAAACTTGTACCACCCATGGACAGTACAGTACTTGGGACCGTCCACTTTTAAACTATGTGTACCATTCACCATTTTGTAAGTTTACTAACAAGTCAGAATACTACCCACTACTGCCTATTTCATATTGTGAATTTCCTTATCCTAGACAGAATGTATGTCCAGTTCAAATGCATATAACATACGTTAAGAATTCTGGGAATTTACTTGAATTTTTAACTAAGGCAACCTTTTGTTAAACATGGCATTAACTCTGTGTATCAACCAAGACACTCTCTGTTATAGAGTGCATGTTATTTATCCTTCAGAAGAACTGGTACTGTCTGCATGGCAAAGATGCACACACAACTTTGCATGCACCTCTAAAGATGCACAATCCTATTGGCGACCTCGCCTAGGAAAATGTTACTCTGAAAAATGGCAGCTGGCACGTGATGACGTCACCACCGTGTTATGTCATGAGAATGTGTAAAGCGCAGAGAGGCAAAGATAGAGAGCCAAAATCCCAAACGGTGTCCAGTCATAGTTTCGAAAAAAAAAAGGATTGAATCCCTTTTGTTCGAAACCAAAAGAACATAAAAAAAAAAGTTTGAATGCTTTATTTATTTATATATTTTTGAGTTTAGTATGCATAAAAAAGCTTTTTTTAAACAAGAAAACATGGGGGTTGGGGGGAATCCCCCCATAAAAAAAAAATAATTAAAAGCATTCGAAACTTTTTTTTTCAGCACTTTTGATGTCGAAAAAAAGGCATTCGATCCTTTGTATTTCGAATAAGGCACCTAGAACCCCCAAACACACCCGTCATCTAAAAAAGATAGGCTTTTAAAGCTTTTCTAAAAGCCAGATGATTAGGCAACTTTCTAACTGCCAAAGGAAGGTTATTCCAAAGATGTGCCGTGGCTAACGAAAAAGCCTGGCCACCCATTCGGGTCCGATGAAAGGAGGGCACAAAGCAAGCCTGCTGAGGCTGACTGCAAGGCATGACTGGGGAGGTAGCGGATGCATTTCAAACAGATATTCTGCACCCCGATCATGTAATGCCCGATGGACGGTACAGAGCGCCTTGAAACCAATGCGCTGAGCCACTGGGAACCAGTGTAGGGAATGCAGGACTGGGGAGATGTGGGCCCCATAAGGTGACCCTGTAGCGACTCGAGTTGCCAGAGTTTGGCAAGCGTTGGAGCCGTTGGACTACCCCCTCAGGTTGCGCCAGGTAAAGGGAATTGCAGTAGTCCAACCGGCTCAGCACCACAGCTGCAACCACCAGAGGCCGAAGGGGGTCTGCTATCATGGGAAGCACCATTTTCAATATTTTAAGGTGAAAATGGCCAGTTTGACATACCGCCGATACTTGGGCATCCATAGAGTGGGACGCGGACAGAACCACTCCCAGGTTTTTCAGCTTAACCGCAGCAACGGGCAGAGGACCGAGAGAAGAGGGCCAGAAGGAGGCCATCCAGAGTGAGGTATCAGGAGGGGAACATACCACTAGCACCTCCGTCTTGTCCCCATTCAACTTTAGCCAATTGCGGTTCATACACTCCCAAACAGCAGTCCGGCACTGATGGAGGCACGACGACACCTCAGCCTGATCGAGATCTAAACGGATCAGGATCTGGGTGTCGTCGGCATTAGAATAGCACTTGACGCTGAAGAGCGGATGAGACACACTAGTGACCAGATGTAAATATTAAAGAGAATGGGGGACAAGGTGGCAGGAACCAGACAAAGGAGGGAGGGAGGGAGGGAGATAGAGAGAGAGTTGGTCAGGAACAAGAAAAACCAGGCCAGCACTATATTCCGATCTGGGCCAGGCGGGACAGCAGGATGGGGTCGTCCACGGTGTCAAAAACCGCTGACCGATCTAAAAGAATCGGGTCACCAACTCCCCCTGCATCCACCAGCCTGGCCATGTCGTTCTGGACCGAGACAAGAACACTCTCTGTGCCCCTGTCTGGCTGAAAGCCTGACTGGGCAGGATCAAGAAGTTCAGAAGACTCAAGAAAGGAGGACAGAAGAGGTGAAACCAGAGCCTCCAGAAGCTTAATGAAAAAGGGCAAAAGGGAGATGGGTGGAAATTAGAGAGAAGAGTGGGGGTCCAGGAACGTTTTTTCAGGAGAGGGATCAATGTGCGGCCTTTAATTCAGGCGGAACACACCCTGATTGGCAAGAGCTGTTAATGGCCTTCAGTCTCAGGAGCTCAGGAGAGATCTCTTTAATAACTACCAAAGGGACAACATTGGAAGGTGCACTAGATTTAATCTGTTGGATGGCAGCAAGTACCAATTCCTCAGTAAAAACAGGGAAGGAGGACCAACTCTTCAGTACAGTTAGCCCACTAGAGTCAGAGGGCTTACTCTCTAAAGAGGATGTTGAAGCAGCCGTAGAGATAATAGTTCGTATAGTGTCAATTTTCATCCTGAAAAACCGAGACAATGATTCAGAGTCCCTGTGTGGGCCTAACATTGGAGGCATATTTAGTCGCGGAAGACAGGATTTAACTGCAACAAAGTGAGCTTTTGGTTGACACAGGGGGTGGATTCAATATTCGGAGACAAGTAGGACTTTTTTGCAGCTATAATGGCTGCAGAATAGGCTGCTGAACACGCCTTATACTGGGATTTAAGAAAGGGGTCATAGGCAATGCGCCATTTTCTTTCAGCCTGTCTAAGTTTGAGGTGGGCATCTTTCAGCTGTCCGGAAAACCACAGCTCAGAAGGAAGCCTACAAAGGTTGAATGAGCCGTAGTGGTGCCACTTCATCCGCTGATTCTAGCAGAGAAAGTGAGGGCAGCGAGAGAGATGACACAGTGGCCACCTTACAATTCGCTTTGACAGAGGATGCAAAGGCGCATAGAATGGCAGAGCTCCTGCAGCGCTGCCAGATTCTACAAGGGGTTCGGGGGGTCTTAGGCTGCGCCTGTAAAGGTTCAATCATACAGGTCACCAAATAGTGATCTGTCCATAGTACAGACTCTGCTGACTGAAAGGTAAGTAAGGCTTTGTTCGCCAACACCAAGTCTAGTGTGTTACCTAACTTATGGGTAGATCCTAAAACATGTTGTTGAAAATCAAGATCAAACAAGTTATAAAAGAATAGATCGGGCTGGGGCGCTAGGGCAGTTAAATTTCAAACTAAGATCACCCAGCACAACAAGGTGCGTATATTTCATTTGGAGATCTGCCACAAAATCTACTAATGGTTCAGGAAAGCCAACATGGGAACCTGAAGGACGATAAATAACCAGGAAATCGTGAGTAAAAACAGGAGAAATCGCACATCTTAGAAGCAGGGCCTCCATAGCCAGGGAGTGAGAGCAACAGAGTTGATTGAATATAAATTTATGTTTAAAGATCGCTGCTACCCCTCCCCCATACTGAGGTGAAGGCCGATCTAGGTGGATGACTCTGTAATCATCAGGAATAGCCTGAACATGGGCCAGAGCCGAGCCCTCCTGAAGCCATGCTTCAGAAAGGAAAAGAAAAGCGGGGCGGCAATCTGACAAGAGAAAGTATATTTCGAAGGGATTGTGTCCTCCGACGTATTCCTTATCTTAGATATCTCCTTCCAGCTCTGCTGGCCTCGGACAATTTTTCTCTAGAGGGCGCTGCGCGTCGACGTCCGCCGAGTCTATGTCCCTCGACAGCTGCCGTGTCGACGTCATCCTGCCTATAAAGGCCGCGCGCAGCGTCCGTTGCTCAGTTCCGTTTTTCCGCGCTTAATCAGTGTCGGAATACCGTTGCTCAGTTGTGTCAGGTTAATCCCATTTACCTCAAGATATTCGATCCGTACTCGATGGCTTCTTCGTCGGAACCGACAACTCCGCGGTCCGGCTTCAAAAAATGCCGAGATTGTGGGAAAAAGATGTCGCTGACTGACCCTCAGAGTTTGTCTGTGGTGTTTGGGAGCTGAACACCATTGTTCGGAGTGCGAGGACTGTATGTCCATGACAGCTAAGGCCCTGAAGGAGCGTAGGGGGAAGCTGGAGAAAGGTAAGACTTGAAGCTTCTTCTTCCTCAACGAAGTCGAGACATTCGTCTCCTCGTCACCATTCGCGCTCCAGGTCTCGGAGTGGGTCCCATCACTCCTCGAGATCGAAGCATTCGAAGAGGAGACGTCGAAGATCCCCTTCTCCGTCTTCCTCTTCCTCTGTTTCTCCAAAGAGAATCCCTTGCCCCACGAAACATAGTTCCCGGGCTGAATGGGAGGAATTCCTCAAAAATATGATGTGCGTCCTCGAGAAAGCGGCCTCGAAGACTGGCGAGAGCGATGCTCTGGTCGAAAGACCCGAAGGTCAAAAACGCTGCGAGTCGCAGTACCCGGCGAAGGAAGCTTCTCGAGCGCGTCTCGAACCCTCAAGTAAAGCTATGACCTCAAAACCTTCGAAGGTTCCGTCGACGCCGAGGTCGGTGTCTTCGACGCCGTTGTCGAAGGGACCTTCGACACACTGGTCTGTCGACTCGACGCCATCTTCGACACCGGCGTTGACACCAAGAAAAGTCACGGTTACGACGCACCCAGCGGCTATCCCCAGGTCCTCGATGACGATGGCGTCGAGGTTGTCGACTTCCTCGAGCAGAATCCCAATTCTGTCGAGGTCATCGAGGCCTCCGCCTTTGTCTTCGACGCCACGCCCGAAGCCGTCGACGACATCGACGTTTTCGAGGCCGATTATGACAAGTTTGGCACCCTCTGCCTTGGAGATGGGGTTTACACCCTTTATGAGTTCAGAACAATTGAGAACTATGTTCTCAATTATGGAAGAGGGTGAATTGTCTGAACAGGAAGACACATTTGAGTTGGAGGGACCTGCAACCCCAGTAAGAGAGGAGTTATCCTCTGAAGAACGCAGGTTAAAGGATCTTCATGATTCCTTACATGAGGCAAGTGGGTTAGACACTTCCCCTGAGGTGGAGTTTGCTAGGCCAGACCCGGGGGAGCATGCTGAAACCCCGTATAGAGCCTTAATGGCCAGGATCACAGAATTTATGGGGTGGTCTGCACCTTCACAGTCCTTCCAACAAGATGACCTCACGGATATTCTTGACAAAGGCCCACAGGAGGATCCTGTAGTGCCCTTTCATAAAGCTCTTCAGAGGAAGATTATGACGAACTGGGAAACCCCAGATGTCGTCCCGGCAGTAAATAAAAAACTGTCTACAAAATACAGGGTATCTTCTGCAGACCCGGAGTTTTTGTCAAAACACCCATCCCCAGAAAGTCTGGTGGTACAGGCAGCATCCTCTACTGAAGTCAAGACTGCTTACCCTACCGTCCCACAGGACAGGGACGATAAAAAATATGATGCTATGGCAAAGAAAGTTTTTTCGGCATGTAGCATAGCGTTAAAATCTGTTAATGCTACTTGCACCCTTGCTAGATTCAGCCATACACTTTGGGAGTGTGCTTCTACAGCGGCTGACTGCATCCCGGAGGGAGAAGAAAGGGAGGCGTTCCTGAATATCATACAGGACGGTAAAGACGCTATGTGCTAATCCCTCCATACGGGCATTGATTTGGCTGACAGTATCAGCAGAGCAATGGCAGCAAGTACAACAACCAGGAGATTCGCTTGGTTGAGAAAGTCTGGTTTTGCCCCAGATGTGCAAGCCAGGCTCTTGAACATGCCATTCGATGGCTCTTCTTTGTTCGGGGAAAAAGGCGGATGACAGTTTAGAGAAATCGCAAACATCAAAAGCAGCAGCAAAATCCCTAGGCGCTGCAATCCGTCAGACACCTTTTCGTCCCACAGGAACCTCTGCGAGGGGCAAGTCCTTTCGCTTCTACTCCGCATTCGGAAGAGGTAGAAGACGACCAGCTCAAAGGGGACAAAGAAGAACTACCCGAGGTGGACGGGGTAGATATTCAAAAGCCGCAGCAACAGCAGGTGCCTCTTTACCATCAGCATCTGCATCAGCCGCCCCAAAACCACTCTGAGGACTTCCCTCACAGAACACCTGTAGGAGGCAGGTTAACTCAACATCTGGCGGAATGGCAGGTTATCACGTCAGATGCTTGGGCATTGGAAACAGTTGCCCAAGGTTACTGCCTGCCTCTCCTACGCATACCTCAGAGTCATCCACCGGGGATCAGCTCTCAAAGCTCCAGATCCGCTCCTCTTGCAGGAAATTTTGGACCTGCTAGAGAAAGGTGCCATAGAACCGGTACCTGTAGCGGAGAGGAACAAGGGCTGGTACTCCCCTTACTTTCTCATTCCAAAGAAAGACGGAGGACTGAGACCCATCTTGGACTTGCGAGAATTGAACAAATTCCTCAGGAAAGACAAATTCAAGATGGTCACTCTTTCTCAGATCCTTCAGGCCCTTCAGTTCCAGGTCTGGTTGGTATCTCTGGACCTTCAGGACGCTTATTTCCATGTGCCTATCCATCTCAAACACAGGAAATACCTGAGGTTCGCAATTGGCAACTCTCATTATCAATTTCGAGTGCTGCCATTTGGGCTGACCTCCGCCCCGAGGGTCTTCACCAAGTTAATGTCGGTAGTGGCGGCAAGTCTAAGGAGGGAAGGGATTCACGTCTACCCCTACCTGGACGATTGGTTGATCAGGGCTGTATCTTCGGAATAATCTTAGATCCAGCTAAATCACGTTTGCCACTCCCTTCACAGACTGGGCTTCTCCCTCAATTTAAAGAAGTCACAAATGATACCATCGCAGAGACTCCAGTTCATAGGAGCGATCCTGGACACTTCCCTGGGAAAAGCCTCGCCACCAGAGGTGAGGGCTCAAGATATTCTACAGATGGTTACCAAGTTCCAAGATGCCCAACGTCTCCGAGCCTTCGACTTTTTGAGGTTGCTAGGCCTCATGGCACCCTGCATTTTTCTAGTGCCAGAGGCTCGCCTGAGAATGAGATCCCTCCAGTGGGCACTGAGGACTCAGTGGTCACAATTCTCAGGGAGAATGACAGATCTTCTTCAGGTTCCCGACAGGGTGGCTCGAGACCTTCAGTGGTGGGCCTGTCAGAACATTCTGAAAGGAGAACAGTTTTGGCAACCCTGGCCGGAGATAACAGTAGTCACGGATGCCTCACTCACGGGGTGGGGAGCCCACGCCAACGACTTGACTATCAGTGGTCATTGGTCTCCGTCGGAGTCCAGACTACATATCAACCTGTTAGAGCTGAGGGCCATCAGACTTGCGCTGAAGGCGTTCCTGCCGGCTGTACAAGGGGAAAAATGTCCTGATAATGACGGACAACACGCTGGCCATGCATTACCTCAACAAAAGAGGAGGTGTAGGATCACTACCCCTGTGCAGAGAGGCAATGCAGCTCTGGTTTTGGGCAATCCAAGAAGGAATCTCTCTATCGGCAGTTCACCTAGCCGGAGAGAAGAACTTGACAGCGGACGCTCTGAGCAGGCAGAGCACAGTCTCCCACGAGTGGGAACTAGCTCAGGAAGTCCTTCTAGAGATCTTCGCCCTTTGGGGAACCCCTCAGGTGGATCTGTTCGCACTTCCTGTTGACACTGGTGGCGATCTGTTCTGCTCAAGGGAATTTCCCCCGAGAGGAGCTCTGGGAGACGCGTTCATAGTGGACTGGGAGTGTCCGCTTCTGTACGCGTTTCCACCGGTCCCTGTCATTCCTCAAATGATAAGGAGGTTGAGAAGATTCCGGAGAACCATGATCCCAATTGCCCCGGATTGGGCCAGGAGAACGTGGTACCCGGACCTTCTAGACTTGTCCATCTGCCCTCCAATTCGACTTCCACTCATAGAGAACCTACTCTCACAGAAGGGAGGTCAGGTTCTCCATCCAGACATCAAAACCCTCAACCTTCACGCTTGGCTTCTGAAAGGATGAGGTACAAGGATTGGGACCTCCCTGATGATGATATGGAGGTGTTGCTTTCGGCAAGGAGGCCAGCAACAAAGTCTTTATACCGCTGCCGTTGGAACAGATTTTGCAGCTCGTGTAGAGAACAGAATATCGACCCCTTTTCATGTGGTACACCAATGGTTTTGTCCTTCCTACTCTATTTGGCGAATTCAGGACTTCAAGTTGGCACCATTAAGGGCTATCTCGCAGCGCTATCCATCTTTAAGCGCACTGTGGAAGAACCATCCTATTTCAAGTTACCCTTGGTAATACAGTTTCTGAAGGGGTTAACCAACGTTTATCCCCCAAGACCATTCCAGGTTCCCCTTTGGGATTTAAACTTAGTCCTAACTTTCCTGATGGGCACACCTTTCGAACTACTCCATTCTTGTTCGTTAAGATTCCTTACCCTTAAAACTGTTTTATTAATAGCACTTACATCTGCTAGAAGGGTGAGCGAATTAAAAGCTTTTTCTTGTAAACCCCCCTCATACAATCTTTCACAAAGACAAAGTTGTCCTGCAAGTGAAGCCTAATTTCCTCCCAAAGGTGGTTTCTGAATTCCATATCTCTCAGAAGATTACCCTACCATCTTTCTACCCTCCTCATCCGGGGAAAGAGGAAGAGAGGTTACACAGGCTGGATCCTAGAAGGGCTTTAAGTTCTTACATCAGTAGAGTAGCCAGGATAAGACAAGCAGACCAGCTGTTTGTAGGTTACACAGGTCACAAGCTGGGGTTACCAATAACTAAGCAGAACATTTCCAGATGGATCATTCTAGCCATTTCGGAATGTTATAAACTGGCAGGAAAAGAGCCCCCTCAAAACCTTAGGGCTCATTTGACCAGAGGTATTGCAGCTTCATCGGCCCACAAAAGAGGTGTGCCGGTTAAAGACATTTGTGCGGCCGCCACATGGTCGTCTGTCCATACCTTTACACGATTTTACAACTTGGATTCCTCCTCCAGTAAAGAGACTAGGTTTGGAAGGGCTGTACTGCACTCTATTCATCAATAGAAGACAGCGTGAAGTCAGTACTCCCACCTCCATTAATAGAATACTGCTATGGGAGCCTATCTAAGATAAGGAATACGACGGAGGACACAATCCCTTCGAAGAACAAGTTACTTCTTACCTTGTAACGTTCTTTCGATGGGATGTTCCTCCGACGTATTCCTTATCGACCCTCCCATCCATCCCCACAGTTCTACTTCCCTTGTTGTTGCAGCTTACGCTCCTTCAGGGTGATTAGTCTAGTCCAGACAGAAATACTGTGGGCTACAAAACGGAACTGAGCAACGGACGCTGCGCGCGGCCTTTATAGGCAGGATGACGTCGACGTCGATACGGCGGCTGTCGAGGGACATCGACTCGGCGGATGTCGACGCGCAGCGCCCTCTAGAGAAAAATTTTCCGAGGCCAGCAGAGCTGGAAGGAGATATCTAAGATAAGGAATACGTCGGAGGAACATCCCATCGAAAGAACGTTACAAGGTAAGAAGTAACTTGTTATCCAGCCGCATGCACAGGAAATGACCGGGTGTTTAACACCAGCAGTAGCAGAGCCGTAGTATCAGGTGCACCTTGAGGCGGCTGCGGCACTCCTAGTGATGAATCAATGAGAGGATCGTCTATCCAGCCAGGGGGAAATAACATACATGGGGGAGCAAGCAACAAAAGCTTCCTCCTAGAATAGCATGAAGACTCGCCCTCCACGTCCGACGCACAGACAGGCTTGCATTGAGCACGCCTGCCCGCTGCACGGATGAGTAACGCGGCACATATAATTCTGGTAATTCCTGAGAGCAAGGAGGGAGAACACCCACTCACGAGCACAAGAGGACTAACCGCTCCGGCCGCGTCCTGCAGAAACACACAGGGTCAAACCATCAGCAATAGCAAAAATAACACGTGATATTGCAACAGTATACAGTAATAAAAGCACCTCCTTTTTTCATATTTAAAGCTCCTTTTTGGACACGGAAATCTTCAGCAGAACATCCCCGATGTCCAGAGAGGAAGCAAACCACATACAAACAAGGTAAGCGCCTGTGTACACATGGGGAGCCCCACTGGGCTTTCATTCTTATTAGACAACCTGGTAAATTGGGAGAAACTTGCATAGACATCTGGACTTGCCCCTTCTTTGTATTTTCCACACACAGGACATCAAGAAGCAAGAGAAAATAATGGGACAACACCTTGAAAGCTCATGGTATGTAAACTGACACATGCTGTAATCAAGAGTCTTTGAAGATACTCAGCGACTATTCAGTATAAAATTAACCATGTTCAACCTTGCACTTGGTGTAGATATTCAGCCACCATTAAGTGACAACACATCTTGTAATACAGGATATTCAAGATTAACCAAAGTCTGCATTAAGCAATCATAGGAGGGACGCATTTAAAGGCAGGTAAAATACACCTGCACATCTATGGATGATATGAAGGGAATATATGTTAATATGTAATACTTACAGAATGTATTTGGTTATTCACATAGAAATGGGTCCCTGAAGATGGTCCATGAGACCGAAATGCATTGGACACCACAACGATTCTAATGTCTCCAAAATAAATGCTTCATTTTATGTAAAGAAATTGAAGACCAAGAACAGTTTAGTTTGTACTATATATTTGAAAAACTGCAAAGATTGAAAAAAGAACTTCTATGTATTTATAAAATGTATCACTTATGTGATAGGTATACGTGGGTCCTTCCAGACGACTTGGCTTCTCTATACTCAGTCAATATCTATTGTAGCTTCCAAATACCCCATATTGCAAGTGTGGCCTTTCTGGCAACTGGACCATAAATAACGTATAGAGTGTCTATAATATAAAACACCAATTTTCAAGTTCTAGTTACAATCAATACCCACAGCGGTGCCCACTCACAGATATCTTTCACCCTAATGTGGTTTAGACATACACAAATCAATTCAAGGAGCCAGAATGGCACAGGTTCCAAGGAAAACCGATTTAATGCATGCAATGAAATGGCTGAGAGAGTCAATCAGCTCTGTGGAACTGAAAAACGGAAAAGTGGACGCGCCCACATTGGGTTTCAAAATGTATAGGCAAAAACCACAAGATTAACATACAACACAAAATATCAGATGTATTATAATTCCTTCATCCCCATTGGCTCCCACCTATATGAACACCTAAACACAACAGACATCATCAAATTTTATTGGTTGGTTAAATCCTACTGACGTAGTTGGTACATCTTCCTGCAGACGCCCTAATTGCATAATGAGCAGAAAGAGTGAAACCAACCCCCTGTGGCAACAAAATTGAAACGGCGAGCTTCTCTCCCATGGGACCTGTCATTTTAGCAACCTCTTCGCTCTCGGGCCTTGCAGCCCCTCAAGCTGTAACATACTTTTTGCAACTATCTTAGTGTAGCATGTTCTGTCTGTCTTCTAGCCAAGACCCCATATCTCTTGGGAAGCAGGTCACCCCACGAGAAATGTAACTAAAGCACTGCGCTTGGAGAATTAATTCTTCATATTTGTGCATTTCTAAGCCTCCCTACCGTGGTTCCCAGCAGTCCGAAGACTCGATAGAGGGCAGTAGAACCAGATTTAGTGTTCTGCCACCATCTCTACACGTGGTCTTTGTTCTTGAAAAAATGCCCTTTAATAACTCTTTTGTTTGTCTGCTCTGTGCCAAGGACAGAAACTATTACTTTATGGAATGCTCAGCTGTCCTGGGAACAGCTTCATGAGAAGGAGCAGTCGGGGTCTAATTCTCTAAACAATAGCTAGTGTGTGTCCTGCCCCCCCACCTCAGTCTTTTGCATCGTGGTTTTCCCTGAAGGGAAGCAGGACTGCAGTTTGATGTTAGCAAATTACTGGACATTCAGAAATGGGCTTAGTGTTGTGAATGGCAAAATCTATCACCTTAATGTCGGTAACTACCTCTAAAGCAACATACCTGTCGTCTTAGTGTAAGACATTAGGCCTAATGTGACAGAATGGTATACTTGGTGGTGTTAAGATGATTGACAAGCTGACCAAGGTTAGGCCATTTTACTGAACCACACCCTTCTCACGTTTCACTGAGCTCTTTATGTGGATAGAATTATCGGAGCCTGTACTTTATTACGTTTGGTGTGTTGATAGTGCATCCCCATTTATACACTATCAGTTAATAAATGAATCTTTCAAATACCTCAATATAAATATCTGTAAAACATGAGAACATTGCTTAAAGAAAAACTTAGAACAAATGACCAAACGTTTCCAGGGGAATGTTAAACACTGGGCATCTCTCCTATCCTCACTTCTGGAATGGGAGGCTCACTTTGAGATGCTAACACTTCCCAAATATCTCTGTCCTACCAAATACCTTATATGACATCCGGAAGCTAAATTTGATTGGATAGAAGGCAAAACACAACCGTTTATCGCCCTACAGACATTGTATAGATCAATATGGAACGGCGGCAAAAGGTTACCAAACATTAAAATATATTATTGGGCATCACAATTAATAGTGGCCATTGAGTTGATACATTGGGAAGCCACACTCCCGCATATTAGATGCAAATCCATCTGTATGTAGCCAGACACTCCACTGCAATGTTTATATGGAGGTAAAGGCTTCTCCTCATTCGCTAGGTTGGCACAGCAGGTTGTTCGCATTAAGTAAATAGTCCTGCAAAAGATAGGATGAGCTGGGATAATTACCTTAGATGCACAATTATGGAATGGCAAAACCTTGGGAGAGGTCAAGAAGACCAGACATGCAAGGGTTGTGCGAACAAAAACGGAAGCCTTGGCACCTGGGAAATGCCAACAGTTTGGGCCTTTTGTCTAGGCATGGGAAAGGCACTTGGTGGTATTACCTGTCCATTGATGGTAGCAGGTGAAACATGGTGTGAGCGGTTTATAGTCAAAATCTCAAACTAAATCTCGAAAAAAAAGCACGAATTTAAAATCTCGAAAAAAAAAAATATCATTTTTTTTTCAATGCGTTTTTTTTCAAAATGGGGGGTTTCCCCCAACCCTCCTTTTTTCATTTTTTTTTTATTTTACCCCTTTTTTTTTACTTATCTGACCCCAAAAACATATAAATAAATAAATAAAAAATTCCTCAATGCCTCTGATGTAAAACACAGGTGGGAATATTCATACATACTATGTGGCAATGCCTAGTGATCCAAATATTCTGGAACAGGATTGTATCCCATTTATACAAAGTCCTTAATGAAAACATTCAGTAGAACCCAAAGTACTGTTACTGGGAATTTCGGATAATATACAGGTTGGCAGATATGAGAAATTATTCCTTGCAGTGGCATTGATGATTGGCAAAAAGAAAATATAGCGCTAGTATGGGAGGGTGTAAAGAAGCACTTTGAATGTCAAAATGGATACCTGTATTCAATTAGAACAACGTTTCTATAGAAATGGGGGGAGAGGGGGTGTCCACAAAAGTATAGTAAAATATGGCTTAACTGGGGGAAAAGCAGAATGACCGGTTTAGATCGTCTCACTTGATACATACACCAAGGATAGAAAATGTAACAAGCACTCTGAGCTATGGAGCAGGGGGATAAAATTCAAATACTAACCACAATGATTTGTAAAAAAGGATATGCACTTGAGTGAACATCGCTCAATGGCGACCTAGCCAGTCTAGGGCCCAAATATGGACCAGGGCCAGATGGGCAGTTATCGGTCAATATTTCCTTTTGCTGGTTTTAGCGGTTTGACAATGGCAAACCAGTTTTCTATGTATTGTTCAAGTGGTTTGAAGTGGCTTGAGAGCGGCGGTCACGTCTTTCTAAAAGCGATGCATGAAGATGGGCGTATCATGATGGCCACCAGGGTCAGTGACTGGGACTGCAGTTCGAGTCAGGTGATTCGATGCAATGACGATTTCTGGTGTTTCAATGGGCCACCAGGGTCTGTCCGACTGGCTTTCAATATCAACAGCGTAGGTGCTGGTGGCTCATAGGCAGCAGATACAACGAGGAGCACAAGTTTTAGCTGAAGCTGGTGCACACTTCCTGGGGTCCTTCACCACAATATGGTCCTGTTAGCAGTATGATTGGCAGAGATGCAGGTCACCCCCAATGTGCTCTGAGAATGGGAAGGGAACAGAGCTTGCTTCTGCCTTGGACACCATCTCTCCTGACAGAGGTCCAGCAAATTCTTCCTTAGGTGTTTGTGCAAATGTGAATCAGTGAAGGAGTGCGAGACCCCTTCTTTTAGTGGCAAATATCTACAGGTGACTTGACTAATTGGAGGGGACAGAAAAGAAGAGCGAGGGAAAACAAGATGCAGAAATCTTCCTCCTGATGGTCTGAGCTCCCCTTTCTACACTAACTCCACCATCTTCCTTGTCAACTGCATTAAAGGTCCTATTGGTATCCAGCATCCAGTGGGGAGGCTAGTCCTTTTATGATAGGTGTTGCCTTTGATTCCCGTTTCCCAGGCCAGCTGCTGATGTGAGGCTGGCTCAATGGAGAGAGGTGTTACCTGACCTCAAAGGATCAAAAGAAGAGGCATAGCCATCCAGTCTCCTGCCCTGTCACTTGGCAGGGCCAAGCTGTCTGACTAGAATGCACATAACCGTTCTGCTGCTGAACTGAGCTCACAGTGCTAACATAGGCATGATATCACCTTGATCTGGCTGTAATAGATATAAGGGATGCTAGCCACCATAATTTAACTCCGGCATGGCTTCCATGTATAGTTTACAACTGCCACCAGGATAGCAACTCTGATAGTTATGTGGTTCTGGGAACATGGTTCCATATCTTAAACACAGCCGTTGTGCTGCAATGGCTTGGGCACATCTGCTCACTAAACCTCCTCTGATCCAAAGGGGAGCACGCACTTTAGACCAGGATACTGGTTCAGCAAGGAACAGGTATGCATTATGCTTTGGCATAGGGTTTGTGGAGGGTTCTTGTCAGCTGACCACCCTCTCAGAGAGATAATTATCTGCATCAGTTTATATGTAATAACAATTAAAAAAGCCAAGGTTTCTACACCCTTTCCAGATGAGAACCCTTCACAGGGATTGACCTCCTCTTTCACCCTCATTAATGTTCAGTGGGGGATGGAGGGGTGGTACCGAGGAAATGGGGTAAAGGCACACCAAAGCGGAGGAGACTATTTAAGAGTGTGTCCACCACCATGGTTCAGAATCTGGTGTCCTAGAACAAAATCACAATACCTGTACTGTATCCTTGCATGCAAATAAGTCTAGGTTGGGGTGCCCAAATACTCTATGAACCATCCAGCACATACTGCCAGAGAGAGCAATTGAGGAGGGTAAGGCTCAACAGAGGTGTTCTGGCCTATGGTTCTCCACAACCCTTATGTCTGGGTGTGATTAGGGACTGTAATGTTCTGCCCACTGGTCTGTTTTGGATTTGGGTCAGTAATCCCGTTATCGCCTTGAAGATGGCTGCCAACTCTTTCCAGTTTCAGGAGTGTTGTTCCTCCTGTGGCCCCAGTTATTGTATCTGCGTCACCACCTGCCTCCCAGTAACCCAGCATGTGTGGTTTATCACGTTGGTCATGGAAAAGCAAAATTAAATTCCCTTGGATAGATGAGCTTCAATCTTGCACCACTGTAGGCTTTGAACAACCCTCTCTGAAGGAGATGTTGTTTTGAATCCTTCTTAGCTTGGCTTCCAGTATTCATGGAGGGGCTTCCACAGAGGAATTTGATTAAGCCTGGCCAATGGCACCACGATTACACAGGCTGACGTTATGCCCCTGCAGTCTCAACTATTGTCTTGTTCTGGTGCAAGCAGATGTGGGACTTGCAGTAGGACAGACCCCTGTCTGATTGCTCAGTGGCCTGGAATGATTTGTCCTGTCTTGGTGCATAAGATGTCCCTGATGAAGGTTAGTTCCTTCGTCCGTATAAAAATGGATTTCTTCCAATTAAACGGTAATCCATGGATGTTGAAGCTGACATACCCTCTCTGTATTGCTGCACACTGTACCTGCGGTTGGAGCATGCAGCATTCAATCATCTAGCTATTTATAAAATGTAATGTCCTCTTTGTGCACTATTGCCAATAGGGGAGCCAACACCTTGGTGAAAAGGCACAGGACAAATCTGAGCCCAAAAAATATGGACTGGTATGCATCTGTTAAATTTAGACGCAAGGAAGTCCCACCCTGAAGATTGGGAATATAGTGTGTTTTAGTCACCATCTTGAAATGGGCTGTTCAGATGTATCCATCAGGTACTTCATTTGCAGGAGTAGACGCTATCCACAAGAGAATATCTGGACCATGAAGCTGATTGAATAGAGATCCATCCACTCTTACAAGTGGGCAGCAGGCATGATGACCTGCATGTCCAGGTCTGTTAGAGCCTGGACCTCTTTCTTCATTGTCTTATTTTTTAATTATTTTTGTGGTTTTGTTTCTTGGCCTGGGACTTGCTATTCTTCTGTAAGAGGAAATGGATATAAGTTCCAAAGTAATTAGATTAATTGGCATCCTTGATCTTTGTCCACTAGGTTGTCTGAAATAAGGATCGGCGTACTGCAACCAGACTCTTGAGAGGAACAACTTAATAGTGAGGATCTGGATTTCAAGTCCTTTGGTTTGGTTAAAATCCCAGAACCACCTTGCTGCCCCCTGTCTGTTCTTGTTATCTGGCGTTCTTTGGTCTTAGCAGAATTTGATATGCGCGGGAATGCTTTCAGGAACATCGCCATTCCTGTTGACTATCTGTTTGGTCTTGGCCCTTCGAGGTTGTACGTTCTTTCTTTCTGTTACCCGGTGTACCTTGCCCTCTAATGGGGCATCATAACTATGAACTCCTTGAAAAGGAATGTGTAGAGAAATTGCCTCTGAGTCCCGAGCCCAGTCTGTATGGTGTTCCCTTATGTGTAAATGGTGCCTTGCCCACCACGTTTGCGCTGGATGCTAGCCCAAAGGCCCTCACCCATCAAACTATATCAGATAAAGCTTCATATCCTTCGGCATGGCTGCCATCAACTCTGAACACTCCACTCCCTCTTGACCTGCTTATTAGTGTGATTGCATATGTAATGCATACACCGTATGCATTGGCTCTTGAGGCGTGTTGAATTCCAGCATGAGCATCTTGAAGTGCAGAGCCCACCTTTTTATCAGTCAGATCTCTGATGGTTGCCTCCCCAGGGGCCACGTGTTGAGTTCTGTGAGAGGAGTACACTTCCACAGAATCAGGCGTCTTGTCCTATGATTTAACCAGAGGGTACAATTGAAACACACATTGCATGGCACTGGTTTTTGTAAGGCTCCTCCCACCGCCCCATTCCTTTCCTCTAGTAGTGTTGGTGTAAAGGCAGTTCCTACACTGCACCCCTCTTACAATGCTAGTCCTGATTGCTGTAGTAGTTGTGGTGATGGTTAGTTCAGGAAGGGTCTCTGCTCTTCCATATAGCTCTAGGAGCATCTCTTTATATATTTTAATTTAATTTCTGATCAATCTCCTCAGATGTTTCTTCCCTTGGCTTGGCTGTACATCCTGTTTGGATCAAACCTATGCATAGTTTGTCTCACAATAGCCCTTATTCTTTCTGCAGAATGTTCCCCTTCTCTGTGACTTGAGTGTCTGTGTCTCCTCTCCAACTGTGCCTAAGTGGGGAGGGATAACGTGAAAAAACAGAAGACCCATCACTGAGAACTGAGATCCCTCTTGTGGGTTCTCTTGCTCGTATTATCAGCAGCAACAGCGCCTGAAGATTATTACTTTGCCTCAGACCTGGTTCTAGTACAGGTAAACAAATGCAGGAGCCCATGGCTTACACAAGTGCTGGAATTCCTATTATGAGTATTCCAGTGCTGACGTCTCCTTCTGCTCATTCGATGCATGCACAGGCGCCTGGCATTACTGCTCCATAATATTGACCCAGAGCAGCTTGCTCTTGAATGGGAGCATCTTTTGTAGGGGTTGTCGCCTGATATCTACGTTGGAAGGGTCACTCAGTAAAATTGCAGCCCCACTCCCTGGCTAGGATCTGGATGCGTCTCCGGGATGGCTCCTCGCACAATATGCTACAAAGCTCTACAGGGCATTAGAAACTTGGTGCGTGATTCACGGAAGCATTTTATAATGGTGCAATCCCATAAGAAAATGGTTTGTGAATCAGGCTTTTAATTTGTTCAGCACACTATGCGCATGCTTGATGTTTCCTTAACCGTTCCTCCAGTGACCACAGCCTGGCATGGGTCCATTGATGTATAGGATCAATGACCTGTCTGTCTACAGAAAAAAACGAATTGTGGGTCAGTTACCCTTTTATAGTCCCGGAGTGAAAGTGGAGGAGCACACTCTGCAGCACAATTGTAAATTAAAAAATGTAATAAAGGGTCAAGCCTGTCGTGATGGACGGCAACCTTAATTATGTTTGGACTGGGATGATGAGAGGGATTTAGGAGATGGTTGGGCGAGTGTACAGAGCTGTAAGTATAGTGTACAATGAGAGCATAGCTCAAGTCTTTTTAGACCTTATTTTGCGTGTTTAGAAACCCATATTTGGAATAAGAAAAGTAAAACTTGAAGACCCAAAATTTAAAGTGCTGTTGGCTATGGAGCCATTGTTTACACAAAAGAGGGAGTACTGGGATGGCATGAATGAATGCAAGGAGGCGTGATGAGTAGGTGAAGGTTATCTATGGGCAAAAGCAGTGCAGAGAGAGTTAGAAAGAGGGGTTTGCTAGAGGGAGAGCGAACAAAGGTCTGGGAGACCATGAGAGGGAGCTGTGCAGGCAGAGGGGGAGAGAAGGAATGTGTGCAGGTTAAAGTAATTGTAATTATTGTTAACCCCCTGTAGTATCCAAACCTCATTGTGCAATTCCAAGAGTCCTCTGCATTAAAATCTGTGCACCATTTAATAGGCACACAATACAGTATATATTTGGCTCCCTACAACTCCAAGACTCATCAGATGATTATCTGGGTTACCAGAACATCCAAACCATACGTTATGCTGTGAAGAAGTACATAATAAGAATCTGATACCCAATTTCCTGTCTGTCACTGTATTCCCTTACTGCACTTTCAAGACATTTATAGTCTAGCTAGCTGGGGTACCCGCTGTTGCCCATGTCCTGATTGAGTGGTGTCTAAAGTGCCCCGGAGGATGTTGCTCTTGTCAGCAAGTCTTGCTTCAGGTTGCTCTGCTATCTTATGTGCCCTGGAGCATCATGTTGCTCTTGTCCTCATTTCAGCTAGTCTTGCTTCAGTTTACTTTGGTATCTCATTTGCCCTGTAGAAAGTTGATCTTGTCCTCTGGTTGGCAAGTCATGCTGCTCTTTGTTGTTGTGTTTCAGAAGCTCTTGATACTGATTTTCCCTTTGGATCAGATGGAACTTTTCCAAGTGATGTTCATTCTTTGTGTGGAATTTTTCAGTCACTCAATGGCTTCAGCACATTTGAGAAAATGTCCAAGAAAGATTGATTGTGCTCTCTTCTCGTGAATGAACTTAAGTACACTGTAACCTTGCCATTTCCCATATTTGGAGTGGTGTGATTAAAAAAAAAATAATAATTTAATTCCCTTTAAAAATTCTTTCATAGGATTCCAAGATGGCCGCCGGGTGAAACACACCGTAAACAATGCACTCCTGAACCCCGGGACATGATCAGCGAGAATACCTGCCTTTGATGCCTGCCCCAGGCACTGTAGGCAGAGAAGGAAGCTGTCGGAGAGACAGCACCCACGTTCCCCAGCTGAAGCGGGACAGAAAACAGTAAATCAGGACAGATCTCATGTGCCATTCCAGCGGCTTGGTGGCCCGACTCCGTGGGAGAGGGAGCTTCCATGGGGGCGATAGAGCGAATGGGCTGAGCCGCTGCAGCCAGCCCGTGCCGGCAGGCGGAGAAGAGCGGGGAGGCCGTGACGACTGAGATCCCCAGCGAGCAGGGGGCCCAAGGGTCCTCAACATGGATCAGGACTGAAGGTTGGTGCGGAGGGGACAGCGGCTGGTGCATTGAAGACCTTTGTTCAGGGACGGACCAGGCGGCAGAGTGTTTAGATGCCTGAGCCCCCCGCAGAGGGGAGAACCGAGCAGTTGAGCCAAGGGGGCAGCACACCCAGCGAGGGCCCAAGGAAGATGAGGAGGAAGGCAGGGATGGAGTTGGGAGCCGGGTGAGGAGCCAGACGAGAGCGCAGGGAGGACCATAACCAGACCTCTAGTCTGCCCAACGGCAACAAAGAGGCGGAATTCTGCGTAACGAAACAGCCCCGAGAATCAGGGCAGCGGTCCTCTCCCCGCCTCCCCTCCCCGAATGAACATTATGACCCCCTGGTGAGAGGCGAACAACACAGAACGGAGGGCCTTGACACCGCCTGCTGGGGGCGATGGGAGCCGCATACAGTGAGCGCGGCTCGGAAGCCAAAGAAGAGCCTCCATAACAAGAGCTAACAATCAGACCGGCAGTGCGCTCCCTTATCACTCCCTTACTTGGTTCCACCTGGCATCATATCGGAGGAGCAAGCACCCCACCAGGGTGAGGGACACCCCCAGCTAGAAAGCGGGACACCTTGAGCAAGGAAGGGACACCAGGAGGAGAGGTGGTTCTTCTCCCCCACCCCCCAACATACATACTGGACAGGGCCCCGACGCAGCCACGCTGCCCCCCCACCCCCACTGACTGGACTCACCATCTCATCTGGGACCTCCCATAAGAAAGACCATAAAGAGCATATGGTATAAGCAACCGCCGGGAGCAGCGGAGCTCAGGGCTCGGCCCTAGCAGTGACAAGGGAGGTCGGGGAGGAAAATTGAGAGATACCAAGCACCAACCTGAAGCAAACCTTAACAGACCCACGTGGTACATACCAGCTAAGGCTTAAGGAGTGGACCTGGGAAACAAACTCTTTTAATGTCCTCCGTTTTAGTACTAGACCTATCCACTCCTGTTTTTATTTTTAGTGTGGTTTTCCCCTTCTTCTCTCCCCTCAGCATTCTGTCCATGAGCCGAGCTTCCTTGTTCGCTTTTATATAGTATTTCTGTTTAGGGGATAGTAGGGTGCGCTCTGCTGCTCTGGTCTGTATTAGGTCTAGTTGGCCCCTTACCATTTATATTCCTTCCTCTGCTCCCTGCTTGCCCCGGGACCCATTCGGGTCACTATCTCTTTAAGCCTCTCTTCCAGTTTTTCTTCCTCTAGTCTCAGTTCCCTATCTCTCCGAGCTTTGATGGCTATAATTTTCCCCCTTAAACACGTTCCTCCTTATTTGCGGGCTTGTGTCTGCTGGTTTATGGATTTCAAAGAAAGCCCCTATCCCTTCTGTGACTTCCTGTGTCAGACTCTCATCCTTGAATAGGTACGCTGGGTATCTCCACTTCCATAGGCCCGGGTTCCCCCATTGTCTTTTCAGCACTAGTTTGATGGGGGTGTGATCAGATTGTGCTATTGTTCCCACACTTATCCCCCTGATACTCGTTAGGAGACCTCCCGAAACCCACGCATTGTCAATGCTGGAGTGTGTACGGTGGACGTGCGAGTAAAAGGTGTTGTCTTTCCTGTCCCCCCCCATCTCCATCCATATGTCCACTAGGGCTAGACTCTGTATTTTCTCCAAGAGCTCCCCCCGAGGGATTCCCTTGCACAGGTGGGCCCTTCCTACTTCTGTCCCTTCTAGTGTCCCACGCTATGTTGAAGGCTCCCGTTAGAATAATGGGGGTCTTTGCGAACTTTTCTAGCCTGTGCAGAGCTCGTAGTATAAATGCATCTTGACCTGGATTGGGCGCGTAAATCGTGGCTACCGTATAACTCCCTCCTATCCCCTTCGGTGCTTTTGCTAGGTATCTCCCCTTGTCTCGATCGACCTCCGCTGGAGTAAGATCAAGATCATTCTTCAGGGCAATTAAACCCCCCCCTTTCTTGCAATCATGCGTGGAATGGTAGATTCAGTTGAAGCCCCAAAACCTTATCCTGCCTCTGTCCCGGGAGTGAACGTGAGTTTCCTGGAGGGCTACTATATCTGGACACTCCCTCCTCAAAAACTGTTCCATTTTTTTCCTTTTGATCAGTGAGTTTAGCCCGTTGACATTAAGAGATAGGAGTGTGATTCTGTTGTCTCTAGCCATTGTCCCTGATGTGTATCCGTGCTCTAACGCCCCCAGACGCTGTGACCAGACCCCCCATTGTCCCTCTCCCCTTGAGCGCCGACCGCTTCCCTGCTCCCTCCCCTCGGCCCCCCCCTCGTCTGGGTGGATTCAACCGGCCTCTAGCCCCCCTCGATTTGATGCCTCAAGGATTGAACCCCACTCTTCCCCAGACCCAGTCCCCTACGCAGGTTCACCTGAACCCTGCCAAGCGTGCCACCCCGCCCTCCATCCCCACAGGATCATTGCTATACACCTCCTGTGTTTATTTGCCCTCCCCAGGTTCATTTCATCATGTTCCCCGGCATCCCTCACTCAGTCTGAGGAGCACCGAGCTGGTTTGACGGGGCCTGTCTTCTTCTCCTGCATTTTTTCTATACTAGGGCCCTTTAGGTTTGGGTGCTTTCCCCCTCTCTTGCTGCATTTGGCTTTCACAGTCGACCACTCCCATGAGTTACGAGCGGCCCGGTGGTCATCCATGGCCCTCCCCATAGGACTGTCTTCCTCGTCTATCCCTCCCTCCCTCTTCGTAGGTCGTAATTCTTCGTTGCTTGCCCTGCCACTCAAAGGTTAAGCCAAATAGAAATGCCAATCTGTAGCACAAGTCCTTGCTCCTTAAGACTGTTAGTATCGGCCCATTTTTCTCCTTTTGATGAGGGTCGACTGGGCTAGGTCCTGGAAGAGATGGAAGCCAAAGCATCTCTGTCTCGCCCCCGGCTCTTGCCTGCGGGGTCCCGTCTGCAGGGTTGTTCTTGCTCCTCCCACTAGTGTCTTCCTTCCAAACTCTGGCTGATCCTCTGTTGCTTGTGGGTCCCCGGACGCATTAGGTTCCTTAGCCCAAATCTTAGGTAACAAACCCTCCTGGGATTTTCTGCCTCCCTTTGGTAAGGACGAGGATTCCTTCCCCCTGGACTTGGACATGTCTAGGCAGACGTGCAGCGCAGTGATAGTTACTCCAGTTTCATCAATAGTGACCCGACATACCCAGTACCAGCACTACCATGCCGATTACCTCCCCAAAACGCCTAAGGTAAATGAGCAGAAATAATTGCTTATAGCAAGAGAATGCCATTATTCTAGTTGACTAGAGCTGTCCAAATAACATGATGTTATTTACATTTATTTAAGGTCACAATTGATGAAACTGGAGTAACTATCACTCCACTTGAATAGCCATCATTCCAAATGGTGAACACAGGATATAGATATCCTATGCTAGCATTTAGGCCATGACTGGACAACCTCTGAAGATCAGTACACAGATGAACTCGGATTACTGCATTGTTTGAAAAAATTAACTTCACTCTTTGAAAATCCTAAAGCACATTGCTCTTGAAGAAGAGACATATTCTCTCGAAACACATTGAGCTTCCTTTATTCTTTCTTTATTAATCATCTGCACTTATGAGTTTTTTGCAAAGTCTGTTGAACTTTGATTTTTGAATTGTGAATCTAACAAGATTGAATTGTTATTTTCCTTGCACTGAAAATGGATGTATCAGATTAATACATTAGACATGAAATACATTGAGTTTTTATCTTGAAATGATACAAATGAGATTCTTGAATTCTTAATATCGAATATATCTAAATGTCAAATTGATACTGACTGGTTATTTTTTCAAGTACTAATAGGTGTGCAGGGGACGGGATGACTCATGTCCCATGAGGTCTCCACTTTCTTTGATACTTCGTTTTGACTTCTGATACCAGAGTCATATTTCTCTCCCCCGCACCCTTGACTTATATCTACCTCCAGTGAGCCTTAGGAGCTCCAAACATCAGAACGGTGATTATTTTAATATCTTTTCAAAATACATGGTGTGCCTGTACTTTATTTTGTACATATATAGGCACTGGCCTGATGCTAGCGCTGGGATCCGGCCAGTTCTTTACCCTGCTGAGGATGTATTAATCTTGCAAGTCAGTTGCTCTGTAAGCAAATAAGGATGGTTTCTTAGCGGGAAAACCGGATACGCAGATGCAAATCTGTGGAGTTTGTGGGTCCCTGGTTCTGTGCCCCATTATGCTGGTTCTGTCTAAATTCCGACCACTGAAGGCTTCATACCAAAAAGGCTGAGTTTATTAGGTTGATTTGGTGCAGACTTCAATGGGTGAAAAAATGTCCATTGCGGAGGGATGGGTTTATCCCCGACCTCTCTGCCCCACCTCTACTCCCACATTGCCAGAATGTACTTTTAATTGCAGAGTTTCATCCCCTCCCTCCTCTCTTCTCTGCCACACACATAGCGTGCCCCTCCCCACATACACACAAACATTTACACATGCGCACGCACACACCCCCTGCTGTCCGTGCCCGCATCTTCCCTCTTCTGGCTGCTGGAGCCTGTCAGTCCCTGCAGCCTTGTGTATGCAGCCTCTTTTGCCCTTGATCTTTAGATTGCAGGCAAAAGACAGCATACCTGTTGTACTACTATGGGCTTGGTGTATACCCTTGTGAGTAGGATATCTGGCGGAAAAGCCCAAGATCTAAGAAGCTATGAATGCTTTGGGTAATGTTACCCATCCGTGTAGGGACTGGGGATGGAGGAGGGTGCAATGACTAAAGAGGGAAGCTTAGTTATAACATTATATATCTATATGCTGTTTGTTTGGTATTGGTTGGGTTTGTGGTTGCTCTTTGAGGGATGTGTAGGAAAAGGTGGCAGTAGACCGGCATCAGTTAGCAGTGGGACAAGTAGACAAATAGGGGTAGAAGTAACTGGGAAGATAAATGTTGGACGACAACCCGGGAATGAGGTAGAAGGCGCTTGTTGGTGAAGTGAATAGGCGGTTTGTCAGAAGTTAGCTGGAATAATATTTCAATCTTGTTTCATCTGGAGTCCAACCCAAGTGAACCTATTTTTCAATGGGAAAGTCGGCCGGATGGTTATAAGTTGCTGGTAATTTCCGTGGTTTGCAGGGCACCTTCTGTAGGGTGAATGGGAGGCAAGTAGATGTATAGTTGGTTTGCATTTTGATGCTGGACTCCTGAGAAGGTACTTGAAAAGCCTGGTTTTAACTGTTTTCTGAAGGCTACATCTTTGTCAGCGGAGGAATGGTGGAATATTCTGCCTAGAGAAGAAAATACTTCTTTGACAATGGCATCAGGTAAACTTCTGAAATTGATATTGTGGAATCCGCTGTCAAGATACTTTATGGACTGAAAGAAATGGTGAGCATTTAGGAATTTATTTTTTTGTGTAAAATGCTAAAAGTTTGAATAAACTAAAATGCTATTAAATAATATCACACCTTCTCGGGCAAGTGTGCTCACAGGGGAACTGGAGAGATTTCACAAAATTAAGTTCCTCTGGTATGGCCTCTTAGGTGGCGGTCAAGTTACTCTGCCTGACATATAACTGGCCCACCCACCCGCTTGTATCCACTACACATCAAGTCTTCCATTTTCCCCTAGGAACAAATCCTGACTCGTTTTCAACCATCCTAATCAATTCTTCTCGCCATCACACTGTCTATTTCATCCAGAATGGTGTTATGAAAGGTTTAATTCCCTTGATTTTTGTTGTAATCTGCTCTCTTTTCCGTTCCTTGCATGCTGCATCGAATTTGAATAAGAAAATTAAGTTTTCTGCTGGAGCCAAATGGCAACATACTATTTGCCCAGAGCCTAATTTTATTTTTATTTTTTTACTTCGGAATTCGACTGAACACCTACACAAAGCCAACATTTGGTAGCCCCTTCTGAGAAATCACTGTTTCTGTTTTTTTGTAGCTGAACCTGTTATACGCGGAGAGCTCTGCCACCTGCCAGAAGGATCTATCTTCATTTACTGTCAAGTAGGAGAAAGGGCATAGTAAGTATTTTCAGGGTGCACTTCGGTAATATTAAACGTTTCTAGTGTTTTGTAGCAGCTGCATGCAGAATATGTTGTACTGGTAATGTTGTCAGGAAGGGCGCAACTAATGGGCCCAAACCTTGAGGGGTGCAGTTAATAATTCAAATAGGGGTGGGGCTTTAGTCAAAATTATTTGTGGGACGCTGTGCCACATTCCCCCCCCCCCCAAGGTATTTTTAAGCACTCTTCTGTAGTGCCTCCTTGATCCACTAGGTTCCTATCTAGCCACTGTTCTCGCCTCACCCAGTCCAGTCTTGCTACTTTGCTGCACTCCACCCCCTATTCGATCCCTTAAGACAATGTGTGCCAGTTTACCTATTCTGTGCTCGCCACATTTAATATATGCCCCATGTCACCCACTCTATCCTCTTATCGCTCACTATCTATAGCCCTCACCCACTGTGCTCACTTCACCTACTCACTGCCCTCCTCGCTCACTGCGTCGCTCACTTTGCCCAATTGCCCCTCATAACAGGACTCTCTGCGCCCTTTGTGAGTATTATTGTCCTCTTGCTAAACTCCCTTTAGCCCACATTCCCAACTATTCCAGGGGGTGCCTAAAATGGTCAGACTAGGTCCACAGTTTAAGTGGGATAAAAAGGTTATGAGCGCGGGTCCCCTAAATCATCTGTGTTTAATAATGCAACCTTCCTTTAAAGACAGTAAAAAATGAAAAAAACAATCCAATATTTATAGAACAATTTATATAGCCTATTCATGCAGGACACCAGACACAGAGAATACGCCATTTTTATGTGTGGAAGCCAGGCTTATATAAAAACTTTATTTTTGGTTTTTCAATATGATCGCCATACATAGGCACCTCCAGGGTGCGCAACCAGATTAAATCAAACAGAGAAAAATTGGAAAGAAAAAACAAGACCCCAACTTCAATCAACCCCACCGAGCCAACCCCCCTCCCCACCCTTAAGTTCACCCTTGCAGGATTCCGTGGGTTCCTTCCTCATTGTCAGTTCGCCATTATCCAGCACCTCCTTACGGATCCGAGCTCCATTGCACATCTTCTAGTTCGCAGATGCAACAGAGTCTAAGTGATCTCCATTTTTTAACAGATCATTTATGTATGGACCCCAGATGTCCGGGGGGGGGCGAGCATGCAGCGGTAGGAGTCTTATAAATTCGCATTCAGTGTTTTGACAATAAATAATGTCTTTTTTCCAGTCTTCAATCTTGGGGGTCGGGCCACGACCCCACGATTCTCCTGCGAGCCAGCACCAGGAGCAGGGCTGCAAGTTTTCGAGACGCTGGCTGCAAGTATTTCGTAAGACTGAGCAGGGCTCCGAGAGGTGTTGGGGTCACTTGTTCGCCTATGATGTCTTTGGTTATTTGTAGAACAGAGGACCAGAAATTGTAAATTCCCGGACAGTTCCAAGCTAGGTGGAGGAAGTCAGCGTTAGCTGCCGCACATCTGTCGCATCGGGCTGACAATTCAGGGTGGTGTTTGTTCCTCTTAAATGGGGTGTAGTACGTCTAATGCACGAAGTTAAAGTGAATTAATTTATGCCGAGTGTTTATTGCAACTTTTTGTGTTTGCGGAGGATATAGGACCAGTCTTCATCAGATATCGATTCCTGAATGGCTGATTTCCATTTTTGATGCACCCTGGGTTTGGGTGTCACACTACGAACTATGAGGGATTTATATAATGACATTAAACTTCCCTCCCCCTGCGCTTGAATCGTATTGTGTAATAAATCCCATGTGGGGGGTTGATTGGGAAAGGACGGAAACAGCTTTTTAAGGGTGTGACGTAGTCTAAAGTAGATGAACACATCTAACGAGGAGTAACTGCCTCTATCTTTGGCCATTTGTGGAGTCAGAAAGGTGCCCCCGGGGAAGAGGTCGCCAAAGGAGTGAATGTTAACCTTGTCTGTCCGTATAAGGAACACTTTCTCATTAGTGATGGGGATTCCAGGAACGAATCTAGTGGGTAATAATGGGGAAAATCTTATTGTTACCCCGTATTTATTAGCTATTTTTTTCCAAATTGCGTAGGTGGATAGGACCGTGTTTAGCGTGTTGTATGGGACCGAAATATTGCTGATAATGACGGCCCTCAGGAGGTTGGGGGAGGCTAAGGCACGTTCCACCTGCACGTGGGGCCAAACAAAGTGGACCGCATACCAGTGACTGAGAAATTGGGCCTGGGCTGCCCAATAGTACTTTTCGATATTGGGGAGCGCAAGTCCCCCATTCGACACTGGCAACGTTAATGTGTTGTCGCTACGCGCGCTGGTTTCCCTGCCCACAACAATTCTAGGATTAGACTCCTGACTTTTTGGAAGAAGGATTTGGGAACAAGTAGCGAAATGTTTGTGAACAAATAGAGAAGTTTGGGTAAGATGACCATTTTCGTTAAGGAGGTTCTTCCCCACATCGTTAAAGGTAGCTTTTTCCACCTATGAATTCGTTCCTGCAAGGAATTTAGTGTACAGACATAGTTATCTCTATATATATCATGATGATTACGTGGCATATAAATACCCAGATAGCGAACCTTTGAGGTTTCCCATTTAAGACCATAATCGTCTGTGAATTCAGTTGTGGTCGGGGTCAGGGGAAAGATTACGGATTTTGAATGGTTGGTTTTGAGACCTGACATTCGCCCAAATTTGATGACTTCTCGCATTACCGGGTTAAGATTGGCCTGTGGGTCACTGACAAATAACATGACGTCAGCGTAGAGGGAGACAATCTATGGGGACCCAGTTTAAGACCTCGTGTCAGATGGTTGGCGCGAAGCCTCGATGCCAGGGGTTCCATAATGAGGGCAAGAATCAGGGCAGAGAGCGGGCAACCCTGTCTTGTTCCGCGTTCTAGTGTTATGCCTGAGGACCTGGAGTTTCCATCAGTAATGTATGAGCGGGGGGCACTATATAGCAAGAACACTAATTTGATGAAGAATTTACCTAGGCCCATTTGTGTAAGTGTTGCGAACATAAATGGCCATTCAACAGAATCGAACGCTTTCTCAGCGTCGAGGGACTGCTATAGCCCATTGTATTGGATTTAGGGCCTCTACGACACCAAACAGTCTTCTGATCCCGTAGGTTGTGCTTCGCCCCGGGATAAACCCAGCTTGATCTCCGATTACAAGTGCGGGCATAAGAGGAAGCAACCTTGCAGCAAGGATTTTAGCTAGAATTTTATTGTCCAGATTAATCAAGGAGATTGGCCTGTAGGATGCACATTCAACTGGGGGTTTGCCGACTTTGTGCAGCACCATTACGTTGGCATCGCGTGATGTGGGGGGAGGAAACCATGCTGCGAAGATTCTTCAAAAACTCGGAGCAGAAGAGGGGCTAGGATGGTTGCATGTGCCTTGTAAAACTCTCCGATGAGCCCATCGGGCCCAGGCGCCTTGGCGTTTGGGAGGGATTTTATTGCCTCCAGAATTTCTTCTACTGTTATCGGAGCGTTTAAGGGTTCACGTAGCTCTGATTCAACCCAGTGCAACTCTGTGTCATCGAGGAACTTTTGTATAGTTTCTGGATCGGAAACCCCTTTGGAACTATAAAGATCTTGATAGAAGTCCCGAAATACGTTGGCAATTTTTTCCTCTGAATATACTAGTTGACCTTGGTCATCTTTAATGCACTCCACTTGGGTCGGGGATTTGTCTATTGATAGAAGACGGGCTAACAAGGCGCCTGGTCTCTGTCCTTCCCCATATTGATGGACCTGGTGTTTGTGGCTCATGAACTTTATTTCTCGTTCAGCTATTTCCTTGAACTTCAGCAGTTCTTTCTTTATTTCGGCCTGAACATGTAGGTCTTGGGTAGTGGAGGCTCTCAACTCTAGTTTTTTCAAGCGTTGTTCACTGCTGGCCAAGTCTTTCCGGATCAGTTTTAGTATGCCATTTTCTTTGGCCAGGCACACTCCTCGTACGTAACATTTTAGTGTTTCCCACATGGTGCTGGCCGAGGCGACAGTCTTGATTTATTTCTATAAAAGATGTTATTTCCTTGCGAATTTCATCCGCGAAGACGGTGTCGTTGAGTGCTCCGGGCTTGAATCTCCATCGGAGCCCAGGGTTTGTGGTGCCTGAAAGGGTGGCTTCCAGTGTGACCATTGAATGATCAGAGAAGGAACGCGGTAAGAATTGACTTCCCCCCCCAGTTAAAAGGGCAGTGAGTGGATGCCAGAATGTAATCGATCCGGGAACTAGTATTGTGAACAGCAGAATGAAAGGTGTACTCTCTTGCGTCTCGATTGTGGCGCCGCCATGTGTCGAACAACTCAAACGTGTGGCAAATCTCACGGACTTGGGCGCTGGCTTTGGAGGGATGTCCTGTTGTACTATGGGACTTGTTGAGAATGGGGTCAATTGGTGTGTTAAGGTCCGCTCCCCAAATAATGGTTGCTGCGTTGATCTTCCCCAGCTGAGTCATGACCCAGTTAAAGTTGTTGGGTCCATCGGTATTTGGTGCGTATAAGTTTACTATTGCTACCTCTTTCCCTGAGATCAACCCTCTCACCAGTAGGGCTCTTCCCTCTGAGTCCTTTACTAAGTTATTGAGACTAAAGTTCGATTTCCTCTCTATTAAAATTGCAACACCTCTAGCGTACGACGAATATGATGAGAAATGCCTATTACAGCCCCATGATTTAGCCCAAAGTTGTTCTGATGAAGGCAGGATATGAGTTTCTTGTAAGATAGCAATGTTAATCTTGTGACGTCAGAGATAATGGAGTATTCTCCTATTTTCGCTGGACGGTTACCCCCTTGGATATTCCAGGTGGCGATTTTAAGTGTTATTCATGCCATCTGGGAGGTTAATTAAGTTCCAATCCATCAGGACTAGAGGAATTGACTGGATTCTTGTAATCTGGAGGTGGCCGGAGAGCCCGGCTTGTGTTGGAGTGACGAGGAACCAGGTGATTGTTGTGGAATAAGGGTGAGGGGTAGGTAGTGGCTCGGCTGAACTGGAATCCCACCCTTGTGTGGGCAACCCCCAAATGGCCCACAAAGAACAGTCCCTTACAAACAAAACAGACAACATTGCAGTGCTAGGGGCGCCGGTGGCCCTCCAAGAGGGGGCTGGCCTCCAACTTTCGTTACGAATTTCGGTCAGTGGTGATAGAGCTGCTATATGAGTGTTGGTGAGGCGTCTTACATTTTGCGACCATTACGAAGTGGATTTTTATGGTGGATCCCTCCTCTGTCTATTTCCCCTCTGGGGGTTACGGTTGTTTGGGGCGGGCCGGCGCGGCCTAGATAATCACTGATCTCTTCTGGAGTGTTGAAGAACTGTGTTTTGCCTTCGTGCTGGAGGCGAAGTTTCGCCGAGAAAAGCATGGAGTATTGGATCTGGTTTTCTTGTAATCTTCGTTTCACGGCTGTGAAAGTACGTCTTTGCGCCTGGACGGCTTGGGAGAAATCTGGGAAAAACTGAATCTTATCACCTTCGTATTGGAGCTCTCCTTTGACTCTGGCTGCTCTGAGAATGGCGTCTCGGTCCTTATAATTGAGTAGCTTCACAATGATGGGTCGAGGGTTTGCTCCGGGAATGGGTTTCGCATTAGGAACCCTATGGGCTCTTTCGACAACAAAGCACTTAGAAAGGATCTCTGAGCCAAACGGGTCCGTGCAGATTTTCTCCACGTATTCCTCCATTTTTAGGGTTTGTTGGTGCTCTCTGATTCCGACAATCCTTATGTTATTATGCCGTGAGTGGCCCTTAAAGTCCTCGTTTTTGGCGCTCGCTGCCTTCATTTGCGCCTCCAGTAGGGATACCCTGGAGGTTAAGGCTGTTGTCCCATCAAGGTCGGAGACCCTCTGTTCGACAGTGTCGAGCCTGTCCGCATGTTTATCCAACCGATGTTGGAGCTGGTCTACTTTGGAGGAAAGCGTGTCTAGTCTGCTCCCCAGGCTCCCTATCCCTGCCTTGAGGTCTAACATGATTTCTCTGATGTCAAAGTCTTGTGTCTCCTCCTCTTCTTCGTTGGGCGGACTTTGGTTGGGTGATTGTGATCTACTGTTGGAGGAGGACGCTTTGACGGAGGAGCAGCCCTCAAAGTTCAATTTTCTCTGCGATCTGTCAGTTTTCCCCATGATCTCAATGAAAGTGAGCGATGAAGCACCGAGAATGCGACACAGGGCGGATTCGGGAGAGCCAGCCAAGAATCTGCTGGGTGTGTTTGTGGCAGGCTTGCCGGGGATCTCTTGCCGCACGATTAGGCGCACACACTGCAAATTTTGGTTTCGCCTCTGCCACCTCTATTGTATCTGAGAGGAGTTGGTGAGGAATTCCGTGTCACGTCTATGGATGTATCGACGACGTCGCTCGGGTACACAAACCTCTTGATGAACACCTGAGCAATTCACGGGGATAGCCGCAGTGATCGGCGCAGTTTATGGCCCAGAACTAATGCTATGGCCTCGCAGGCGCTCCGGGCCGATTTCACTGTGAGCAGTTGGAGGTGGGGTGTTCCTGCTTCGATTCAGAGTACTTTTTAGTTGACTAGTTGCCCCACCGTGGAGTGTCGCTTATATCTGTGCGGGCCTGTAGAAACCTTTTCACTTGCGAGGCTTCCGGTGCATGCTCCGTGCCGCCCAGTCACTGGACCGCAGTTGGTCTCCTTCACAGTTGATGGTAGTACAGGACTGATCTATGTTCGTTTTATGTATGTGGCCACTAGGCCCCACAGAACTGCGGCAGCTGCAGGCTATGTTGACGCACGGGAGAGCCGGAAGACCAATCCAATTTATCGCGGGTGCTGGCAGTTAGGGGGCGCGTACAACGCGCTCGTACCTGGCTTTCCGCTGGCATATGGTCTGCGGCCTCGTCGCTGTCTCCAGCGTTCTGACTTGTTCGCGGCGGTCGTCTGGGCCCACTCTGGATTCTCAGCGATCGGTTCCTCCCCGCTTCTCAGGAGCTCTGGTGTAGCGCGGCCGGCGCTCGGGGGTGGGGGGGGCCGCCGCTGCACACCACTGCTGTGCGGCTTCTCACTCCATCTGACGCCCCTGTGGCTCGGCGGCGCAGGGCCGGCGCCTTCTGATGTTACAGCCGGGCACTGCTACCTCCCGTACGACCGCCTCGCCACAGCTCCGCCAAGGCCGCGCCTCCACCAAGATGGCGGAAGGAGGGGTGGGACCTTTCTCCGGCCGGCGCTCGTAAGCAAACCACATGCGACGGGTGAAATAGTTCCAGAGTTGTGTTCACAGCAGCTCGACTAGTCACCACGGAAGAATGCTATTTTCAGGATCTTTGGGGAGCTACACGGAGCTCACAGGGAAGCCGCCATCTTGGACGGCTCTCTAGCGCCCTCTTTGTGGAAGCCAGGCTTGAAATCCAACAAGGAACGTGCCCAGGAAAGAAGCAATCATAGTGGATTCCAATTTCAGATACTCAGAGGTGCCTCCCAATTTTCCAATCCTGGATGCAGTTCATAAACCCTTGACGAGTAAAAATCATTGTTTAAGCGCAAACTTCTCCCTCCCACCAATTGTATTTCAATTTTCCTTGATTCTGAGAAAATGCTTTGAAGTCCATTTTACTTCACTGAAACCAGGAGTTCTCTAGATCTGACAACCAAACTGCTAATGTCTATCAATGATTGTGTTTTCTTTGAACCGATAAACAGACTGGCTTTTACTCACCCAAGACCCTGATTATTTAAGGCAGTTATTTAAAATATTATTTTGATTTATGCATGAGATGTACATAATGCTAGTCACTTCAAGGTACCAAGGAAGTAACCAGAACGGTAACTGGAGAGTGGAAAGGCTAGGAAAAGGCTGGGTGTATATATAGTCTTTTCTCAACGGTTCTGACACCATTTTGCAGGTGGTAAAATAAGAGTTTTATAATGGAGGATAAATACAGTGAGAGCTTTACAGGTCTGTAACATTTGATAGGGTCAGTCAAAGGTCTGCTTTCAGAGTTCAACTTTCAGCACCTCCTCGAGTCTCCATTGACCTTGTTGAAATTTGGGTTCCATTGAGAAGTGGTTCTAGATGGTGGGGTCTTGGGCAATTACTCATCTTGCCCCCGATGATAGTAGTTTTTTTATTTTCTGGTGCGGTCTTGACCGAGATTGATCGCAGCACATAAATGCCACCATTTTACCATTTTGAGGGTGGTAGACCGTTTGGGGTGTGAAAGACCAACTTTCCACAAGCATTTGTGCGTTGTGCAGAGTGTTGTGAATTGAATTCTCTTTTCAATAGACAATCATTGTAGCAACTTCAGAGGTGACGAGACGTGATCTGGATGCTTAGACCGCAAATTATTCAAGCTGCTCCGTTTAATGCTATTTGTAATTGTTTGAGGCTATGTTGGGGTCATGGTAGAGTATGTTGGTGTAGTTTATTTGCTAAGAACCCATGCCTGGATCAGATGTAAAAGGTTTGTGATCTTTGGAGGCTTTGTCGGTTAAAGGGGACATTTCTTGTGAGGGTATTGCTTTGTGTCATGAGTGAAACCCTTTGGTCAAATATTATGCTTAGATTAAGAAGATTTGGAAGGAGTTGGCTGACCACCTACAAAGGGAGGCCTTTGGAATGGTATCTGTGCTGTGAGAAAAGAGCCAATGTTTATTTCTGATCAGCTTATAGTGAATCAGTTTGTCCTGTCCTCCAGTCTTGTATTCTCAGTAGGCATGTAGAGGTGAATTGGGGTCATTGTTAAACTAAGATTGATTGAGTGTTTTTCATATAAAGCTGGATGGATGTCTGTGGGCACATCTAAGCATTAACTAGCCAGGGTTTGAGGGAGAAAGTCCCTCGAGGGGACCCACAAAAGACATATGATGTTGGAGTAATGAAATACCGCCCTTTCACTCGTTTCACCCATCCTTGAGAATAGGACATGATGTTTAAATTGGGTTGTTTCTTTGCTCCTATTTGAGAGGAAACTCTATTGTTGTGCAGAAGATTATTTGATCCAATGTTGGTCTGGAGTTGCTTTGTTGCCATTCATTCAAGGTATGTGTGACTTATATCTGTGAAGATTGCAATGTAAATTTGGAAAGGAAACGAAAATATCAAATCCAAATTTTTAATTTTTTATTGCCTCCCTGATTCTTGGGACCTCTGTGCTGCATCCTGCCGCCATTTAGCCACTGCGTGGCAGAGTGCCTGCAAAAGAAGGTTTTGCATGTTCTTGTTCCCATTCTTGGCTGTTGGACCTGTGGAATCTCCAAGATGGCCTCTATGTGAAGTGTAAGCTGGTACGCGGTTTGCACCCCTCGTCTCCCACTCTACTTGGCTCTGATTGGCCTTTGGAACCTATATATCGGCTTATTGTGGACCGGCAGACTTTAGCCGACCCCCTCCCTAAAAACCCAGATCTCAAGGCCCTGTCAGCTGCCAGTTCGCTGTGTGAGGACTTCCTGCACCCCCTCACGAAAAGCACTGATGATGTCGCTCCCACATTTTTCAGTGGAGCCTGAACTATCTTGACTTTTCACCTCCACAACAATGGGTTAGTCTCCTCTAACTCAAAAATCTCCTACCCCTCTGACTTTCCCTCCCTCTCTCCATCCCACCTGGTCTCCCACTCCTACCGCCTGTGATTGAACTGTGATTTACACCTACTGCTGCCAATTTGAATTTAGCTGTTTTTTCACCTACTGCTGCCAATTTGAATTTTGCTGTGCCTTTGTGGTTGTACTGTGTACTTTTCTCTTGAACTTGGTTGGCCAAGTGACTGCATTGTGCTACTCTGCCCACTGTTCCTATCCTGGTCCTCCCCCCTGCTCCCATCCCTCTCTCTACTTCACCCATGGCGCTCTCTGTTTCTCCTATCTTCTCTAACTGTTTCCCCATCAACTATTCTTCCCTTCTCACTAGGTCTGGAAGGAAGAAGTTCAAAAAGGATAGCTTTGTCTCTAACCCTGGTCTCCCTATCGCTGACACCTATACCAGCGCATCCTCTAGACAGACCCTGACCGACATCCTCTTTGTCGTTCCCTCGCCAGATCTATGGTTTCTTCATATGGTCTCAGTGCTCTCTCCTTCTCCCATTAATGGTGACACCGCTGGGAGGCCCTCCTGGCCCCCTTCCAATCCTCTGAGGTCATCATTGTCTCCCTAAATGTCACTGTCATGGTCTAAGGCCCTCAGGCCAACCTTCTCCTCTTTGATAGACGATTCCCACATCTCATCAATTTCCTTTCCTTTTCCGCTGTCCATTCTCTCCCTTCCTCGGGTTCCTTGACTTCCCACTCTGCCTCCTCCTTAACTACCTTGCTCTCTCCTCATTCCTCTCCTGCCCCCTCTTGGGCTCCGTCTACATCTCCTTCTACACCTCCGCAGGGCGTACCTCTAATCTGTACCCCTGCCCGGAAGTCCTTCAAGGATGGCAACCTTCTCCATATTGCCACTCTCAACTCTCGCTCAGCCGTCAATCACTTCTCTGACATCTGCCGCCTCCTGGAAGAACATGACCTCAGTGTCCTCGGTCTCACAGACATGGTTCATGGCCAGCTCTGTCACACACTTTGACACCCTCCTTCCTGATGGCTACAAGATCCTCTCTGCACACAGACCCAACCGTTCCGGAGGGGCTGTAGCCCTGATCTTCCCGGAGTGGGTTCCTGCCTCTCATACCTATGCAGGCCTTCTAAACTTTCGAATGTCTTGCCTGCAGGCTTTCTCTATCTCCTGGCCACTCTCTTACTGTGGCTACTATCTATCGGCCACCTGGTCAGATCACCTCCTTCCTCTCTGAGTGGGCGGACCTCTCCTCTCCTCTTCCTTCCTGTCCTCAACCACTCAACTCCTCCTTCTTGGGGACCTCAACATCCATCTGGATGCTCCCTGTTCCTCCTCTGGACTCTTTGGCGACCTCTGCGATTCTCTTTCTATTCTCCCCTCTGGCCGACTCACTCTGCAGGACCCACGTTGGATATTTTGATCTCCTCTGACCTCCACCTCTCCATCCCTCTGACCACTCCTCTCTCCTTTAGTGATCACTCCCTCCTTTCCTCCCATCTCTACCTCTCTTCCCCCTCAGGCCAAGCCAAATCCAAAACTGCCACCTACCTTCTTGGTCATCCGACCCATGAAGCGTGTGGCAGTTGAGTCATTCGCCGCCACTTTCTCTCCCCCCCCCTCCGCCTCCTCTGGCTGACTCGCATCCTGATGCAGCCCTTTGCATGCTCTACTATTCTATCTCTGATACTATTGATGCTCTGTCCCTGTCGTGAGGATCTGCTTGAAGCCCAAAGCCAAGTGTAATTCTTGGTACGACTCCGACCAAGCTACCCTTAAACACGAGTGTAGGGTGGCTGAGCGGAAATGGCAGTCCTCTTGTACATCTTCTGACAAACTGGCATGGCGCTTGCTCCAAAGGCAATACCGGCTCCTTGTCCGAACTAAGAAGAGAGCCCACATCCAAGCCTGCGTTTCTGCGGCATCTAACAACTCGGGGATCTGGCCAACCCTGCTGCAGTCTCTACCACCCCTGTCGCCTGCCAGGCCCTTTGCACGGCCCTTGCCTCTCATTTCATCTCAAAAACCCAGGACATCCTGTCCACCCTCTTGTCCTCTTTCCCCCTTCTCCCTCTGCTACCTCTGGCCCTCCTACAGCTGCCCCCATCCCTCTTTTTCTTTCTTTGCTGTTCTCCCCAGATGAGATTTCCAGACAAGTCCGATCTATGAAAGTCTTGTCAAAACAGGTTCTTCCCTGTTCATCCAAAACCATCAAGGACCACATTGACACACTTGCTCCTGCTCTGGCCGACTTCTGCAACCTCTCCATCACCCCTGCAATCTTCCGCTCCCCTCTGAAACACTTTCTTATGCACCCTCTTCTCAAGAAACCCACAGCCGACCCCTCATGCATGGCTAACTATTGCCCAATTTCTATTACTCCCTTTCTGGGCAAACTCCTGGAAAAGCTGCCCATCTCCCAGCTTAATCTTCACACCAATTCTGTTGGTTGTCTCCATGACCATCAGTCTGGCTTCAGAGCTGCCAGAAGAATGGAAACTACTCTCTTGAACATCCGTGAAGACCTGCTCCCCAACCTCGACTCTAACATCCCTTCTGTCCTCATCCTACTCGATATCTCTTCTGCCTTTGACACTGTCAACCATGCCATCCTGCGCAACCTTCTCAGTGATAACCTGGGTATCACTGATCAGGCCTTGGCCTGGCTGACCTCTTTCCTCTCTGATCGACCCTCCTAGGTCCAACTTGGGTCCTTCCTTTCCTCTATCTCACTCTCTACCTGTGGTGTGGGGTCCAACCTATCTCCCTGGCTTTTCAACCAATACCCGGCACCTCTCGCCCACCATATTCCCACTCTTTGCTCAAACTTTCAGTGCTCTGCGGATGACGCTCAGCATGTTTTCAGGCTTCCCTCTGCCACCTCTGCTCCTTCTCTCATCTCTGACTGTCTGTCGGCTATCCAGGAGTGGTGTGCCGCCAATGTTCCCTGCCTTAAAGCCAGTAAGACGGAGATTCTCCTCATTGGCACACCTGCACACTCCTTTCCGGTCACTCGTTGGCCGGCCTCCCTTGGCCCTCCTCCTGCTCCCCACCTGTGAGGCTAAGAACCTCTGGGTCATCATCGACTCCACACTCTCCTTTTCTCCTCACATCTCTAAGAAGTCAAACTACCAACTGCACATCCTCAGAGGTATTCTTCCTTTCCTCTCCTTCCCCCCCTGAAGTTCACTGTCTCTAGAGCCCTAGTTCTCTCTAGGCTGAACTAATGCAACAGCCTATTTCTAAATCTGCCTGCTGCTACACTCCGCCCTCTGCAACTCATCTAGAACAGGACTGTGAGACTTGTCCTTGGCCTCAAGCCCTGGAGTCATATCTCTCCAGCCCTGAAATCTCCTCATTGGCTCCCAGTGGCTGCAAGGATTGAATTCAAGACCCTTTGCATTGCCCACAAGGCTTTCCGGGGCCTGGGTCCACAATACATTCAACCCTTCTGCCGTAAATACCTTCCTATTCGTGCTCTTCTCTCCTCCACCTGCAACTTCCTCAGGGTCAGTCGCTTCTCGAAGCAAAGATTTGAGGGTAGATCTCTTTCCTCGGCTGGGGCCTCCCTCTGGAACAGCCTTCCTGCCTCTCTGAAACTTCAGGGGACCCATCTTCGGTTCCGAAAGCACCTAAAGACCTTCCTCTTTGTTTCTGCCTTCGCTCTTCCTCTCACCTGCTGATCTGTCTGCTTCGGCTCCAGGCACCTGGTTACCCTCTGATTTTCGGGCCCAGGTTCCTGCGCATCCAGCCACACACCTGCACTGCCTCCTGGCAACCCTTGCACTTGGGTCTGTATCTGCAATCCTACAGTCCCCTTACCTGCACTTATTAGACACCCCCTGCCTGCGCTTTAACCTTGCACTTGCCACCATGCTGGCTGCACTACTAGTTGTTTTATCCCTTGCTCAGCACTTTACACTCCTCCCCTCCCCCTTGCACTTTCCCAGTCTCTCTCCCCTGCACTTGCGCGTTCTCAATGTCACTGGGCCTAGTAAGATTGTTGTTTTGTCCTCCCCTGTTCCCCTCCCTTGCCTCGTCGCGCTCTGAAACACTGGTGTATGAGCGTGATATAAATAAAATATCATATTTCATATAAGTATTTTGGTGAGGAAGGGTAAGTCTTGTACCTATGGTCAACAGTACCTACTCCACATTTCGGTGTACAGTACCTATTGCAAAGCAGTCTCTTCATCAGCAAAAAGGAACATTTTCTATGTCAATAAATATGCAGCAGTCTTTCTCACTTCGCTTTCCTTCCCTTGCTATCTCTCTTGTGCCACTTTTCTCTTTCTAGTTTCCACCCCCAAACTCCTCTTGAAATATTTAATTGATGGATTGCAGTGATAGAAACCATGTAATGGTTTGTTTTAGAACACAACACCATCACTCTAGAATTCCAATTTAATGTACAAAGCACTAAAAGCTAACTAGGGCAACTAAGCCACGAAGAAAGGGGTTCTGTGTGCAGTTGGTTTGAATATATATGGTTTTAGCATCTGTCTGAACTTTAGCATCTGAACCGTGCTGCTAAAAGGTTCCTAATGCTCATTCTACCAGTTTGCAGCCTTGTAAAATACGTGGCACAAGTTTGGGAATATTTTTGTAAATGTCGGAAGATTTTTCTATGTGGAATTTCAGGTGTCTTTCGGTGGTGGAGGGTGCGTGGGGTTGTTTTTATGTATTGCAAGTCTATACCATATTTGCTTTAGTGGCTCAGGATCTAGGGATAAAGTATGAAAAACGAATCTCACTCTTAAATGCAAAGGAGATAAATCTGTTCAGTAACCTAAAATGTCACTGCACATGGCTCTGTAGGCATGTTCAAATAGGCCTGTTAGGGTGATTGCTTTAAAACTCGCTACCGCTCCCCCTTGCTCCTGCCCACTTCCTGACAGCTTCACTTTTCTCCTGCCGTCCTTGCTCTTGCCCCCCTTTCCTCCAATCCCCTTGCTCTCCTTTGTTTATGCCCCCATGCTTCCCTTTGCCCCCACCCACTGTCTCTCCTTTGCTCCTGCTACCTTTCTCTGCTTTTCTCCCGGCTGTTAGGAAAGATTTCTCTTTTGGTAAGTTTCCCTTCATAGTTGGACCTCAATACATTTTGCTTCTGTGTTTGAACCTGTCCTGACTTTTGCCAGCCGTTTGTTCATTTTGTTATAGGGAAACTGATCAGTCTTTCAGACTATCAGTACTCGGAGACTGTTTCCCTTTTGAAAGTTGCCCGGGAAAGCTGCTTTTCTTTCATAGGCTATCCCACTCCACATCTGTGGTGCCAGTGAGTCTTGGTGTGTGACATGAGTGAAGCCAATAGTTGCTCCTGATTGGACAACTACTGGCTCATGGAATTGTGCAGATTCGTACCCTCGGTGGGCTTGGACTTTCTTCCATGTTGGATATTGGATTAGAAGATGACTCCTGCAGTCATTTCTTTAGCTCAGCGTTGGAGCAAAGTATCCCTTGTTGAAGAACAGCCAACTGAAAATCCAAAGAAGACTCCTGAAGAGACCCAGCATCCCTTCTTGCGTCTGTCCCCATGAAGCCCTGTTGGTCTACCGTATCTGTGAAGGCCTTGTGCGGCGCTTCAAGCCCTGGACTGCAGGGACCAACCACTCCCGTCCTGTTCTCGGAGATGCAGCCATCGTGAGTCTTCAGAAGCTTCTGTGGACTAAAGAACTCCGAAGGGAGACGCTAGAGAAAACATGCAAGTGTTACCCCTAGACTCATCAACCAATATTTCACAACAAAAACCCTCACATCTATCACTGCAGGTGGTGGTATAGACAGACACATCAAAGTTTTTCTCCTATTTGAATCTTTAAATACTAATTCATAAAACTTAATCTGTTAAAATACATAACCATTTAGTAAAGGTTTGTGATGTGAAACTACCTTTAAAGTGACAAGTGCATCCTAAAAAAGTTAAGTACAAAAATAGCAAAAACAAAATTCATTCAATTAACAGTATACAAATATATCAAACCAGTCTTATCAGGCTAATGTCATCCACAACAAAAGTATAGCATGAACTGGTCAACATATTCAGAATTTGGATAACCGATAACAAGATGTTAAATGCACTGGGGTAAGGAATCCCTTGGTATCAGGCTACTTGTTGTAGCCTAAAAGATGTTTAGTTCCGGTGCATCTCTCCTTTACATTATAGGAACTTCTTCAGGGGCAGCGACAATACGTTAGCTACATTTATCGTTAGTACCAAACATGCAGTGTCTGGGGTTCCCAGTAACCCAAAACACATTGGGGACAGAACGTTTCTTAATATCATTGGAACATATAAGCATTCAATTTTTTTCTCTGTGTCGTAGTCTTATATAGCCATTCTGTTAATTCACCCTGTCTTGAGTTAAATCTCTTTTCGCATAATTCTGGCCTTCCGTGCACGATTTACAGTAACTTATGCTTCTCGGAGCTTGAGTGTGACTAAGGTTCATGTGGTTTTCAGGAAAGCTTTGTCTTAATTCTGATCCTTTTGGCATACCGACGACTCAAAGCCAAGCGCCTAACTTAGTAGCAACCTGGATGGACCACATGGTGGAGTGACCAGCTCTCCAGTGGGCTACCTCGCTAGAACCATCGCCATTCCGCATTTGCAGCCGGAACTTCGGTGGTCTCCAGCTTGTGGTGTAATTTGCTTCCCTGCTGCCCAATTTCAGCCTCCCAGCTTCAAGGGATCCTGTTCTGGAAGGGCTTCTTCACTGGCGACTGGAAGGGTGTTTGCCATAGTCGGTGTGATAATGATTTTGTTATTTATATATCACTTACGCCTAAGCGCTGTACATGGAACATATTTACATACATCGTCATCCCAACCCCAGTTGGTACTCCTTTATCGGCCCCAGAAGGATGAAAGGCTGAGCAGGCCTTAATGGGATTCAAACTTGTGACATGCAGATCACACATAGATTGCAGCAGCGAGTGCTCAACCCGCTAAACTATCTTGCTGGAATCTTGGCCGTTGCTGCAACTCGCCTACCCCCGTCCTGTGAGGTGTCCTGAAGAGGGCTTCATCAGTGCTTTCTGCATTTCTATATCGCCAAAGGTTGCACCTGGATCCGACCGGAAGAATCGTTGCACCCACAGCTCATTTGTCTCCCACTGTGCCCCTTAGGATAACATTGAGAGCAAGACCTTTTTGTATCTTTCCATTCCACTGCTTTTTTGTCCCACCAAATCAGTGAAACCTGAAAGATGAGAACACATTTTTACTTAACAGTAACTGTGTTGCATCTCTTCTCTGGAACAATCACCAATACAAGTACTTATCCAGCATCAGAGAAGTTCGGGGGAGAAGCATTGTGACTTTTGGGTGCAAGGCCCCCCTCTTTATAGGGATTGGACCTCTGAAGCAGATTTCTTATGACTTGGTTGCATTTTACTCCATGTTTAATTTACCTTTTTATCGATTAAAGCTCATTTAATGCATTTAAAGTCCCTATGGTGACAGTATATATGTTTATTATTGAGTGTTGTGAGCTGGAATCACCTGCTTGTTTCATTTTTTAGTGTGTGTTTGAGGCCTAGAATAAATATAGTAATTTGTATCCATTACTGTCTAAATGGCAACTGTGTGGACTCATTGTGGACCCGGACCCCACTCACACTCTCTTGAGAATAGCCTTGACTGCTTTCCATTGCTACATTGATTGGGTTTTGGCTAACATCTCAGAGTTCCCCTGTTCGCTATAACTAGGGAGGCCACCAGGCCAGATTCTAGAAGTCCATCTGAACACCGCCCAAAGGATTTTCTTTTAAGTTCAGGCACCTTGCAGAAAGTACAAACTGCTGCTAGTGGTCAAAGGCTTTCCACATAAATGTCCTCTCTCATCTAGCTTGAATTTCTATTGCTACTTTCCATACAGAAAATAATGCAGAATTATGTTAATATTAGAAGCAAATCGCAAACATATCTCTGCTCAGTTCATGCCAGGTCAATCTGTAGTTTTGGTATGGAGTAGATCAGTAAAGACAGTAAAACCATCTCACATCTAATGTGTTAGCCTAAATTGGCACCCCTGAACACAAAGTCTCAATCTAAAGCAATGGGTAAGGCACACAATTGCAATCCCTTCGACCTGCTTTTAGCCTAAACATGGATCATGCCCAGACAGGACAGTTCAGCCTCTAGTGGGCTGTTATTTGGGCGGGGCAGTGAGTGTTATTGTGCAGCCAGAAGGTAAGGAGGTGTAGAAGCGGACTCGTTTGGTAACCCAAGAGCAGATGGGGCAGTCTCTGTTTTCTACATCCAGCTCTGTAAGTAGCTGTACTTTGGACGACAATACATGGGCTAGAGGGATGTCTGGCCCAGAGAGAGTAATTCTTAATCGCACACAAAGGCATTAGTGGGGGGTTATCTATGGGTGTTCAAAGAAGAATGTGCACAGGGCAATCACATCAGGCTGTAGTACTTCAGTTGGAGCTTTGTAGGTGGAAAATGCAAGGTGTACATTCAAAACCCTCTGCATTGTCCACAAGGCTTTCTGGGGCCTGGGCCCAAAATACCTTCAGCTATTCCTCCGCAAATACCTCCCCTCTCGAGCTCTTCGCTCCCTAACTCCCTCAGGGTCAGTCGTTTTTCAAAGAAACGAGCTGGGGGTAGATCTGTCTTCGGCCGGGGCTTATCTCTGGAACAGCCTCCCTGCCACTCTCTAACTTGGGGAGAACCATCTGCGGTTCCAGAAGCTTCTCAAGACCTTCCTCTTTGCTTCTGCCTTCGCTCCCCCTCTCCCCTGCTGATCTGTTCTCTCTTGGCACCGTGCACCTGGCCAGCCTCTGTCCTCCGGGCCCAGGTACCTGCTCACCCTGCCACCCTCCCGCGCTGCCTCCGGGCCACCCCTTGCACTGGGGTATGTATCTGTACCCATACAGTCCCGCCCCCCTCTTTTCCTTCATGCACTTATCAGACCTACCCTGTCTGCTGCCTTAAACCCAGCATTGCCACTTGCTGGCTGCCCTACCGCTGTTTGTTGCCTTTATTATTTATTTATTATTATTTATATGTTTCTCCTTTGCTCCGCACTTTCCACTTCTCCCCCTTGCATGCACTCGCGTGTTCTCAATGTCACTCGGCCTAGTATGATCGTTGTTTTGTTCTTCCCTGTTCCCCTCCCTTGCCTTGTCACGCTCTGAAACACTTGTGTGCGATTGTGATAGAAATAAAATATCAATTCAATTCAAGGGCAGCGTGTCCACCCAAGTTAACTTCGTTTGGGCTTAGATTTTAGCCAGCTTTGTTTGGAGGTCTTTGTTCCTTCTCTCAGTTGTTCGTGAACTCTGGGCCTATACGGCACATGCAATTTTTGATCGATCCCCAGGGCATCAAACATTATTTTCATGACAACATTATAGATGTGACTCCCTCTACCCAAGCTTTAAATAGGGTGTATGCCCCAACAAGGATACATATTCCTCCGTAATCTTTTAGGGACAGTTATAGAATCGTCTCTTAGACATGGAAAACTCTCAACCCATCTAGAAAACATTTTCACAATAACAAGAACGTATTGGTATTTTGCGACTGGTTTAGTGTCAACAAAATCAATTTTAAGCTCATAAAACAGAACGGGTGGGGGTGGGCGAGCCGTTGTCTGTACTTTTGCTATTTTACCCACATGGTGTAGTTGTTATACATGACATTGTTGTACAAATCGTCTAGCTCTAGTGCCCACCCCTGGTGCAAACCAGATATTCATGATGCCTTTTTTTTCATGGCTTGTCCCCCTATGTGAGCTAGGGAATGTGCGAGCCGCCTCAGATATTTTTCAGCAACAGCTAGAGCTACAGGCTTCCTATACTAAGAGTACCATATATCGTTTTCATGTTTAACAACCCCCCTAACCCCCAAAGATCTTCCCATGCCTTAGACTCATCAGGTGTGTCAAGAATGCTGCGTTGTGTACAACAGGTCTTGGGGATACACAGTGGAACTCGGTGAAGGCTAGGATACTAGTACAAAGGTAATATCAGAGATTGGATCAGTGACTTTGCAGATTGATCAGCGGCCCTGTGAGGTGATCACCTGATGAGCTTTACAGTGTATTACTGCAAGATTAAAGGACAATTATATGGTGTCCAGAAAAGCTGCTACTTAATCTGCACTTTTGATGGAGTTACCTGATGATGTAAGATAACCTTCTTTTCCTCCACATTACCCCAATATCGTGGCACACATCAAAGCCATACCAGCAACCAGCATACATATTGACATATTTTCCCTGCTGCCCCGAGACATGCTCTCGTTAGAGCCATCAATTCTGCTACTTGTGTGGAACACAGAGTAACACTATGTCATGCTTCTAACACAGTGAAACATTGTTAGTTCATATCACGAATGCTCCATCCACCACCTTTCTTTGGCCTGAACCGTCTACAAACAGGGATGGATTTGGTTGGGGAAACGGTTGATCTGTGAGGTTCGGTCAAATGGTAACCACAGTATTTACAATTTCAAAGCAACCCTGTCAATCAAAGTAGTCATCACACAGTAGTATGAGGGAGGTGAGATAAAAATCTGATTCCCATTCGACCTTCACATTTTCATTGTTGAATAAAACTTATTCCTAACATAATTTGGTAGCTGCTGAAGTGCTGTTATACTGTTACTTAAGACATTCAGTGAATGAGGCACACTAACAGTGAACTCTGAGTCCAAGTAAACATTTCTGGGTCTTTGAACCAACAAAACAGATGTGGCAATTGCCCCAAAGCATTTTGACAATACGGCTGCAAATGGATCTAGGCAGTACTTTAAAGCCAGTAGCCGCAATTTGTTGCAATGTTCTTGTAACCAGACACCCGTTGTGATCCCACTCATTACATTGCAGTAGAGGATAAAGGGGCAGTCATATGCAGGCAGTCCATGCACTGGAGAAGAACAAAGGGCTTGTTTGATGCTTTGGCATGCTAGTTGGCCTTATGGGGTCCAAGTTACTAATTTCGGGGCGTCCCCCTGTAATGCCTCCTGCAGAGGCCCCACTAGAAGGGCATCATTTACATCCATGACTTGGCAGTAACCACAAATCTCGAGGAATGTTCTCAGTTCTTTCATTGTAGATGCACGTTGCAAATACTTTCTCTCTAGATGGAGTGACTTATGTCTTGCTTTGAGAATGGTCCCGCATTTTTAACTTTGTCCTTGCTAAACTGCGATTTTTCTTTAGAGGCCTTGTGGCCATTGTGTGCTAGTTCAGTCAGTAGGTGTACTATGCCAATGATGCAGAGCTTCTTTGATTTAGAGCAGACTAGCAGATGGGCCACACACTCAACCAGGACTGAGGACCCAGGAAACAAAATGTCAGACAAATCCTGGTGTAAATCCTTTCCAGGTGAATGTTATACCTTTTCAAAACAGAATGGAAAAAATGCCAAGAATCTTAGTGCAAGGGTAAGCTGAAGCATGCAGAGCACAGGTCAATTACAGAGTAGTAGGTGGTGACCACCTGGATGGATTATATGGCAGTATCTGGGTTTGGTGACACTGGAGCCATTGGTCCTGCAATAGCATTGATAGGCAGAGCTCCTAGACAAGACGGTGTTTGTTGGAATTCATTTTCTTGTCAGACAAAATTGTAGTGTTAACAGGAGAGGAGTCAATTGAAACAATGATTCCTTGTCTTTGTGCAGTTGCAACCTCTTGAGATCCTTTAGTGGGTTGACTCTGCGTCATTGGCCACCTCGGCCCCACTCCCTTTCCCGTGTGGAGGGGAAGCAGAAGGCGGGTACCCGAGTCACTAACTGCAGTGCTATTTGTAGAGCCATCATATTGGCATCCAATTGCTCCAAGGTCTGAACTTGCACAGTCATCAATTCTTCCTCGATATCTCCCTTTTTTGATGTATACGTTTAAATAATGACTTGCTTCAGCTAATATACCTGGAAAACTGAAGCTTTTGTGCCCGAGCATTTTTTCTTAATATCAGTGGCGGCCTTGGGGTGCAAGCCCTCTATACACTGAGTCACTGTGAGGGCACAGGCGTTATTAGGGTTTGGAAGGCCAGAGTATTGTTTAAAACCATACTTTACCCTTTCCAGAAACTCTGCTACTTCATCAGACTTATTACAGTGGCCAACTGGTCAGAGGAGAGGAGCCTTCTCAGAAGTTGTTTCATGTCTGCTAGTGATGAGGTGTACATTGTTACAATGTCCCTCACATGAGTGGCACATTCTATACACAAACCTGGGGCAACTGGGATTTAAGAGAAGGGTTCATCTGTACTGAGGAATTCAGAGCTGGTGGACAGTAGGCAGTGTTTAATCTGGGGGTGTGGCCACCTCCTGCATAGGCGCTAGCAATTTAAATGAGGCGTTGCTGCATCCGGATTCTTTTTCCTACTCTTTGCCCTCCCCGAAGTAAGATTTTTCACTACTTGTCACAGGTTCCCCTTTGCGTTTTCCATATGTATTCTTCAACTTCCCAGGGTCCCAGTTTATTAATGAACCTTATAACGTGTTTAATACTGGAGACCAGTCTCTGAGCCTGGGACTGGTATTCAAGCCTGTGTTGCTCTGCTTTGTCTTGCTTCCAAGACTAACCCTTTGCCCCTGAGCTATCCTCCCGGTCCATTAGTTGGTGATTTTTGTATTTTGTCCGACAGGTAAGGCTCAGCCTTTTTCATGTCTTCCATTTTCCTGGAAGAACATTGTGCAATGGGACTATCGGGGCTGTACCTTTAGGCAGTAGTCCTTTGGGGGTTCCGTCATATGATCTGCTAATCGGCTCCAAAGCGAATTTTCCCATGTCCTTTACCATTCCCTTAGTTCTCATTTGTTCATGCCTGGTTCTGGTTACACGAGTGGCAGAGGGGGAACGTTGTTCCCAAGGGCATTTATCTAGTAGGGTATTGGGTGTAGGACATGATAGTGGTAGTTGTTAGGACATCCATACGGGTGCTAGTGGTGTTGACTGGGATTAATGGGCAGAATAAGAATTGTGATAAACTGCAGGGTTTCAGGTGGGCGGGATCCCAGTATTACCAGTGGAGCTGCTGGTGACGGTGGTGGTACATCAGGTGTCAGTGTGACTGCCTGGTGGTGGTGTAAGTGGTATTTATGTATTTATTTTTTGGGTATTTGTAATGCGCCTATACACGTGGTGTTTTGGTACGGTGGTCACTGCAGGTGGGGGTGTAGCAGGAGGCAATGTGGAGAAGGCAAAATGTGTCAGTAAGGGACATGTGCAGCAGGGGCACCTGTAACACCACCACCACCACCAGCAGCAGTGGTGGTGCTACAGGTACCAGTGGGGGAACCGGCCAGAGATTCTGAGGTGGGTCCACACTTTTGGTAATCCAAACTATCCTCGCTATATGCTGTGGGTGCAGAGACTAAAGGATAAAAAGCGTTTTAAGTTCCACTTTCTTCCTGCTTTCTTATTTTCCTCTTTTCTATGGTTTGTTTTTCCAGCTTGGCTTCTAATTGCAGTTGGCTCTTTCTTCAAATGCTATTTCTGACGCAATGTCCTATTCGTTATATGCTTTCCACTCCTTGAGCGATGCCTTGCCTTTGGGCTGATGAGCCAATGGAGCTCGTACTGCGCTCAAAGGGCTTTCCCCAAAGCTATCCGTTGGAGGCCAGATTTTCAGATCTACATTTACAGTAGTTGATGGCATTTTCATGACCAGGCGGTTGTTTCTTCCCCATAAAGAGTGATCGGGGTGCCCTGCATGTTCTGCAAAATGTAATTCGTTGCTACCCGAGTTAAATATGTTCTCGTCTTCTGCCAGGCTGTTGTGACTCTTAATGAGCGTAGAGGAAGGAGACTGGAAGAAAAAAGACAGATGTAAGCGAAGGGGAAATGTAGGCACGCTGCTGGTTCTGCGATACAGAGAGAAGATGAGAAATGTGCAGGAGAGTAAATAACACGTATCAATGGTTATTCCCCCGTGCCTCCACTGCCTGATAAAAGTTTACACTGAGATCTAATAATAATTCCTGACAAATTATAAACGCAGTCTGAGTGGTGACAACTTTCCTTGAGTCTGGTCGGTTTTGCCAGGTTTTTCTGATGAAGTCTTTTTGGGCCTTCTTCTCCTTATCGTCTGTCTTTCTGATATGCTATTTATTCACTTGATATTCATGGTTAACCTTCCCTTCTTCCCATGATAATGCTGAGTTTCCTTATAAGGTGTTTATCATAAAGTCTTCCCAGCCTTCCTTACATCCCTTGAAATGTGCTTCACACTTTCTTACAAGTTTCTTTCTCCCTGTTTCAGGATTACTTAGTATTTTCTGTCTGTCATTTAGGTAGTTCACATTTATCTACAAATCCTTTTATCTTTCATCTCTAGTGGTTTCCCTTTCAGGGTGGGTTATGATTCGCTTTCTTTCACTTTTACAGTTCAAGTTTGTCAGATTTTACTTTCTCACTTTTCTCGTTTCTACTGGAACGAGTTTCAATGATCCAAGAGTGATCCCTTCCTCGGTTCCCGTTCCCTCTGGGTTCTCTGTTACCTTCTCTTTCAGGTGGGCTCTCGGGGGTTGCTTTAAGGTTTGGGTACCTCCGGGCATTCTTTCTTCTTCATTCCTCTTTGTCTGATGCGGCTTGTCTTCTCTCTTGGCTTTGGTGTTCCTCACTGGGTGGGACTGAGTCGGCTGTAGCGGTTTCCCCTTGGCGGTACCAGCATTGTTACACAGGGAGCCTGTAGTGATGAATCCAAGGATGTCATCACTTCTTTCCCTGGAATAACCTTCCCCTATGTGGTCAGGGGACAGCAGCCGCTACCTGATGCTGAACTTGTGGGCAGCTATATGAGGGAGGACCACCTGGGGGGAGGCCATTCTCAGGGAGACCCATTGACATCAGTGGAGGAAATTGCACACCCTCCTTTTCCTCAAATGGACACTTACACAGTCCCACGATACTGTCAATGTTGTTTTAATGGTGTGCTGTCACTCCCATTCCTCCTCTTTGGGTAAAACTAGTAGAGCTAATCCCAAAAATCCTACTAGGATGAACAGGTGTACCACTGGAATGAGAAAGAGACTGGGATTAATGAAGATGACCGCCCCCGTAACTCAGTATCCATCTCCTCCTAGTATAGAATCTAATTTGTCCTTTAAAATGATTGAAGATATGTTTCCAAGCTCACTTTATAAGTCATCAAATGTGCCAGTGAAAGCTGCTGAGATTTCCTTCTCAAATTCTGCCTACAAGTTGTTTCAAAAGATCTTCCCCTCTCCCGATGAAAGGAGTACTTCACAAGGAAGCTGACCAGAGTAATGAAGATCAATGCAGACCGAGGAGGCAAGCAGCATTCTAGTTATGTGCACCTGTCAGCTGGCGGGACATTTAGAGAGAGAGAAGAGCTGACTGGAAAGGTCTAATCTACTTGGTGTTGACCAAGGGACTACTGGGCGAGTGCAGGTACTGCGGTGCCGTGTAGCCGCCCAGCTCATACCAGGAACCGGAGAAGGCAGAGTGTGGAGGATGGTGTGCCGCAAGACCACCATAGGAGGAAAGACAACCTCCTGGCGGGAAGCAGTATCGGAGACGCCGCTCACTGCAGCCCAGGCAAGTGTGGAGACAGCAAACGTAAGCTGCGAGAGAGATGGGAACCCCATGGCAGGGGCGGCGAACCAGAAGGAGGGAAGCAGGACATAAAGGAGACGCTATGGGTTCACCGCCGAGAAAGCTATACCAGCTGTCAAAGACCAGTGAGTTTGCTTGACGGAGAAGGGAACATAGGGGCATTTCGGCAATGGCGCCAAATGCAAATTAAGATGAAGTAAATGGAAGAGAAATAAAGTTTCCATATTGCTTAAAGGAACAGGCTAGAAAGACTGTATGAGATTGTCAAGTTTGCGCAAGGTGCATATGAAAAGCCCAGTCAGGAGAGTTTACCAGGCATTTCAAGTTATAAGTGTTGTGTACAAGAGAAAGTGTTTACCAATAATAAAAAGCCCTGGCAGGATGGTATGGCAGGCATTTCAATGCATAAGTGTTATGTACAAGAGAATGTGTTTGTCAATAGCCAAAAGCCCTGACAGGCTTTTCAAGTCACAAGGGTTGTATAGAAGAGAACAAGTGTTCGTACGTTTGAAAAGACCCCGGGTGAAGCTCAGTTGAACCATTCATAAGAATATGCTGTATGAGGAAGAAGCCTGACAAGAATATTCAAGTAAACCATGAAGACTGTGATTGAAACAGATCAAGGAGAAACCAGGCAGGAGAGTACACCAGGTAGTTTACAAAGAACCACACTGTCATCCAAGTCACTTTGTAATCTGAGTTTATTGTGGAACTTAAAGAAAAACATGTATAAACTTGAGTGAAGAAGAATCCGCTATCTGTGCACGCGGCTACTTCCTGATGCCTGCAGCACCGGAAGGCGAGAGCCAGCAGCACACCCAAGGGACCTGTATATAAGCAGGATCCCGACTGCGCCAACACACACTGAAAGATCCGATCCTCGGAGGGGCAGGAGCCCACTCCCCTATCCGAGTGCACTGAAGCCCATCAGTCGATCGAGAATTGCAGCAAATGCAATTGAGGGTAAGCAGATCCACTGCTATCCGACATCACGAGAAGCCCAACCAACATATCTGCAAATTTAGATGCCCACCTGCTGCCTTTGTTGTTGAGGCCGACACGAGTTCCCCTGGAAGCCATTACAAAATGGCTGATGCTTCCTGGTTGCCTAGCAACTAGGCCCGACACCAGCTGACCACTATCTGCGCACGCGGCTACTTCCTGATGCCTGCAGCACCGGAAGGCAAGAGCCGGCAGCACATCCTAAGGCACACATTACAAGGCACGATCCTGTCAATGCCTGTCTGTGCCAGCGGGGCCACGGGACACGCAGTCCTACTATGGTAAGCGTTTGCCCATGTGTTTCTAACACAAAAACGCTCTCCGCACCGTACTCTGACCACTACATCAGCACACCACCTCAATATTGTTAGGCAGAAACCTGTGCAGTTCCTCTAGGGATGTCGTCATCTCTGCTTCCAAAAGATCAGGACATGCCCGACTCCCTTGGAAGCAGACCCATAACCCCGGTTCCGAGTGCCAGCCAGTCCCAATTGGGACCTTTTGGACCCTGTCCTGGCGCCAGTGGCACCAGGCTCATAAAGATGCCCAGTCCCAGCGCTGGAAGCGCCGGGCTCATAATGCTTGGGTGGACTTACCTGCAGCAGACCATGCTGCTTACTTACCTGCCAGTTGAACCCCTGATCCTCTTCTGTTTGGGACTACTTTTCCTGTTGGGTGGGGCAGGAGCAACTCCCTAGGTTCAGAACACTGGAACTCTTCTGGAAAGCAGGAACTCTTTTCTTACCTAGGCGTGGCTGTGGAAGGAGACACCTAAGCACTACAGGAGGCTATTTAAACCACACCCGATGGATGAATCTTGCTTTGTGTTATTCTGCATTCTCTGCAGCAGAACGCTCATCGTGTCTTCTGCTTCTGATCCTGGGCCTAAGGGAACAAAGGCTTACCATCCTGGAATCCAGTCTTCAGCAGCACCTGTAAAGACAAAGAAAGAACAGGTTAGCACTACGGTCTTCAGTGGCAGCGCATCTCTTACCTGGTCCATCGGCTGTCACCAACGCCTCGCGCTGCATTCCGGCATCTGAAAGACAAAAGCTTACCAGCTCTTTGCACGCTCCGGAGGCCTTCGGCGCTGCATCCCGCATCTGAAAGACAAAAGAAGGTGCGTTTAAAGACATTGGGCAACTTTATTACTCACGTGCCATTACTCCTTCCCACGCCGAATCCAGTGGGTATTCCAGCACCCTTCAGCTTCTCTAAAGCTCCGAACTTGTACCTGTAAGATAAAAAGGACAGTTAGTGCGCATCGTGAAGCAGGCTACAAGCGCTTACTTACGTGCTTCCAGGCGCTTCTATTCCTCACGCGGGTTCGATCCTCAACTCTCATCAGCCCGCCATCCGCCATCGCCGGAACCCTGCAAAACAAGAGATATCATTACAAAGGACATTTGAAGTGCCCAGAACTTACCGTTCGTGCAGTTAACGACGGACAGCGGTCCTCTGAGGTCAAGAGGCCTGCACCCTTATCCAGTGAAGAAACTGGTTACGGCACCCTGCCCCGAGGCAGATGGAGAGCTCGGCGTTCACTTACCTAAGGTGAGGGCGTTAACCTTTGGGGTTCTACAGGAGAAGAGAAAGGGAAGAGGAGAGAGGCACCCAATAACCCCAGTTCATTAATCCCATATTTTCTATCTGCAGACATCTTACTCTTCGAGTCAGACATACAGTGCACAGAGGTCCAGCCCAAAGAGCCAACCGTGTGTTACACATCACCTTTGAAGATACGGCATTCACCCAGTCAAGACCGGCGCCTCTGCGGGAATCAGGTGAGCGTTACAAGGGACCACTGCAAAAGATTTAAGACTACAGGTGTTTGGCAGTAAACCCACCTGGTAGCAGTCTGTACCACACAGATTCACTTGGTAGCTGTGGCTGAGCAGTCAGTCTTCTCTCAAGAAGAGTTGGGCAGTATACAGAGCATACAAAATAGGTACAGAAATACAGTAGCACAAGCAAACACTAACCAGAGCTTGGTTGTAAAAGTATATAATTATTTAACACACACTTATAAAACACACTAGCACTAAATTGATAAGATAAGTTCAAAACACAATCACTATTATCATATGTACATCCCTGATTACTTGTTGGACAAGTCTTAGTTCACACCACTTATTTCCAGACAGAGGTGAGCGCTTAACGTTCGATGGCACTCCAACAAGTTAGATAAAAAGGGAGGGAAAAGCAGAATTATGGAAGCATACACACTAAACACTTTTTAAAGAACCACAGCAAGTTAGGAAGGCACAGTCACCTGGTGAGCAAGGAAATTTGGGTGCCAGGCCCACTTTCAAGGGAGCCAGGCAGAAGATGCCCAAGATCAGACAGTTACACAGAGTCTTCAAAGTTTGTGGAGGTAGTTCGAAAAAGGTTTAGTTCAGTGCAGAAAAGTTAGCTAAGGTGTCCCAGGCTAACACAGGTTCGAGAGACGAGGATTTAATAAACCCCGTTCAAACGGTTGCAAGGGAAGCCAGGCGGAACACGGTACCTTAAATGGAGAGGATCCAAGGTGATCGAAGGATGAAGGTCGTTGCACTGCCAGGGAAGAAACCAGCTGCGGAGTTCTCCGGTACAAAGGTACTACCCTTTCGGTTCGCGGTAGTGGTGAAAACGTGGTATCCCGGTTGCCGGGGTGCTTGGCACAGGCAAGGCGGCCACGAGATGCTCCAGGAAGGTGAAAAGAAGGTAGACTGGTTATCCCCACCAGTCGAAGGAAGAAGACTCTCCGGGCTGGAGATCTCCTCTGTCGTTGGGAAAAGTGGTGAAACGGTTCAGCAGGGCTCCACCGGTGGTGTCGTTGTTGCAGGCCGGCTCAGCTTCTCCCTCCTCGGATTCTTAGGTCCTGTGGCGACTTCTGAAGTTCTAGTCCCCAAAGCCCTGCTTTTATGCAGCAAACCCCCATTCATATAGCCTAGCTGTCAATCAGTCATGCTAAGTGGTGAGCCGGCCGGCTCACCACTGGGGCGAATCACACAAGAGTGCGGCTTGAGTTGCCAAGGCAACTCAGTCCAGGGTGCCTAAACCCCCTCCCACACCCCCTGTGGTACCCAGAGTGGCACCACTTTTGGAGGCTTCTGTGGAGAAGCCCGCCAAAAAGTGGACAAAGGGCTCGACTTGGGTTGGAGTCACAGAAGAGAACACAAACGCCATTTTAGAATTGAGTCCTGGCACAAAATACCAACCGGTGAGTTAATATTAAATACATAAACCGGCGGTATGTTCGAGGCTATAGGAATTAAATAATTAAAGTTGGTAGCCTCGAACAATGGGAAAATCCCATAGAGATATATTTGCGGTCGAATATAAAAAGTAGTATCCACTGCCACCAGCCAAAACTTGATCAGGGGGGACGGAGACGTGCCCCCTCGAACAGACCCCGGGGCAATCGAATTACCCCGACCAGTACGTCCACAATATGATGGTTTGTACGGGTTTCTGTTCATAATTTGGGACTAGTAAAGCCAATGGTGACTTTACATGCCCTGGGAGACAGTAGTCAGTCCCAGGGTATGGAGTCTATGTTGGGGGGTCGCTACGACACCCCTGGGTTACGGCATGGAGGGTGCTGTGTAACCCACATCAAAAAAACACATGAGACCCTATGGAGTAAAAGACCCCATAGCCCATAAAACACATGGAAAGTTAAAGGAACACCTCAAATCATGTCTAAGAGTGGGAGCAAAAGAATCTCACTCTTAGCAGGAGAGAAAAAAAAAATCCGGCAAAGCTGCTGGGGGACTCACTAGGTTTGGGAAATTAGCCTTACAGAGAATTCTCTCTAACAAATATAGTACCACATAACCTGAACAAATTCAGACTATGTACTATCGCAAGCTAACCTCGCAGAAAGCTCCTTTCCGACAAAGAACATTGCACCTCCTACCACTACAGTCTACCTCAGCCGAGGCTCCTGCATGTCGAATTAATGCACTGTATGCCAATTATTTGACTATACATGTCAGTCCCAACTGAAACCACTAAGTGTTTTATTTCCTTTTCTTCACTGTAACATGCCTAATCCAACACTGCCCGCTCATACTCGATACTACTGAGGAACAGCCCGTTTGTGCCCTACCTGAACATTGCATTTAGCCCATCGTGCCTTACTCGAGTACTGCATTTAGCCCATTGTGCCTACCTGAACATTGCATTTAGGCCATCATGCCTTACTTGTGTACTGCATTTAACCCATTGTGCCTGCCTGAATATTGCATCTAGCCCACTGTGCCTACCTGAATATTGTATTTAGCCCATTGTGCCTTACTTGAATACGATATCTAGCCCATTGTGCCCTACTTGAATACACCACCTAGCCCATTGTGCCTTACTTGAATACTGCATTTATCCCACTGTGCCTACCTGAATATTGCATTTATCCCACTGTGCCTACCTGAACATTGCATTTAGCCCACTGTGCCTTACTTGAGTACTGCATTTAGCCCATTGTGCCTTACTTGAATAAATCTAGCCCATTGTGCCCTACTTGAATACAGCACCTAGCCCATTGTGCCTTACTTGAATACTTCATTTAGCCCATTGTGCCATACCTCTTAACTACTGCACTGAGCACACAACTAAGTCATAGCATGCTCACTACTGCCACTTACCAAATTGCCTGTATCTCCCTTCTCATATTGAGTGTTAAACCCCGTTTGATAGAACCCCATACACTATCCACTGGGGTCCCATCAATTATCCCATACCTTGCTTCAACCAAAAATAGTATAATTAAATGCTCCCTAGCTATGGACGACCTTCAATGCCCAATCCCGAGCAACCCTTGCACAACAGAGGCCAGGAACTCACGCCTCAGAGCAAGACTATCCAAAATATACAAGCCTCCCATTAGCTCACTACCCACGCTTACAGGAAAGAGGTCCCCAAAAACCCCACCTGACTTAACCCCCACAAGCACAAAAGTAGCTAACAACGGCATACCTAGGTCAAAAAACTGCACACCCTAGCAACTCAAACGTAAAGATCATCCAACCTCCCAATTAGAAACTACAACTCTCAAAACCCGACCTATTAAAGGAGCTCTAATAAACTCCAGATCTCTGGTAGCACATGCCACAGAGATTGCTTATTTGATCCTGAGCCACAATTTAGACTTCCTTGCAATCACTGAGACAGGGTTGCACGCTGCAGCAGGCCCCATGCTCATGTTAACAGTTCCTGAGGGCTATACAATCCTAAGACAAGATAGACAAGGAACCAGAGGTGGAGGCATCGCCATTATTTGCAAATGCACCCTCTCTGAGACTAGCACCCCCTTATGACATCCACTCGTGCGAAGTTCTTTCTGTCAAATTACTACTGATCAACTCCCAGACGCTCAATATCCATTTGATCTACCGCCCCCCCCTCCCGGGCCCAACCGGGACATTTGAGGAAGACCTCCATACCATAATCTCTAGCAACCACAAAAGCTCCACGCGAGTATTACTACACGGGGACCTCAACCTGGGTTTCAATGACCCCTCGGATCAGTCTGCCTTAGAAACGGAAAACATCCTATCAGAATATGCCTTACCCAAAGAAGCAAAACCCCCACCCACAACAAAGGGAGAATACTAGATTGGGTAGCAGACTACAACTGCCATGCCAACATCTCCTCCACTACACCTCTACCATGGACTGATCACTACCTACTCTCATTTACGCTCTCCGCTGACAGACCCCCCCCATACCTGCCCCTAGAGTTCCACCCACCCTATCTAGAAATAAAAAAAAGCATCACAGCGGATAGGCTCAACCCCGTTATTCTCCCCACCCTTAACTCACTTCCCAACAACACCAACCCAGACAACCTGGTCCATGAATACAACATCATTATGGCTTCCTCCCTAGATCAGATTACACCTCTAAAACTTAGACCAAGTAAACCAAAAAACCACCTAAACAAATGGTTTACACCATTCCTAAAAAAAACTCTAAGACAACAAAAAAGAAACTGCGAGGCTGCATGGAAACTACCATCAGAAGCCAACAAACTAAAGCTCACTAAACTTTCATCACTCTACAAAAAAGAAATTTGCTTAGCTAAACGTGAATCCTACGACACCCGCATCTCCCAAGCCAATTCCAATATGAAAGAATTATTTACTATTCTTAAAGAACTAGAGACTCCCATTGCAATACCAGACACTAGCACCATAGATAAAAAATGGTGCTCAGATATCCAACACGCACTTGCTAATAAAATATGCACATTACAAAATAAAATATCCCAAAAAAAAGCATCCCTAAATATTCTTCCCACACCCAAACTGTCCGCGAACACCATTGAAAACCACCCCACCCCCTTTAACTTCGCCAAAGTATCTATCATTGAGCTGGAAAGAATTATTCTGTCCCTCAAACCAACTAACTGCCAGGGTGATCCCTGCCCAGCACAACTCATCAAGGCTCGAGACCTGTCACCTTTCATATCCAAGCTCATTAACACATCCTTTGCCACCTGCACCATGCCTACTAACCTCAAAGAATCATGGGTACTCCCACTCTTGATCCCTCACTTCTCACCAACTATAGGCTATCACAACAGTCCCTTTCCTTCTTAAAATATTAGACAAAGTGGCCTACTTGTAAATTCAAAAATATTTGGAAGTACACCACCAGCTAGGAGCCAGACAATCAGGCTTCCGCCCACAACATGGAACAGAGATTGCCCTCATCGATCTCCAAACCCAAGTCGATGAACTCGGAGACAATGGCAAATCAGCCTTGCTGCTACTGCTGGACCTCTCAGCTGCTTTCGACTTAGTATATCATACAATCCTATGCAACCATCTCGACCCAGCAGCACACTTCTCCAAAGAGGCCATAACTTGTATTAGATCATTCCAAAGCAGCAGAACAATGAGTCTTCTTGCCTTCAGCAGTGGCAGACCTCATACCTATCACCTGTGGGGTACCACAAGACTCCTTCGTCTCGCCCACACTATACAATATCTTCACCAAGCCCCTTTTCGACGATCTGGACCATCTTGGTATCACCTACACCAACTATGCAGATGATACTCGGATCCTCCTCCCACTTACAGGGGATTACGACAAGTATTTGGCCTTGGTGAATAGAGTGTACATCATCCAGGCATGGATGGCCATGCACGGTCTATGCCTGAATGATGATGAAACAGAACTCATCATTTGGGTACTCCCACTAACCTAAAAAAAATTAGGACCCGACTACACCTCCTTCATAATTGACGGCTTCATCAGGGTAGCTAAGGAGATAAAAACATTAGGCTTCTACCTCGACTTCACCTTATCCTTCTCTAAACAGGTCAACATGATAGCGTCCTCCATGGCATACACATGCAAGCTCATCAGGACCGATAAGCCACTTCTCTCGAACAACAGCTGTACCATCTTAGCCAGAGCCCTCATCCTGTCCCGTCTGGACTATTGCAACGCCCTATACATAGACTCCAACAAATCCATCATTACTAGAATCCAAACCCTACAAAACAATGCCCTCAGAGCGGCCTTGGGTATCTCCAGAAGAGAACTTATCTCCGAGAGTAGACGACTGAACAATTGGCTGCAGACAAATGACAAAATCCTACTAATAACTGCGTCACCCACCCACAAATCTCTTAACAACGCCGCACCCATCTACCTTTTTTGAGAGATTCCACAAACGGACATCCCCAAGACCAACTAGATCAATAAACCAAGACTGCTTGTCTGTCCCCAGATTCAAACGATCTACGATTGATGGCAATAACTTCCTGGTTAAAGCAGTCAAACTCTGGAACTTGCTACCCCCCTCCCTAAGAGTAGACCAGTCCTACCAGAATTTCAGAGCCAATACTATCTCGTGGCTAAAATCCACTGACTACTAACTGCACAATTGTGTAACCGAAATGCAACTCGTAACTCCCACCTGCTACTCCCACAGCGGTAACTTCACCTCTACGTACATTACCTGTAACATCTGTAAATATAGATCTTGCTCTGTTTAACAATGTCTACTAATGCATTGCATTTTATGACAATACCTGTAACATTTGTAAATATATATCCTGCGTTGTATAATAATGTCTAGTAATGTATTGAATTTTATGACTCACTGTAACTAAGCTTCGCATATTCTTGTATCTGGTGCGCCCTGATACCCCCGTGTCCGGCGCGCATTACAAGCAATCCAGGGGAAGGAACCACCCTCTGGATTTGTGAAATTACTTCGTATGAAACTTTTGTGTTAGTTAAGCCGTATACTTTTGGAACGTTTATGTGCCTTCTAAGGGCAAAGCCATTTCCCCTTTTCACCTTGTAATTGGTTTTTAGACTCAGGGTCAGAATAGTACTTTGGACATAGGACAGCTTACTTCGGACAACCTGACAACGGACAGACCCATTCGTTTTGTTTTAGGTAGGGTAAGTCCTCTTAGAACAGGGGCAGAGGCCTTTTCCAAATCTATTTCAGTTTAATAAAAGTGTGTGGCGAAAAACATGGATCACCAGAGTCAAAGTTTCATTCCTGACTCCTCACACTGCCGACTACTGGAATTTTGTGATCACACCATCACTGCTGCTCCGGCCGGGTCGGGGTCTCGTCTCCTTCAGCCTCCAAGCGGATATCTTTTCTGTTGCTGGCTTCCAGCAAGTTCAGACTTCGCAGGTGTAACAATTTGTCGTAATATAGTCATAAACATGAATTTAAGGAGACTGATCTTGTTAGTTGCAGCAGTGGGATGTAATCGGTGAGCAGTCTTCCCTTTTACCCCTGTCCCTCTTTCTACCCTTATAACAAGACAGCAGAGAAACAGGGGTCTGTGGGAAACCCTCTGGGGGGGAAAAAACCTACGGTCATGTCGGGTGTTGAAAAGAAGCTTGTGGATATCTACTTTCTTCTGATCGGTCTATTGGTGTGTTGAGAACGAAGTCACCGCTCTCCCTTTCTGTCAGCATCCGTTTTCAATATCTTGATCTCTGGTGTCACATAAATGTTGTTATTGGAATCTTGCATGCTGATAGAAACATCTTTTTAAATTAATAAGAGCGGACTCTGTGTAATGTTAGTGAAGTGTAGAATGCTGTAGTAAAGGGTAACGTACCATTGACTAAGAGGCTAGTACAGAAAGCATGCAGGCTTGGGCAAGACGCATGTAATGTTGTAGGCTGTCTCCTGAAGCATCTAAGCTTCAGTAGCAGATAGATAAGAGATTAGAATAGAGACAAGGCAAAAATAATGAAGAGGTATGGATTCCTGAGAACGAAACTCCTGGAGTGTCCTGCTTTGACACGCAGTGGTGTAGGCAACTACCGCTTTTGTTGCCTTCCAGGAAGCACGTCCTTCCTGAATGGGCTCTGGATAGAACGTTGCTTGGCGCAACAAGCTCCATCTTACTAGGAGGATTGATCAATGAACAAATACATCTCCATCTTTGCCAAGTAGAATGTTGGCGGAATCTAGTGATGACAGCAGGCACTGCATTTGTCCATGCCTCCGGCTTGCGTAACGTTACCAGTGCACGTCCCATGCTTAATCACACAATCCTCTCTTTGCTCTCTTCGCTCTCTTCCCTCTCCGGAGTTAAAGAATACTCCTGCTTAAATTCACTTGTCACAGTGAATCTAGAATTTTCACTTAAAAGGCCAATTGCTCTTTTCTCTTGTGGTTAGCATATTTTATCTTGCTCTTGTTTTCAAGCCTCAATAATTGTAGTTTTTAGATATGAGAGACCGTCCCATATATAACATTATATGGTTTGGTTTTGGGAGTTCCTCAGAGTAACAAGAGTTCATGTCCCCTAAGGTGGTGTATCTCCCGGTGAGGTACCTCTTGCCTCGACCCCTAGGGACGGTGTTGCCGAGTGGGCTCACCTCTCTAGCCTCACAGGGCACTGGGGGGGTCTCTCCTTGGGGAGGAGGGACGAATTCCCTCAATTCGCCACACTATTTAAATACATCCCGTTTTTTAATTGGATGCAAGATGTGCAATATCTGAAAATCCAAGGAATTAAGAACCTTTAAATGTCACACCTGTTCATGCAGCATATGTTTGGTTCTTTGTATAACATACAGATGTATGACAACATCTACATTGCAATATCTATTTGACTATTTATCTTTAACTTCTCATTTTCTTTTTTCAGCTGGAAAGACCCCAACAATGATTTTAAAAAGAACCTGAAACTCACTGGTGTCCCCACTCTTCTAAAATATGGGAGTGTAAGTATTTGTTACTCACAATATTGTAAATAATTAGTACAAACTATATATTGTTTGTGCAAGGAATTAGCGTGTGATGGTGATCTCTTCCTCTCCAATTTGAGATGTTCTTTGCTATTGAGGGGAAATACTTTGGAGGCCACCATTCTATCCCTCATGTAGAGCAGCAGAGGCAGCCACACCACCAGCTGGATTTTGTGTAAAAGCAACCATGACAGTAATTACCAAGAGGAGAATGACGAGGAGAGAGTCGAATGACGAGGAGGCAGGGACTTTTTCATATGGGCCAAGAGTGTGATTCTGAATGTAAGGGTAAACTCTGTCATGCAACAGATGGATGTTAGAATGGATTTCTGTACTCTGCTCTGGTGAACAGATGTTCAGGAAGCCACCCTTGTTTAGTGAAACAGGGAACACTTCTGTGAAGTTAGCCAGGACAATTCAAGGTAGCTTGAGAGCTGTCAAGGCTATGTCTCAGGAGTAGTGGGGGTGATCTGGGGTCTTGGATGAGCACACACAGTAGGACACAAGAATTACTCTCAGACAATAGTATATCAAAGATATACAACGTATTAGGCTCAGTAGAAACACAGGTGAATAATGCAGGACACAGTAATGTCAATGTGGTAAAGTGTGGATTCCCGCCAAAACCTGTAAGGAGGGAAAGCACACAAACTTTAAAACAATGGCCTTCTCCAGAAATGGGTATCCCTAACTTAAGAAGTCCAGCCTTACGAAGATTGGAGCCTTGTACTCAATGTTATGTTAGTGCGTAAAAGTGCTTGTTGATGCGTAAAGCTCACAAGGGACAAACTTCAATGGAAGGAAAAGTTAGAAGAGCACACTGGAGTGTGAGAAATGTGGGTCCAGGAGGCGGATCTGCTACGGAGAGCAAAGCTTCCCCCAACTTTCGGACGACTATAGGAAGCAAGAGCCACCCAAGTCAAGACAAGGACCACAAAGGATACTTCGTACGTAAAAAGGTATTGGATGAACTATGGGCCCACCGGTAAGTGGTATGATTACTCGCTGCCCTTATCTCACTCTGGGTACAAAGTTGGCAGGTTGGAAGAAGGTAGCCTCAACTACGAAATCCCCTTATTGGTTACGCTTGAAAGTGAACAGACGCTGCAAGGGCAAATGCAGATCCGATTTACATCAGGAGCTGTACCTCTCATCTTGAATGCAGGACAGAGAAAACACTGATGCAGCTAGTCTCAGGACACTTGCGGAAAGGTGGGAAATTCGGCAGCAGCGAACGCCACTGTCGCACAGTGATGCAGGAGCACCCAAGTCTCTGACTGACGCACCCTTCTCTCACTTGCCCCAAAGCAGCATGGTCAATGAGATTTGGCAAGATTGTGCCTTACAGTGCGAACTAGGGTTCTCCCAAAGCTCGAACCGAAACTTGATGTAGCAACAATCCATGACAGGTGCTAAGGGACAAGTTGGTCAGTCTACTAGAGGGCCTAGGGACACTTCTGAGAAGGCTCTTTTGCAGGGCACCAAGGAGACGTTGAGAGTGATTGTTCCCACCACTCAAAAGGGTTGAACCACCTTTGTATGTCTTCGGAAATCGAGCGCAAAGCATGGCTCTACCGGGACAACAGCGGGCTCAGAGTGCCAAACCTTCTCTGCGTGGTTACGGACTGTCCTTGGATCTACTTTGGATACTTGGGTCTGTGTAGAGGTCGATTCGGACCTCAGGGTGATCTGTAGGTCTGCACTGAGAGCCCTCCTCATATCCTAAAGTGCAGTGAGTGCTCGCACCCCAGCTGACAAATGAGAAGATCTTCCCCAGTCATGCATGCTAGCAGTGGTCGAATCGGCGACCACTTCAGATCTCATGCACACCAGACATCCTAGCACCAGTAGTGTGGATTGGGACCAGACAGTCCCAGCCCACTTCCTGGGTACCCACACACGTGACCTGCTTCAGCCCGTGAAAAGCACCAGCTTTTGCGGTGAAAGCAGACCCACATAAGGACTGAGTACCAACAGCAACCCCAGACACGTGTTTCGGTCTGGTTGGACCTCATCAGTAGGGTGGAGCTGTGCCTCTCTAAGAATAGTGAGCAAGGGGTCCACCTCTGGATTCCCCTAGTAACTTAGGGTGAGACCCAAAGTTACTTAAATATGCAAATTAACAAAGGGTACTCTTGTTCAGAGGAGCATTGTCTTATATTTCGGTGCTGGACTGCCCCAGGGCAGGACAAAGACTGATATGTTTAGGATATTTCTCCTCTGTGAAAGATAGTGAGCTAAAGACTCTGGGTAAGGCTCTTGTAACCAGGACTCATGCACGGCAGAGAGTCTCCCAGAACCCCCCTTGTTATTTCCCTACCAAAAGTATTCCTGTGCAAAGAAGAAAATGTGTATGCACAATAAAGCATTGTATGCTCAGTATAAACAATAGGTTTAGTTGTTGAAATTCATTGGTCAACACTTCTCGGAGACAATGCAGAAGGTGTTGTGTGCCATTGGAAAAAAACACTCATGTGTATTACAAAAAAACAAATAATTGATTAACACTGATGCTGCTGTAAAAAAAATAATAATAATCAGACTGGTTACATTATTACCAGATGGAATAATGGCAACAAAAAGAAGTGTGTCCGAAAACATGCCAATAGGAGTTCATGTGCCATGAAGTAATTCAGGGCAAGGGGACCATGTCTCATAATTTATTTAAGGATGATCATTTCATCAAAATAATGGCACCACGGAACATGATGATCAGAATTCCTCGGCCTCTGCTTACTATCCACATTATGTTGTCCTGTGAGTTATGACAACACCTACTCAAGCCTTGCAGCTACGCGGCATATACACCGTCCATTTCTACTCCCTAAAAATAGGAAAATGTGCCCTCCAAAAATCAGGGAAACAATTAAACCGAGCCTACTCCCTTCTTCTACCCACACAGCTCCACTGATCTGAGCAGTGGCATAGAAGGAACGCTAATATTACTCCCTGATGTCAAGCGACACTTTAAGAGGGGAAAATGCATTGTAATAGTGTAAAGCTGCAAAAGGACTCTTGACACAAAGGTGGCATATTTGGGGCTAGAGACTTTTATTAGTAAAATAAAGCAAGAGAAAACCCTATCTTTCCCTATTCCTAGGACCGGTTTCCCTGTCTCAATTAAAGATCTAAGTTGACCGACAGGATGACTGTTAAAGTAAAAGTGTCCACCGTCCTGTGTCAAGAATCCCCTAATTCTGGCCCTTGCACTACAAACTAATAAATAAAGCAAAACTGTGCAGATCCTAGGAGAATGTCTCCCTTCTCCTGAGTTATGGTCAAAGTTCCTCATGGTTTACTTGGTGGGCCAGGAGAATGCTTCCCTTCTCTTGGCGTTCAGTCTCAAACAGCCTGGCGGCATGATTCCCTTCTGCAAGTCAACGACTGTTCCCTTCTCCAGGTCACAAAGCACCAAAATAACAGTATAGTTAGGACACAAGCTTTTACAATCAGGGGAATGACTCCCTTCCCTATGTCTTCTCCTCATTCGGTTTCACACTTCCAAGTGTTGAGGCTCCGCGACCATAGTTTCTCTCTTCGTTGCCTAGGCCCACTTGGTCCACTTCCCTGCCAAGTACTGAAACAAAGAAGATGACTCGGATCACTATTGGGTTGCGTTCCCAACCCCGGTTTCTATCCCTGTCTCTTTATGTCCCTGAGGAAGATGGTTCTGCTCGTAATCTCGGTATAGGTTTTGTGTGTCCCACACCTTCCGGTCCCCACACCTCTTCCGTTGCCTTGTCTGCACAGCCGGTTCTTCATGGGGTCCTTCTCCTGCTCGGATTGATGCTTGGGCTTCTCCACGTCTTGTTCTCTTCCCCTTGCCAATCTCCGGGATCGGCCATACCTTGGAGTGACTGTATCGACGCTGCTTCCTGAGTTCGCATCACCGCCTGTCAGCCTCCCGTTACCGTCCTTGCGCCGTCGAGTGAAGAGTCCCATTGTCCTCTTGACTCCAGGAGCAAACTGCCTTCGGCTCTGCCCTAGCCTTCTGTGTCTCCTTCATGCTTCCTGGACTTTACGGTCTCTCATGGTTGGCTGTGCCTCTCCGACAGGCAGTCCTTCTTTGGTCTTTATCGCATAAGCGGGAACACGCCTCCGTGGAAGTCTATATCGCTGCAGTTCCTTCTTAGTATTGTTCTTCATTGCTCCTGTGTCCCATCTTGTCCCAGTACTTGGATTACCTATGTTCCTGATGTTCTTCTTAATCTCAGTACTTTTCAGGACCTTGAGGTAGTCTACTTTATAACAGCACGTTGCTAATCTCCTTGTAGAGACTAGGGCGCGGAAGAAGAGGCTAGAGTGTGTGGGGGTGTGATGTTCCTAGAAGGGCTACGCCCTAGATGGACATCTGCCCCCCACTATGCGGAGTCCCTCCCCATGAGATCTTCCCTGATTATACCACCTGCATGGGGACTATCGGGTAGCGGCTTCACCTCCCTGGTCTCATGGGAAGGGGTTCTCTAATGATTCGTCACATAACCTGCCCCTGATGCTGCTGGCTTCCACATCTCCTTCCATAGGAACACTGGATAGGAAATCTGTGTTGCCCTGTGCTTTTCCCCTCCTATGTCCTACACAAAAAAAGGGGTGTAGGTCTAAGAACCAGCGTGCGATCTGATGGTTGGTGTCATTTCGGAGACTAAGCCAAGCGAGGGGTGAATGGTCAGTAAGAAGCTTACATTTTCTTCCTCTGAGGTATTTCGGGTATCCTATGGGCCACTTTATTGCCAGTGCCTCTAATTCGATGGTGGCATAATTTCTTTCTCTAGAAAAAGGTAACCCTGCACCTATCCCCACCTCACTACATGGATTGACTACTGGCTCACTACATAGGATTGATTTCAAGTTGTTGAAACTGGCTTGATCCTCCTTCTGCCAGCACAGTTTTTGGCACTCTGCATTCGTTAACTTATCAGTAAGACCCGAGGTGATGTCAGAGTAATTGGGGATGAAGCTACTGTAATACCCAGCAAGTCATAAGAAGGCCCTTGGGTCTCTTAGTTTTTGGAGCCAGTGTTTTCCTGGACCGCACAGACCTTTTCCAACTGGGGCTGGACTAACCCATTCCCCACAAAAACTTGCACGTATTTCACAGCCGACTGGGCTAAGTGCAATTTCTTGTGGTTAGGGGTGAGGCCAGCGCGTCTCCGGGCTCTAGTAATTTCATAAAGATAGAACATGTGCTCTTCCCAGGACTGACTCTGAATGACTGTCATCCAGATATGCGCTGCAAAAGCTGGAATATGGTCGCAAAATCTGATCCATTAGTCGTTGGAAAGTAGCGGGAGCACCATTTATTTTTATTTATTTATTGACTATTTGTAAGGCACCTATATAGCAACAAGTGTTTCCAGGCACCACAAAGGAGGAGGGAACAAGGGATTGAAACAACAAGAACGGTCCTACTAGGCCTTGTGACATTTGGATAAGTGAAATAATGAGAAGTGCAAGAAAGGGGTAGGGTTGGCCCTGGGGCTAGGGAAGTGTTAAGGGGATTGCCAGGGGGCGTAAGTGCAAGGGGATACTGGAGGTGAGGGCCACCGATTAAGTGCAAGAACGGGGTGGATCAGACTCAGGTAGGGTGCTAATCGGAGAGGGGGGCTCGAAGGGCATTGCTGATAGGTGGAGTGCTGGATTGGACCAGTCAAGGAAGGCCTGGTAGTCTGTAGGATTCATAGGGGAACAGGCCGCCAGTTGCAGCAGCAGAAGAGGAGTCAGCAAGGGAGGGAGGGAAAGGGGTAGAGGATACAGGGTCTTGAGAAGTTTCCAAAACTTAAGGCGGTCCAGCTCAAGTCTGAGAGGGGCAGGGAGGCTATTCCAGAGGGAGGGACCTGCGAAGAGAGATCTACCCCCCACTCTCTGCTTGGAAAAACATCTGATCTACAGAGAGGTTTAGCAAGAGGCCCAAAGGACTCTAGCAGGGAGGTACTTAGGGAGAGATAGTTGGAGATGGCGGGATCCCAGGCACCAGAAAGCTTTGTGGATGATGCAGAGGTTCTTGAATTTGATCCCTGCGGCCCCCGGGTGCCAGTGGAGAGATGTTGGAGCTGGAGAGATGCGGTCCCTAGGTTTGATGACAAGGATAGGTCTCACAATCCTACTCTGGATTAATTGAAGGGGAGGAGAGGGGCAGATTGAGGAAGAGGCTGTTACAGTAGCCCAGCCTAGAGAGGATCAGAGTTCTAGAGACAGTGGGCCTCATTACGAGGTTGGAGGTAGCCATGGCGTTATTAGCGCCATGGCTGCCTCCAAAATTGTTCCGACTCCGGTCTGGTGGATGGAGCAATTACCGGTCCATTCCGAGGTCGGCGGGACCGGTAGTTCCCCATTCACCAGAGCCATTCCCATTTGAGCCCCCACAGGGCTCAATGGGAAGGGGGAAGGCGACAATAACGGTACCGCAAATTGCGGTACCGTTATTGACCCCGGTATCCCTTCGCGGGTCCCGTCCTTAACGCTTGGTAAAACCAGGCGTTAAGGAAGGACCCGCAAAGGGAACTCGTAGTAGGGCGGTAAGGGATTACCGGCACTGGTGCCCTTACCGGTGCCGGTAATCCCTTACCGCCCACCTCGTAATGAGGCCCATTGAGTTTATAGGGGAAGGTGAGGAAGGGGAGAATGCCTCCAAGGAGGTGAAGCTGAAAGTGGGCCTTCTTGGCGAGGTACATGATTTGGGGAGAGAAGGCGAGAGGAGTTGACGATGACACCAAGGTTTTTGGCCTCACAAGATGGTGAGGGGAGAGGAACCAAGAGGGACGGCCAGAGAGTCGGTGGGAGCAGGGGTCCCTATGAAAAGGATCTCGGTCTTAGTGGCATTAAGGCAGAGATCATTAGCATTGCACCTTGACTGAATAGCAGTCAGTCGGGAATGAGAGAGGGGGACAGTGAGGAAGTGGAGGGAAGCTTGAAGGAGAGCTGTGTCATCAGCATAACACTGGAAATGAGGAGAGAAGGAGATCAAGGGGGCAAGAGGGGCAAGGTAGATGTTGGAGCGTCAATGCGATGGGATAGAACCCCGAGGAACGCTGCAGGTAGAGAGTGAGGTGGAGGAGAGGAAAGGGCCCAGCTGCACCTGGGAAGGACGATTGGAAAGGAAGGAGGTCAGCCAGTCCAGTGCCCGGTCCATGATGCCAAGGGTATCGCAGAGCTGTTTTATGAGGATGGAGTGATTGACCGTGTCAAAGGCCAAGGGAAGATCAAGGAGAATAAGAACGGCAGAAGAGTTGAAATCCAGGTTATAGAGCAGATCTTCACGAGTGTTCAGGAGAGCAGTTTCGGTACCTCTGGATGCTCTAAAGCCAGATTGGTGGTCATTGAGACAGCTAACAAGTTCAGTGTGGTGGATCTTTTTGGAGAGGGTGCACAAGGAAGTGCTTAAGGGGTAGAGGAAAGGAGCCAGTGGTAAAGGAGTGGTTATAGAAACCTGCTAATGCAGGAGAGTGGAGATGTTGTCCTTGATAGTTCTGGAGGAGCAGGAGAGCACCTGTTTGGAGGAAAGGAAGAGAGTGTGGGGAGGGTGGGAGAGGGACCAAGGCAGGCCTGAGAGGAGGCGGGAGAGTAGGGAGGCGGGTAGAGGAGAGTGCAGACGGGATGTCCTGAGTTCTAGTTCTGAAATGGGAGCCCAATGCAGTACAGAGGGCCTTGGATGGAAGAGATGAGGCGGAAACTGCAGTACGATTGGTGAGTTCCTTGCAGATTTTGAACAATTCAGCCATGTTGTTGGTGGCTCCAGAGATGAGGCTTAATGGTCCCTCTTCTTGGAGCAAATTGAGAAACATTATTGCCTTTGGAGCAGGCGACAGTCCAGTTTGTCGGTGGATGTGTCAGAGGTCTGCCACTTCTGTCTAGCAGCTCTGCACTTTAGTTTGAGTGAGGCTAGGTCAGAGTCATACCAGCTGTTGCACTTGGAGGCAGGCTTCATGCAGATCCTCATGACAGGGGCAAGGATGTCTAGAGTGTTGGAGATGGAGAGGTGAAGGTTAGCGAGGGCTAAGTCAGTGGGAGAGTCAATAGAAAGAGTATGAGCGGGGATGAAAGTGGAGGTGAAAGAAGCAACGGACACTCTCTTCATCTGTCGAATGACAGCGAAGGAGACTGGCAGTTGGGGTGGCAGCTCAGCCAGAGCACCCGGGAGCTCAGGGTGAGAGGCGAGGAGAACATGATTAGATCAGGAAAGAGGAGTAATGAGTGGGTTAGTGATAGTGATGTCTACTGAGATGAGCGCATCCAAGGTGTGTCCGGCTGAATGGGTCGGACTAGTGGGGAGAGTGGTGAGGGAGAGAGTCGCAGAGGTTGTGGAAGAGTACAGAAGCTTGGTAGTGGAGGTCAAGGGAGAGGAGGAGAGATCGGCCCATTCAGAAAGGAAGAGGCAGATCGGGCCAGGGGGCCTGTAGATGATAGCAAGAGTAAGCGAGAGGGAAGGAGAGACATGAAGCCTGCAGACAAGTCATTCAAAAGAGGAGTAAGATTGAATGGGTATAATAGTAGCAGGGACCCATTCAGGGAAGATAAGTGCCACTCCTCCCCCCCGACCGGTTGGGCCTGGGCTTGGAGAGTATCTCACAGCCCTCGAGAAGAGTGTCAAGAACAGGGACAGAGTTGGCATTGAACTATGTCTCGGTAATGGCGAGGACGTCGAGGTCCAAGTCTTCAAGAAGGAGACAGATATCGGAGGAGTGTTTGACAGCAGCGCGAGCATTCAGAGTAGCCAAGTGAAGCCGATTGCCACCTTTTGAAAGTTTTCTGAGGAGGGGTACTGGGGTGTGGTACGCCTGTCGGTGGTGGCGAAGAAGACTGTGGAGGATGACAGGAGGAATGGGGGGAAAAGGGAGGCAGTTAATGAGAGACAGGATACGTCGATCAAGGAGGAGGAGACTGGGTTGAGATTGGGTTGAGAACCCAATCTGTTTCAACCATTAATGGGTAAAGAGGAGAAAGGGGAGAGGATAGAGACCATATGGGGAGTCCACAGGTGCGACAAAGAGGATGCCTGTGATAGTCTGCCTGGAAGAAGCATTGATGTAGGTATTAGTGATGGGCAGTCCTGGATTAGAGACCAGGAGTGCTTTCTTGAACTTTTTACATCCAGGCTTTGAGAGAGAGGAAGGATAGGTGATGGAGTCAGAGTTGGAGTAGATGGGGGGAGATGGAGAGCACCATGCATGCAGGAGGACAGAAAACAGACAGAGAAGTTGCACAATGCATAATGCACCAAGAAACTCACCAGGCGGCCTAGTAGCCACAGATGCTGAACAACAGGGCAGATGATGTCCTGTTCAGAGTCTTCAGGTCTACACGGCCAGTCAGGCTGTCCTTCGAGCGTGACAGATGCAGGAGGATATACAAGGTGAAGGTCATAGGAATTATACGTTTTTGGTAGATGGAGATCCACACTGGTGAAGGGCCTCACAGAGGAGAAAGATCTTTGTAGGAGGTGCCCTACTGAACAGTAATAAAAAAGCGTTGGTGCTGCAAGATCGGAGGTGAAGGGGCCGTCATTTGTGGTGCTGAGAACAAAAGGGATGGTGCCACCAAAACGCAGCAGAGCAGGGTGGAGTTACTCGGAGGAAAAAAAGTGAAGAGCATGTTAGGCAGAATCCTGTGCAGTTCCCTTAGGGACCACTACACACAATTAAGACTAGAGGTGGGAATACAAGTTTTACTATTGGTACAAGCCTGTACTACTAGGTTATAGTGGTAGCAGTAGCGGAGCAGCTAGGCTTATCTCAAGGGTACATGAGCAGTAGCAGAGATTACACAAAGGGACCACAATTACTGTGACTCAAGCAAACGCTTACATTTATTTTTAACACGACACCTCTATGAATTCAAAAACCACACGTAAAATATACAACTAACCAATTCACTTTGTACAGTATTATTCGAGGTAAGTACCCTGTGTTTGAATGGACCAGTGTTACGAAACAGAACATGTTACCGTGAATACAATTGCGATCACTTTTGACAGTTCGGTCTACTAGATAAACCCGTATCCGCGGTAAGAAATGCTACCGGAGTAAAAACACACTTAGCACCCGAGATACCCAGAGAGAGTTGGGGGCAAAAATCACAGGCAATATGTTGGTTAGACGGACATAATCTCAGAACACATAGACAGAACACATATAGACAGGAATTCAAGAGTCAAAGGGCCGGAGCCAAAGTCGGGTGACACTGGGTGCCTGTTGTCGAGGATCACACAGTCGGACAGTTCAAGATTCAACGTTGCCAAGAGTACTTTGACATTGTCAATGTTCGGAAGCAAAAGTTACAAGAAGGAGGGAAAAATAAGGATGAGCCTTAAAGTAGAGAAATGGGGATTTCACCGAAAATTCCTCAAACGGGACACAGTACCTTTCTCAAAGAACGAAGCTGGTGCCACGGCAGTTATTCCTGTTGGTTTCCCGCAGACCCACGCTTTCCTGCAGCTTCAGCACGAAGGACGATGAGGGGTCCGCACCACACAGGGATGAGGCCGGCAGCAGCGACAATGAATAAAAGGTGTGCTCCTTAAAAACAGGAGAGGGTCTTCAGGTGGCTATCTGGACCGCTACAGCAGTGTGCAGCGATTCCGACCACAAAGGCGACCTCTGACTGAAGAAGATGAGCTGGTTATCCCCACCAGGCTCAAGGGAAGAAGACTCCGGACTGGATCTCCTCTTAGTTGTTGAAGGGTAGATAGTTCAGGACTGCAGCAGGGCTTCACGGGTACGGGGTAGTTGCAGCAGTCGACCTCTCCTCCACTTCTCGTCGGTTCTTTGTAGTTACAGCCCAAGAGACCTGCCTTTTATGCGAACAGCATCCATTCACACAGCTTGGCTATCAATCATCGCCCAGCAGGGGGGGTTATCCAGCCCGGACAACCACCCTGGCCAATCATGACAAAGTGCGACTTGGGTTTCCTAGGATACCCTGTGCAGGGGGTGACTACACCCCTCCCTCACATTCAGCCCACCTAGACACCCAGTCGCCTTGAGGAGGGCTTCTGGGCAGAAGCCCGCCAAAAGACAGTGAACAAAGAAGGTGAACCTAGTTTGCCTTGTGAAGTAAAACGCAAGAAGGAGTTTAACAAAAAGAAATGGTGAATAAACCGCACCGGAGCCATTCGAAAAAGGATTTGGTCAAGGGGTTTAAGTTTGAGGCTAACATACAATATTAAGATAACCACAGTAGACATTTAGGGTAGATACCACTGCCACCAGCCATGTCTAAATGTTAAGAGTGAAACAATGCTCTAGGAGGTACAGATAAAAAGGGATACAAATTAACCCTTACCGTACTCCATGTAAGGTGGGGTGTACCGGATCTGTGGTTACTTTGACTAAGTAAAGTTGATGTTAACTTTACCCTTTTCTGGGGGACAGTAGTCACCTCAGAAATGGAATTGGTGGGAAGTCTGAACGACAACCCTGTGCCAATGCACAGAAGGTGCTGTGTGACACACACAAATAAGGGGGCTACTGAAGTGGTGTACTCCAGAGCCCACAATCCCAAAAACAGGTAAAACACATTGCAAAATACAGGTAAGAGTGGTGAAAAGCTCAAACTCTTACCAAGTGGAAAAGAAACAACTCCAGAGATGCAGCAAAGCTGCTGAGGGACTCAATAGGTAAGGAAAATTAGCCATGAAATGAGAATTCTCCCTAACAGAGCACACACAGGTGAAAGTAGAGGCTAAGTGAGGCCCAGAGGAGGCAAAGTGAAACATCCCTTCGCTGCGGATAAAGGATTTGGTGTCGTCATCAAGATGTGGAAGGGGCTGAGGCAATAGCCGGAGAAATGCAAAAGAAATGGAGGGTGGTCATGCTGGTGAGAGAGGTCTGGAGGGAGGCAAGAAAATCACCCCTTGCTTGATTTGAACAAAGTTGGATCCGTCATCAGGTTGCTCGGAGCTGGATGCAACATTGGAGCGTGAGGGCACATATGCGCGTGGATGCAGGAAGGGCGATGAAGGCCCAAACAGGAACAGATGGGGAAAACCCCTTCCAGTGATTTTAAAAGGGGGATGCCTGTAAAGAAACGCACTGGAGTGGGGGGGTGTCTGTACTCCAGCTCTCTATACGGTAGAGGAGAGGCACAGAAGACCCCAGCCAAGATTCTCTATTACGGTAGCAATGGACGAGCAATCAAGCTTCTCAGGAGGTGATGCAGGCTGGTTCTTAAGTACAGTATAGTCCCCAACCACCCACAAAGGAATGTCCACACACTGTATTAGTTAAAAGTCTTTATATAAATAAGGTTCAATGTTATATACATTATCTCGATCATACACTTTGTGCTCCGACAATTCTAAAATGGTAAATATATACAGTTCTAGTTGGTACCACAATTACTCTGATTCCATTAAAATGCATCAACTGTACTCCGTTCAAATAGCATACGAATCCACACAGCACAATATCAACCATAGACTTAGGAAGAAGACAAGTTGGTTAGACAATTGGCAGAAAACTGGCCCCATTACCTAGACACAGTTCCGTGTGAGGATACCCCACCTGGGCAACCTGTAAATAAAGATATACTACAAGCCCAGTCCATATATTGTCTACTTGAGTCTTATCTTCTTAAGTTCTGCAACCCAAATGTACCTTGTGTTGTAGAGTTCTTCGTCAGGGAATCAACGGGCTCTTCTTGAGTGCGCTCCCTGTCAAGCGGGAGCCACGGGTCATCGAGCTTCCGAGATGAAGAAAGGGTGAACGTTGTCATTGAGGCAGCAGCTTCGGTCTTTGTGGTGCTCGTAGACGAGTGATCGAAAACTTCCTGCAACAGGGGAGGCCTGCAGTGCACCTCGACGACGATAGTTCATTGCCGCAAAGAGTTAGTGAAGAGCTTTGGCCCAGCAAGGGCGTTGAGTCGTCGGCATCTGGCGTTGGTGAACGGGACGTGACCATGGCTGGCTTCAGTAGCTTCGTTTGCGTCTGAGTTCTTCGGGTGTCGGGAAACCCACCAGCGGATTCTCCTCGGTCATCGGCGGCCATGACTTTCTCCGGCAGGACGAAAGCGGTCGACAAAGATGAACAAGGGAGTTCTTGGATCAAATGTTCTTAGGCAAACGGGAGCATGGCGGCTCTGGTAGGCGACAACGGTTGTCGACGGTGGACGGCTATCCGGAGATTTTCTTCATTCTCATCGGCGGTCCCCTTCTCCGGTCGGCAGCCTTTCATAGGTCTTTCTACCCGGGAGATTTGTCAAAGATCCGCTGGTGCACGATGGTTCCTCGTAGCTCGGGAAGAGGTCTCCTTACCAGGTCCTCTCTTGGATCAGTTCTTGAAGACACAGCAGCTTTCAGATTACACAGAAGGGACCAGCGGTTCACTTTCTTCTTCCGGCTCGGCTTCGAGAGTAAGCATCAAGTATCGACTTCAGCTTCTGAAGAATTTCTAGCAGTGAGAGGCCACCAGATATACTGTTGAACTCCCATTCATTCCACGGGGTCACACTCGGGCAACCAATCACTCAGAGGGGCATTCAGGCAGTCATTCAGCCAATCAGGCGCACAGTGCATTCAGGCCATTCTTCTCCATCCAGACACTCACAACACAGAATGTGGATTCGGACAAGTACTCTGCCATTCAGCACTACACAATGCATTCGTACCAGTTTCGGGCAGGGCTGTCTCAGTCATTGTGTCAAACACCAGATACTAGACACCCATATCAAAGAATGAGTATTCGTCAAATACTCCATTCAGCCTGGTCCCACCCCACGGGCATACCCACAACATACAGTCATTGGGAAGGCTCCAGCCAGTCTTGTCGGCACTTCCCCCACACTACCATATATGGAACTTCCATCCAACAGCCAGTCAGGGGGAAGGGACAGAATCAGGGCTTCCCGGGACTTCGGGAAAACCAAGGTAACAGGCGATGGACGGCAAGAGGCCATGGGGGCCATCTTGTCTCCATCAGGAATCCACTGATTCTAATGACAGGGCCTGGGCATCCCAAAATGGAGGACGCTCAGGGCACCTGTCAATTCAGCATGGAGCTGCCACCAGCCCGTACCCTGCTCTGTGGGCCACACACAGGAGCCCCAAAAACATACATTAGGAGTACAGGGTCGTACTCCCACCCATGGGTGCCATAAGGGTATCCCAAGGGTCTGTTCACCAAACTAAATACAGGAAGAGCCGCACTGCCAGGAGTCTGACATGAACTCCTGCGCTGAAAACAAGTCAGAACATACATGATAAAGCAATAAAGGACAAGGATTCAGAGGCCCTGTCCCTCTGATGCATTTCCAGCATCTCAATGCCGCCTTCCAAGTTCAGGCGGGTGCAGGTAGGGCGATGTACAGGCCCAAGAAAAGCCTAAGTGGGATACCCCTTAAAAATGGATGCCACCATCCAAGTATAGGCGGGTGGGAGTAGGGTTCTGAAAAGGCCCAAGTGGGAAACCCCTTCCAGAGATTTCGAAAGAGGGATGCCGCCATCCAAACTCAGGTGGGAGTGGGTCGGGCGATGAAAAGGCCCAAGCAATACCCAGGTGGGATACCCTTTCCGGTGATGAAGCTCAGGCAGGTACGGATAGGGCGATGTAAGGGCCCAAGCAAGGCCAAAGTGAGGATATCCCCTGAGGGACTTCACAACAATGAAACAGCCGTCCAAGCACCCGTGAGAGTGGCAAGAAAAGACACTGCTTCAGAGAAGACCAGAAAGATTACTGCGAAAATCAAAGACGGTGTCACAATCATGGTCCCAAGCGGTCTAATGCAGCCGCAAGGAGGGGACCGAGAAAGCACAAGCGGGAGCCGCTGACGCAGTAGGAGACAAGTTGCAGCAGTGCATGCCAGCATCAGTGAATGCGTTAAGGGTACTGAGAAAGTAAATGAATGTGGCCCTTGCTTGAGAGGCGAGAAGATGCCTCAGGGATCCACCTGGGAGCATTGAACAGTGGTGTAACTGACTAAGCAGCAGAAGCAAGCAGGTCGGATAAAGTGGAAACATGTGGCTCGACCACGGGCGACCACACCAACACGCCCAACGACCAGACACACTCTCCACACTCGGCGTGATACGCGCCAGAGGGAATAGTTGTAGGGCTGGGCCAGTCTGGGCCGGGCCTCCAGAGTGGAAATGGACAAAAGACTTGCAGGCCGGGAGCCAAGATGAAATGCAACCAGCAGTTCCGACACCAGACACACTCTCCACAATCTGCATGCTCCAAATGGACCCCAAATGGTAGGACTTTAAAATAAAATAGTCCTCTAGGGGTGGAGAATGCTGTCTTTTCTTTGTCCATGGGATTTAAGGGTTCCTGCCAATAGTCCTTGGTAAGATCAATCGTGTAGAGGTAGACAGCTGACTCCAGCCGATCAATATGTTTGCCAATCTGTGGCATCAGAGAATTATCAAAGTCTATACAAAACCTCCAAGATTGATCAGGTTTTGCCACAAGGATAATTGGTGAGACCACAGACTTTGAGTAGGTTCAATAATGTCGGCGGCCAACATTTTCTCCACCTCTTGCAAGACTATTTCCTTCCTTACCTCTGGGATCTTTGAAGTTGATGATTATTCTGGTGGGAGTGTAGATGTTATGTATTCCTTTCACCCTCCCGGGTTCGCAACTAAAGACAGCTGCAAACTGGGTTAGAAGATCTTGGGTGTCTTGCTGTTGCTGTAGCGGACGGTCCAGGAGTACTACATTGGTTCCCTCCGTCTCTTTTGACAATAAACTGGCCATTACGATGGAGGAAGATTCAACTGGGTCTCTAAGATCTCATATGGGCCAATCAAGCGGAACAGCATTTTGTGTTCTGAAGTTGGTAGAAGTACCATTCTGCAGCATGGGGTCTGGCATGGATTCACATGCTCATGAATATTCCCCGTCAGGCTGGGAATCCTCGGTAAAGAAAAAATCAGTTTCAGTTTCGTTTCTGAACTCTTTCTCCTAATAACCAATCACTGGTCTCTGGGTCATACGGCCCCCAGCCAATGACTGCCCTCTACCTAAGCCCCTCCTATGGCAGCCATCTTCAGACTTTTACCGCACGTTCAAGTGTTGGGAGTCCTCGTGCTTAGCTTTCGAGCTTTTACTGTGTATTGCTTTTTTTTCAGATAGTTTTCTCTATTTTTGTCGGTCAATTGAGCATCAAGCTCCACCGACTCATCATCCGATTAATGGGGACCTGTTTTGGAAACTTCTACTCCCCTTTTCGTCGAGTTCCACTTCTTGGAGGACTCCAGAAGATTCTTGAGGCCTACCCCGCGTGGACATGACCGAAGATAAGGGAGACTCAACGCCTCTGTTCAGGATTTGTCCAGGATGTGGACTACGGAACATTTTCTTGGACGATGGGGACTCCTTGTGCCTCTTCTGCCTTCACTCGGACCAATCGCACGTGGAGGAGGCCTGTGCGTTCTGCAAGGACATGTCCTTCCGCACCATGAAGGACCGTCGCAAGTGGCTCTCCGATTGGCTGTAGATGAAGAACCCGGCGGCATGTGAGCCCCGGCAGCATACTTCTCCCAAGAAGAAATCTGAGCTGTCTTCGAAGACCTTTGAGGGTGCTGAGGCGACAGGGTCCCAACATAAGGCAAAGCACCGCGACTCTGTGGGCACCGGGAGCGCTGTTGGTACAGGCTGCGCGGCAGCCAGGCCTGGCGCATCATCGCCAACGCCATCAACCACAAGCCAACACTCCGGCTCGACGAAGAAAAGGAAGTCGGACCACCCGGGTAAGCTTCGGGAGAAGGCCCGGTCAACTCCGACGAAGAAAGCCAAGGGGGAGCGAGGCATTGACCCTCCCCCACCTCCCCCCCAGGGTGAAGGCCCAGGTTCACTAGGCTAAGGCTTCAATTAAGGGAGTGGTGGCATCCCTGGCGAAGACCGCAGAGGTGGCCCCAGTGGAGACGACCCCCAAGCCAAGAGTTTCCCTGCCCACCCAGAGGGAATGGTCTTTCCTGCCCATCAAAGACCCACGTGAAGCCCCTGGCCGAGAAGAAGGGGGGGGGGGGCATGATAGTCCTGCCGGACTCAGATATCCTCTCCTTCGACAAGCTTTTGGACCTTAAGGCAGTTCTTGACAGAAGTTCATCGAGGCCAGATCCTACGGGAAGGACCCCGACGAGACGGACATAGAAAGCGGGGAGGGAACCAACGAGGAGCGGCAGGACGGCGAGGAACCAGAGGACACCACGCCTCTGCCGAAGCTCCCGTGCGACCGCTGTCACCACCGACGGACAGGTCAGCGGACATCCTGCAAGCCCTGCACACCCTGTGCTCAGAAATGAGGACAAGGATGCCCTTTCCTCCGGCGGGCGATCCAGTGGCGCCTAGACCATCAAGGGACCCTCCACCCAAGTCGAGGCGAGTACATCCACCTCCACCCTGCCAGCTTTCACCTCCATCCCCTCTGCCGAGGGACGAGACCGAGACTGTGAAGACTGGGGCGGACGACAGCGGTGACGATGGAACGAACCTCCCGTCGCCGCTACCCCGGACTTCTCCACCGGACGAGATTGGCTCGTTCCACGCCATGATCGCTAGGGCCTCAGAGCTTTTTCAACTGCGCCCAAAGAACAGAAGGAGGGATTCCTTTTTCATCAACGAGAGGCCAAGAGGAAGACCGTGTTCTCGGTCCCGCTGCTGGACGACATCTGGGACGAAGGGCTGTCCCTCCTGAAGAACCCATCCTCGACCCCGGCGAAGAGAGATCGGTACAAGAAGAAATACCGGGTTCCAGACTCGGCACCAATGTGCCTCAGAGCGCAGCCATCCCCGGACTCAGTGGTTTCTGCGGCAACCAGGAAGAAATCTGCAGGGTTGGCGGCATTGACTTCCACTTCCCCACCGGACGGCGAGGGGAAGAAGCTGGACGCCATGGCACGAAGGGTCATCTTGTTGACGGCGACGACCAATAAGGCGGCCAATGGTCTTGCTATCGTGGCCAGCTATGATGGGGAGCTGCGGTTTAAAATCACCCCTCTCCAGCACCTCCTCCCAGACAAGAGGGCGGAGGCCCTTGAAATCCTACAAGAAGGCGAGGTGGCTTCGGACCATGCCATCACGGTGGTCACGGACATCGCCGACACCGAGTTCTGAAAGATGGGTAACGGCATTTGCCTTCGCCGGCGTGGTTGGCTCAGGGCTACCAACTTCCGTCAGGACATACAGGCGAGGGTACTGGACATGCCCTTCGATGGTGACAACTTGTTCGGCAAGGCGGTGGACGAGTCACTGGAGGCCATCAAGGCAGCCTCTGAGACGGCCTGTGCCCTAGGCACATTCCAACAACGATGTCCGTCCTTTCGGTCCTCCGGAGGCAAGTCACAGGGTGCCTCCAAAGGATTCGGTGGCAGCTCTTCTTCATACCATCAAGCGGCCCGTTCTTCGTCCCAGGAGGCCTACAGAGGCCGCAGCAAGGCCGGAGGAAATCGTCGTAGTCGCCAAGGGGTCCATGGTGGTAAGGCCTTGGCGGAGCAGGACTGAACTGGCCGTGACATCTGGCCCGCACCCGAGCACCCCCGGTGGGAGGTGGCATGCGAACTTCGTCAGCGTGTGGAAGTCCATCTCCACCGACCGTTGGGTGCTGGATGCCCTGGCCCACGGACACACACTGGAGTTCCAAAGGCAGTGTCCCTGTTTTCCACCTGTGGCCAGGAAAGAAAACCACATTCCACAGCTGCTTCTAGAGGTACGAGCAATGCTGAAAAAGGACACGATAGAACTCGTCGCGAAGAGGCTCGGCGGCTCCGGAGTATACTCGCGGTACTTCCTCGTCCGAAAGAAGACCGGCGGTTGGCTGCCCATCCTAGATCTCCGCTGCCTCAACAAATACATAAAATCCCAGAAGTTCCGGATGGTCACCCTTCAGCACATGCTGGGACAGCTGGAGGAAGGAGACTTCCTGTCGTCGCTCGACTTGGAGGATGCTTATTTCCACATCCCCATTCACAAGGGACATCAAAAATTTCTGGGCTTCGTGGTCCAAGGGCGTTATTATCAATTCAAGGCCCTTTCGTTCGGTTTGAAGTCTGCCCCAAGGGTCTTCACCAAGTGCCTGGCACCAGTGGTGGCACGGCTGCGCCTGCAGGGTGTCCACGTCTACCGCCATCTGTTACACTCACTTGGTATCCACAGGGACGCCACCCAGCCCTGGTTGGATGATTTGCACTCTCAAACCCTCTCCCGGTCCCTTGGTAAGGCCTCTGGTTAAAGATGGGTCTGCAATAGGAGAGCTGGATTCAATACCAGATTGTCTGTTTTTCCCACCTCCCTTGCCCTCAACTTCTTCCTCCCCCTTGGGCCCTCTCCTCACCTTAATATTGTAAAAGGTGGATTCTCCATCCTGCTCCCTGTGGCAGGGGCGCGTAGATGTAGGGGGCGAGCAGGCACCAAGTTACTTCACTGGTGCAAGCCCCCCCAGTGGGAATCCATGCCTGCTGCGACTCCGTAGGTTTGCTGCTTTGCAGTCTTTATATGCAGTTCTTATGTTCCTCTTAGTTCGAATAATGTCTTGATTCCTTCCTTTTAGGTATGGAAAGGTATTTTGGAGTTGTCATGCAGTTTGAAGATGAGCATGGGCCGGTAGGCGAAAGCGCGGTGTGCACGATGCTGTCCGATGAGTAATGCGCGATGCGCAGCGCTGTTTCGCCTTTCATATTGCTGACCTGTGTCTTTTCTCTCCTTGCAGGTTGCGATGTAAGGATACTGACCAGGAGATGACTACCTAGGTAAGAATTGTGTGGCTTTCTTCATTCGGAAGGAAACGTGAGTAAATGCTTACTAATGCTGTCTTTCTTTCTCCTCTTTCCAGGTTATGGTATTCCAGGATGCATGCAGTGCCAGATGATGGAGTTAGTACCTTCAGGTGAGTGGAACTGAAGTCGGCGATGGATTGAAGACAGGATACTGTTCCAGGTAAGTTTCGTAGTGTTCTTTCTCTCTCTGCAGGTCCTTGGTTTCAGGTAAACTGGCATCAAAGAACTGGACATGGTGAGCGTTACGCTGCCCACAGCAGAATAACACAAAGCATGTTCTGCTGTTTGGGTGTGGTTTAAATAGTCTCAGGTTAAGTACTCCAGGTAAAATAGTCCCAGGCCTGCCACACCCAAAAGACTAGACTGCATAGCTCAGTTCCTTGTAACTGAGCTATGTGTGTGCCTCCATGTTGGCTGAACCCGCCCAAGTTAAATAGTCTCAAGTAAATAGTCCCATTCTAATGTTGGTCTTCATGATGGTTATGAGCCTGGCGCCAAAGGCCTGACTCCAAGAGTCTTGGATGAGGATTTAAAGCCTTTGACCTGGCCCTAACTGGAAGGCTGAACTGCCAGTGAGAGCCAGGGGCAATGGTCATGACACTATCTGGACGATTGGCTCATCCGAGCAAAATCAAGGGAACTCGCCGTCAAGTGGACCGTCCGCCTGCTCACGGAACTGGGGTTCTCGATAAACTATGCAAAGCCCTGCTTGGCGCCATCGCAGGATGCCCAGTTCATGGGAGCCAGACTCAACACGGTGACGTGCCTAGCTTCACCGTCAGAGGAAAGGATAAAAGCCATCCTGGGCAAGGTACAACGGCTGTTGACCCTGCTCGGCATGATGTCATTATGCATCAACCTTCTTCGGCTGTGCAGGCTGCGGATGCGGCCGCTGCAGGAGTTCCTTGATGACCGTTGGATGCAAGTGGTGGGAAGCTTCGAAGACAAGACTGCCCTCATCTTGATCGCCCCCTGTCTCAACGAGACATTCCGTCGAGCGATTTGGTGGTGGGGTGTCCGCGCATCTCGCAGCGGGCACAGACTTTCAAACACCAGCACATCAGGAGGCAGTTAGGACGGACGCCTCCCTGGAGGGATGGGGCACACAACGGAAATCTCCACGCAAGAGGCCTGTGGCTCCCAGAGGAGAAGCCATTGCACATCAACGTCCTGGAGCTCCAAGCCGTGTTTTGGGCCCTCAAGTCATTCCTTCCATCCCTCAAGGGCAAGGTGGTGCGGGTCTTCACCGACAACACCACCACAATGTTCTACATTCGGAAGCAGGGGGGCACCAGATCCCCAGCCCTCTCCAAGGAAGCGCTGGACCTATGGCACTGGGCCGTCGCCCAGAGGATGCTCCTGGTACCCTTTCATCTGGCAGGAGTGAAGAACACTGTCGCCAACTCGCTCAGCAGGGAGCTACGCTCTTGCCATGAGTGGGAACGTCGGCAGGATCAGGTGGACCTACTGTTTAGACGATGGGGCAATCCCCAGATCGATCTGTTTGCGACTGCGACGAACACCAAGTGCCGGTGGTTCGCCAGCAGGTTTCCCCACCCGGGGAGCATGGGGGATGCGTTCTCATTCCCCTGGGACGGCCTGTTTTTCTATGCGTTCCCACCGTTGCCGTTGCTCCTGCAACTCATCAGTCAACTCAGATGGTCCCGGTGCAGGATGATCCTCATTGCACCGGGGTGGCCGAGGCAGATATGGTGCCTGGACCTTCTGGACATGTCGGCGTCCCCTCCAGTCAAGCTTCCGGCAGACTCCGATCTACTTGCCAGGGAAGGAGGCGCGATTCTGCACCACGACCCGGGGTCGCTGAACCTGCAGGCCTGGCTCCTGCAGCGCTAGAGTTTGGAGGATACGAGATCCCGGCAGACTGCAAGGAGGTACTTGCCAGGGCTTCTTCGACTCTTAAGTTCTACGGACATAAATGGAAGCGGTTCTCCGTCTGGTGGCGTGCACAGAAGATAAACCCTCTACGGATTACGGCCCCTCAAGTGTTGCCGTACTTGCTGTCGCTGGTCAAGGCGGGGCTGGCGCACACTTCTATCAAGATTCATCTGGCGGCTATATCCCGCTACACCAGAACTCCGGGGCGATCGTCGCTGCGGTCGCATCGCCTCGTTAAGGATTTCTAGAAAGGACTTTTCCGCTAGTTCCCGCCGGTGAAGGCTCCGGCCCCGGCGTGGTAGCTCAATGTGGTGCTGACTAGGCTCATTGGTCCTCCGTTCGAGCATCTGCATTCGGCACCTCTGAAATTCCTATAGTGGAAGACAGCGTTTCTGGTGGCCATCACCTCTGCACGACGAGTGGGAGGGATCCAGGCCCTCTCCTGTAATCCTCTGTACTTGACATTCCACGCAACAAGGGTCGTGCTGAGGACGCACACCTCCTTCATGCCTAAGGTGCCGTCGGACTTCCATCTCAATGAGCCCTTGGCACTACCTGTTTTCTTCCCATCACCTTCGTCGCCGGCTGAGCGAACTTTGCCCTCGCTGGATGTGGCTAGAGCGCTGAAGTTCTACGTGTACCGCACAAAGAGTTTTCGGAAGACATCACAGCTGTTTGTGAACTTTGGCCCTGTGAACCAAGGGAAGGCCCTCTCCAAGGCTTCCATTTCCAGGTGGCTCTCCGGCTGCATCACGCACTGTCACCGGTTGGCAAACTGACCATTGCCTGGCCGCCTGAGAGCCCCTGCAACCACAGTGTTCCTGTCTGGTGGGCCCCTGCTGGACTGCTATGTGGAAGTCGACGCACACCTTCACGAAATTCTATTGCGTCGACCGGGATTCCAGGGAGGAGTCCAGAGTCGGGCAAGCAGTGCTGCGTAACCTGTTCGCTTGAAGGTGAGCCTGGTGAGGAGGTAAGAGATGCTCAATGTTGAGTTGTTGAAATGCTTAATGTTGAGCCTTGCCACCTCCCGTGGTTGTGCATGTGTGTACTGCTATGTATTATTTTATTCATGAGCATGTGAATCCATGCCAGACCCCATGCTGGAGAAGGAACAAGTTACTTACCTGTAACTTGTTCTCCAGCATGGGTCTGGCATGGATTCACATGCAAACCCTCCTGCCTACCCCTCTGCGGCTCTTCTTGGTCCTACTGCCACTTACGTGCTACCAAATCTGGAGATGGCTGCCAGAGGAGGGGCTTAGGTAGAGTGCAGTCATTGGCTGGGGACAGTATGACCCAGAGACCAGTGATTGGTTATTAGGAGATAGACAGTTCAGAAACAAAACTGAAACTGATCTTTTTCTTTACCGAGGAATCCCAGCCTGATGACAGGGAATATTCATGAGCATGTGAATCCATGCCAGACCCATGCTGGAGAACAACAGTTACAGGTAAGTAACTTTTTCCATACCTCTGTTCAACAGACAACAACCAGGGTATTGCCTTTTTTATCCGTTTGGGCTTTTGGATTTTCCTGTACTTTCACTAGATGGGATTGTCCAATATCTCTCACCATGGTCATATATGTTCTTTAATCCGCTGTGTAGTTTGAGACACAGGTACAATGGCTTCTTCCCACGTCTCTCAACATGTCTGGGACGTCTCTATGATCACGTCCATAGAGGAGCTTGAGCAGAGAGAACCCAAGGTAAGCTTGGGGAGCCTTCCTGATGACAAATAATGCCCAAGGAATCATCATTTCCCAATTATGGCCATCAGCCTCTACCAATTTCTTGCGGACGATACCCAGCTCATTTTCAGGCTACCCTCGGCCTCCTCCTCTCCTTCCCTCATCTCCGACTGTCTGTCTACTATCAAGGAATGGTGCGCCGCCAATGACCTCTGCCTTAACGCCAGTAAGACTGAGATTCTACTCATCGGCACACCCACTCCCTCCTTCCCTTCAGCTCTCTGGCCGGCCTCCTTTGGCCCCCCTCCTGCCCCTACCTGCAAGGCTAAAAACCTCGGGGTCATCTTCGACTCCACACTCTCCTTCTCTCCTCATATATCTGACGTCTCTAAGAAGTCTCACTACCAACTGCACCTCCTCAGAGGTATTCTTCCCTTCCTCTCCTTCCCCCAGAAGCTCACTGTCTCCCGAGCCCTGGTTCTCTCAAGGCTGGACTACTGTAACAGCCTCTATCTAAATCTGCCTGCCTCCACTCTCCGCCCTCTGCAACTTATCCAGAACAGAACTGCGAGACTTGTCCTTGGCCTCAAGCCCAGGGACCGTATCTCTCCTGGACTGAAATCTCTTCACTGGCTCCCAGTGGCTGCGAGGATTAAGTTCAAAACCCTCTGCATTGTCCACAAGGCCTTCTGGGGCCTGGGGCCTAAATACCTTCAACTCTCTCTTCCTAAATATCTTCCTTCACGAGCCCTTCGCTCATCCGTCTCCAACTCCCTCATGGTCAGCCGCTTCTCGAAGCAACGAGCTGGGGGTAGATCTCTCTCCGCAGCAGGGGCCTCCCTCTGGAACAGCCTTCCTGCCTCCCTGAAACTTGAGGAGAACCATCTCCGGTTCCGGAAGCATCTCAAAACCTTCCTCTTCGCTTCTGCCTTCTCTCTCCCTCTCCCCTGCTAAACCTGCTTAACTCCCCACTGAATTCTGCACTTAACCTGCATCTGGGCCACTCTCAGCGACCTCGGTCCAGGGCCCAGCCACTCTCCACTTGCACTGCCTCCCTTGGCCCCCCCTGCACCGTGGGACTGTCACTGTATCCCTACAGCCCCCTTCCCAGCACTTGCTCTGCACTTACCTCGCACTTGCCACCAGCTGGCCCTTTTTATTCATTATTTATTTTACGCTACTTACCTTGTACTGCACTTTCCCCCCCACCTCCTCCCCTTGCACTTTCTCCTTTTTCCCCTTACCTCGGCACTTGCGCGATCTGAATGACACCTGGCCTAGTAGGATCGTTTGTCTGTCTCTCCCTTGTTTCCCCCCCCCCGCCTCGTCGCGCCTTGAAACACTTGTGTATAGGCGCGTTACAAATACCATATCATATCATATCATATCAAAACACGTTTTAAAGTCTTATTAGAACGTTCAACCAACCCATCCATTTGGGGGTGAAAAACAGAGGTCCTCAAAGTTTTTTAATTTGTAGAATCTGTTCCACCATGATCTTACTCATAAATGTGATTCCCTGTTCTGTCAAATTTCTTTTGGGGACCCCACCCTTGATGGAAAAGGTATCAAGTTTTTAAAGATCTGTTGAGATGTATCTTTCCTCAGCGGGAAGGCCTTTGGGTAATGTGTGGCATAGTGAAGAATGACTAAAATGTTACAAGAGATATAGTTGGTCCATTATAACCATCTAAACTTGGGAATTGATCCCATGTTTAGATTGTTTCAATGGGCCTACTATATCTATCCCTATTCTGGAAAAGGGGACTTCAATTGCAGGCAATGGTTGTAATGGAGCTGGAGGAGGGTTATGTAGAGCAGCCTTTTGACAAAGACTGCTTGTAGCAACATTTGTTACGCATACACGCCTGGCCAGTAAAACCTGCTCACAACCTACCCCTGCGTTTTTGCCATCCCCAAATGTCCCGAAGTTAAGTGCCCATGTGCCCACTATTTGAGCTTTAGGGGTTCCATCATTGGTGGTTTCTTTCCAATAAAACAATCCCTGCTTTAAAAAAAAGAAGGGACCATCTTTACTTCTGCCTTCCTCCTCGGTAACTACTTTGAGGAAGGCATCAGTCAGAATGGGGTCATAGGGTTGGGTGAATGCTAGATCGGGTATTATCTCAGGCTCACTTTGTTCGTGTGAAGCTTTGGTGTTTCTACTTTAGGGGGCAGATCTTGATCAGCCTCCCCAAAGCCTTTAGTACTTCTTTATGTCGGGTCTTTCTCTGGGCTTTCTATGGGTTTGGGAAACGGGGCACTTTCTAAAATCCCCTGGGCAATTTTCTCCCCTGTCTTCACATGGTAAGAATATTCATGATGCTTGTTATTCTGCTTAGAATCACATGCTCTGCATATAGTCTGACATCCAGTGGTAACCGCAGAGTATTGCATCTTGTCTTTCGAGAATCGTAAGGGAACGTCGACATGGGCGTGCCTGTAACACTATCCCTAACGTGACATGTAGTGTACACAAAATCCCTCACGTGCCGAGGTCCCTCAGATTGTTTTTTTTCGCCCAGTTATCTGGTCGCCCTAATGCAGAGCTCTTCATAAAACATTGCGTTATTGTTCTATTTCTCGACCTTTGGGAGTTTTTCATTTTCATTGTCACTCCCTTCAACGGCTGATTAGTGTGCCACCGCCGAAGACTGATGATGACAGAATTTCGACGGCTGTTATCCGGTCAGCGCTGCCGACTGCGTGGCCGGGCCCTCTGGCCGGCCTTTACAGTATGGAGGGTGGGGTCGGGGTGGTCATATTCTTTTCAAGAATGCCTTTCCTTTTCCCCTCTCTTTATTCCCTTCGTTTTGTCGTCGCTAGCACAATCCTGGGCTATGTACAGGACTCCATTTAGCTTTTGCCTTTATTCTAAGGCAAAATACCCATGGAAAGACGAGCACGGTTGGTGCACCAATTGTCTTCCCCTTGACCACAACGAGGCAGCCTGTGCGGCCTGTAAACTCTTACGGCCTAAGACTCTTAAGGAGTGCCGTTTGAAGTGGTGGGCGGCCTGCGGTATGTCGCAGGCCAAAAGTAATTTCCCCGCTGCCACAGCCGCCGAGTGTGATGAAGGGATTAGCGATGACCAAGGCTCCGATTCGGAGACCATTGACCTTACCGCGGAAAGTTCTCATTCCGCAGCATCCGTCCCTGGCCCCGATAGCACGACAGGAGTCCTGCTATGGGGACGATACATCCTGGCTACAGGGACGCACTAAGCACACATCCCATGGTTGTACTTGGGCGATCAAGTCGAAGCGTTTCAAAGCGCCAACGGGCACGTCGGATACTTCAACGGTGCCCGCTGATCCTCCTGATCGGCAGCCCTCCCTGCAAATGCGTCAGCGGCATGCGTCCGAGCAATCCAAAAGTAAGGGCGCCAGAAACCAATCACACGCGGCCGTCGAGACGCTTCAGAAGAAAGCTCCGACACCGCTAAAGGCCTCAGTGGTGGCGAAATCCACTGCGCAGCCACCGGCTCAACCGCCACACCTCCCTGAATCCCTGAGCATCAGCGATAGCATTGCAAGGATCTCTTCGGCGGTTAAACAGAGGGAACTGTCGAAATCAAAAGAACGGCCTAAAGACACGTCTAAAGACATGCCACAAGGCCTGGAACCTCGAAACGTGTACTCTGAGAGCCCTGTGTCTTTATCCAAGACTTTAGAAGGAAAATCTCGACACTGTGAACAGGAAATTCGTCAAGAAGATCCCTTTCCTCCCCTGGGTCATCATCATGGACCAGGGAGAAGTTTGAGGGGTGCATGAACGGACTGGAGAAGTTGGTTGAGTTTTCAGAGAGGTTTGCACCCAAGAGGCCTTGTGAGGAACTTCCCTTCACGCCTATGGCTACGTTTCAGAGGACCTTTGAGGATCCTCATGAACAGAATGTTTTTGACATTGCATATGACTAGGTGCCTATCAATACCTACGTACAGGATGATGATACCTTTAGGGAGCCTATGGATGATCCTGCTGATCCCATGGACAATTGGGAAGACAGCCATCCAGTTTCTAATCAACCTTGGGCCTCCCCTACTCCTACCCCGGATGCTGACGTTCTGTGTATGGATTCCCCTCCTACCACCTCAGTCCGTCAGGCCTCACCTGTGGATGCATGAACCTAGAAAAATTAGTACTGCTACTGACCAGGTGTGTCCCCAAAATGTTGTCAATAAATGCAACAAATATATCATAATGATGGGAATCCTGGTATTGGTGGTACTCTTGGGAAAACCTCTAAATTACTACTCCATGGGGATGTCCAGAAAGAAAGTAAGGATTAAGCAAAGAAGATCACATACAACCATGATGGTGAATAAACGTGGTTTGTATTAAAATTAAACACATTCAATTAAAATAAAAAACATTCAGACATGAACAGGAAAACCTTTCTAAATAATTTGTGTGTGGAAAACTTAAATAATCAAACCATAAATGGATAAAGAAATCACAGTTTAGCTTTCATACAAAGATCAGTGCTAAGTCATTGATCATAACGTGGCAGGGGGACCGTAGTCTTGGTTTCAAATATAGGTCTGGTAATAAATAGTCCATAGACCCAAAAACATCCTTATTGATATGAATAACACCCTTGTGTATGGTACACGTTTCGGCGGCGGAAATGTCCAGCTCCAATTGCATCAGCCGGAACAGTATTATTTTGAATGAACCGCCTTCATCAGGGCAAATAAGAGGCCCCACTAAGACCTTGTCATGAATCTTGCTTGTGAGGCAAGCTTCCAGGCCAGGTCGAAGCGGTTAATCAGCACTGCTGTTACACTGGATGTGGGAAAGCCAAAGTCAGTCTCCGGACTAGAGTAGCCAGAAGGCCGGCTTGCTTTGTGCTGTTAGGTGGGTGGCTCTTGGGTGGCGGGTATCGGTCGCGGAGTACGTCGGAATGGAGCCAACTGGTACAGAAGACCGGAGCGTGGTTCTGGCGGCTGGGCGAGGGAATCCTGTTCCTCCTGAGATTAATTGCAGGAGGCACTGTCCTAGTGGTGCTGCCGGAGCGATAGTGTGTCCGTGCAGAACACGTCCGCTGGACTGCAGCGGGTGTCTAGCAGGCACCCGTGGATGATCAAATGGTGTTCAACGCCATCTTAAAGAAGGCGGCTGAACATTTTCAAATCGCCACACAGGAGGCTCCGCAGGATTTTGATTTTGTAGAGGACATTCTGAAGGAAAAGCCTCCTGCCAGTCAGGCCATTCCCTTACTGAACTCAATAATGAAGGCGCTAGACGTCTCTTAATAAAGTCCAGCCAGGATCAGAGCGGTTAATCCCAGGGTAGGGAAGTTATTTCGCCCTTCTCCTACTGACCCCCTTCACATTCAGGGCCTCATCACGAGTTGGGCGGTAACGCCGGCGCTATTAGCGCCAGCATTAATAGCCCTACCGCCAAACCCCCCGGCGCTAATACCGCAGGATCACAGGTTTGGCAGAACGGGTATTGTCCATTCCCCACTGAGCCCATTCGGGAATTCCCCATTCCTCATTGGGCTCAAAGGGGAATTTTCGCGCTCTTACTGCTGGCGGATTTCCCGCCGGCGGTAATAGCACAAATTTTCAGCGGATTTCCCCCCAGCTCAGAGATACAGTCAGATTTAAGGGTTACAGCCAAACTCGTGATGAGGCCTTTAAGGTCATGCCATTCCAGATTCCCTGGTAGTCACTTCTACGAGGAGGAGGGCAGGTGTCTACAGGGGAGGCACCACCTGATAAAGAAGGCAAAAAGTTGTATGGACTGGGAAAAAGGGTCACGACTGCTGCTGCGTTCTCCACCCGCCCGAATAGCCAACAACACCACTCTGTTGGCTAGCTACTCAGATGTTCAGTGGAATTTGTTGCAGGAGGGCCTCCAAGAGGTCCGAGGACCAATGCGGGCTAAACTGCTCGCGAATGAACCACAACATTCTGAAGAACACTGGTCGCTGCTGAAACAGCGGGAAGGACCTTGGCCCGGGGTACACTACTTAAACGGCACACCTGGTTGAGGACCTCTGGTTTTGAGCCTGAAACCCGAGCAGCCTTAATAAACAATCCGGTTGAGGAGACCAACTTGTTTGGCAAGGACGTGGACGAAGCACTTGAGGCAGCTAAGGAGCATGAGACTCTCAAAACCTTAAACCAGATTACCCAAAGGCCTTCACAACAAAGAGGGGGCGGTTCTCGACGTTCCTTTCAAGGGCAATCTTGCTCCCCTCAAAGCCAGTATGTTTCCAGAAACAACTGGTCTTCAGGACAAGGATCTAACACCACCACCACATATCCACCTGGAGGACACTGCTGTGGAAAGCGTAGAGGCCGCAATTCCACTCCCAGAGGCTCCCCGGCCTCAGGTCAGAAATGCCCTCAGATCCAGGATCCCTCCCATGCCTCCCCAGTCGGAGGACATCTAACATCATTCCTTCATGCATGGGAGGGGGTAACAGACCAGTGGGTGCTCAAGACCATCGCCCACGGTTACTGCATAGAATTTTGCAGACCACCTCAATTCAGACAGCCAAAATCAAGACGCCTGACGCCGGAACACCTACGCATCCTGCTGCAAGAGGTAGAGATCCTGCAGGAAAAATGCAATCGGAGGGACATCGACATGTGAGGGATTTTGGGTACACTACATGTCACGTTGGGGATAGTGTTACGGGCATGCCCATGTCGACGTCCCCTTTCGAGTCTCGAAAGACAAGATGCAATACTCTGCGGTTACCACTGGATGTCAGAATATATGCACAGCATGTGGATCTAAGCAGATACAATCCTCAGAAATGCTATTACGGTGAGTAATGCATATCTTACCATTGTTCTGAAATAGAATTTGACATCACCCCAGTATTCTGGGTCCACCAACCATAAATTACATCCAGGCTGTGTTTCCAAGCGAGACCTGACTTGCACACCAATTGGATTTATGCACCCTTTAGGGGCGCTGAGACTGAGTCAGTTGGTATGAGTTGTTTTTCTCCAGGTTCTATTATCATTGCGGCTACTGGAGAGGTCAAACCCTAGGGACTCACTGGTGGCCACCGAGGGGTTGGAGGGTTTGGTTACAAAGCTTTGAAAAATTCAGCCTTCCTCAGTTTGTATCAACTAGATCAGATCCCACTCCTGATACATATGTAAGGGTGCAGAAGAAAGACTGTTATACAAAGGTGGCATATTTGGTGTTATAGACTTTTATTAGTAAAATAAAGCAAGAGGAAACCCTATTGTACGGTGACATTCAGGATGTCTGTTAAAGTAAGTGTCCTCCGTCCTGTGTCAAGAAAACCCTACTTCTGGCCCTTACACTATAAACGAATAAATATAACAAAACTGTGCTGATCCTAGGAGAATGCCTTCCTTCTCCTGGCTTTCAAGCTCAAATAACCTGGCGGAATGAATCCCTACCCCAGGTCATAAAGATCCAAAATAACAATTAATTCATAAGCCATGAGAATGCCTCCCTTTCCCCAGCATTTGGTCCCAGCATCAAATTAGCCTGGGGAAATGACTCCCTTGCTCTGGTCTTTTCATTAGGTTTCACACTTACAACACCCACTGTGAGTGCCTGCGAACTGTGGCTTCTCTTCTTCTTTGGTTTTGCCCACTTGGTGTACTTCCCTGCCAAGTACTGCCGTGAGGACGATGACGCGTATTACTCTCTTGGGTGGGGTCACCAACCCCGGTTTCTCTACCCCTCTCTATACGTCCCCTTGACTGTCTCGCTTGCCAAGTACTGACACAAGGAAGATAGTTCTGCTCTTAGTCTCGGTACATGGTTTGTGCCTCTCGCACATTCTAGGCCCTACCGTTATCTGTGGAGAAAGGAGGGTTCAGCCTATGAAACAGTGTTGGCGCTCTAAGTGGAAATTAGTACAAAGATAAAGAATGGTGATGTTGGAGATGCTGCAGTAGAGGGATGCCACAGAGGCTGACCTGGGCTTGGGCAAACTTGGAAGAGAAAAAGCCCTCCTGTTGCGCTTCTCGAAGTTGAATAAATATTCTAACAAAAGTGTTCAGATTCCTTATGGTTTTATTTAGATTGCAAATCAAGCCAAAAATTTGCACATTTGCGTCCAAAGTAAAGTAAATGTTTGTTAAAGCAAAATAAATTCTTATAAGAGTAACAGTATGAGATTATAAATTGTTCGTGCTTGGATTTTAATCTATATCCTTTGACGAAGTCCTGTGAAATCTTGAGTTGTTTTCACTAAGATTTATTCTTTTGTCCTTTTAGAAAAATCCTTAGTTGAATACACTAGGTTTCGTTTGTAAATTGGATTATATCCTTGTTGATTTGGGATCTTTATTTGTTTAGACTTCTTAGTTCAGTTCACTAAGTCTCATAGGTTGAGAAAGTCCTTAAAGATAGAAGAATCCTGTTGAGGTTGAGATCAGTGCAGTGAATGCTTTAATTTGTAATGTTCCCTTGGGTTCTAGTGGTGTGCAAACCTCGTTCCTAGGTTTGAAGAAATGCTAGTTCCTCAACACGCGTTTCTCCACCGCACGGTGGTTCTTCAGGAGGAATATCGGATGAGAATCAAAGGGTGTCTGAGAGGAAGAGGAAAAGGGAGATTGGGGTTCGTTTGAGCAGTGAATCTTATGCTGTTAGTTCTACGTGATATGGGTATAAATGTAACCAATGGTGTTTACTTACAAGGTTGTGGTCAGGTCAGATTAATTGTTGAAATTAGTTCACTTCGGTTGTACTGGAATGAATGGATTCAGTTTGTTCTGGTCTGTAGAGGTAAGAGGCACTATGTTATGTGTGTTGACATTTTAAACTAAACATATTCTAGTGCTTGGTCAACAAGACGCGTCGAGCAATGCTTGAAGTGTGTTCGTAAATACGTAGAAATGTCTTTTGGCAAATATAGCGAAGGTGAGTAGCATGGGTCTGATTTAAAGTTCCCACTGAGCATAAGGTAATATCACAATTACATAAGGGCAGGTATGGCCGTTGGGCAGAAGAAAATAGGTGTATATGGATCCAATATCTATGCAGTGCTAAACAGTGGTTGGTATTTTAGTTCCTTAGAGGCACTAGAGTATAGAAGGGGTAGTATTTAAATAATGCTTACCGTTAGATTTCCAATATTACTTCTTGTTCGTAGGTGTCTGCAGTTTTGGTGTAACAATGTGTGTTTATAGGAAATGCGTTTTCGCGCAGCAACGTGTGCGTGACGCCGTCATCCGTACGTTCATTGTCGCGTGGTGACGTCATCACGCACACGCTCTCTGGGCGGGTAGAGAGCCTTAGATTCAACCGCTAGGATGGACAGTTGTTATACATTGAAGGAAAACGTAATTTGATATTCTAAGATGAGAGAAAAAAGTTTTATTTGAAAAACAAATTGTATAGAAACCGATTGTTTGGAGAAAAGTTTGCAGAGAGTCTAGATCTCTGGCCGTGAGGTCACTCGGGAAGACATGATGATTGGGCACTGTGTCTGCTCACTGGTGGGAGACTTCCTCTTGGTTTGAGGAGTTGACAGTAATTATTGAGCTCAGATGATGTTTCAATTGAGTGGGTATTTTGGTCACTAGCGATATCGGTCTCCAGTCATATAGGTATATGGGGGAGACAGATATGAACGCATAAGACTTGCTCAGTATATTGAGTTAGAGTACATAGAGTGTTTCATGGTTTAAAAGAGGGTGGGATCAACATTAGGTTGTGGTAGGGAAGCAAAGAAGTAATGTAAACACTAAGGTTTCTTTAAAGGAAAGGTCAAGGGTATTTTCCTCCTTGCGAACCCTTCTTGGTTGGTCGTCATTCTCCCCTTGTTCAGCTGCCAACTCAGTGTTACTGATGAGGTGGCGATATGCACAATATGATAGTAGTGAGTTTTGATGGTTTAAAAGAAATGGCATATCTCTTGGTCTGTGTTCAGACTGGTGTGGCAGGTATCCATTAAATAGATCCAACGTGCTTCTTGTTGTCTTAGTTTGAGTTCCAAGATGCCTCCTCTAGGGGCAGGTTTAAGTTTGACAATTCCGTAAAATCTGATTTGGTTGATCTGAGTCGGTTGATGTGTTTCCATGAAGTGATTGGCTATTGGTGATCTCGTATCTTGATTAGTGATTGCCCGGATATGTTCACTGATTCTGGTTTTGAGTTTCCTGATGGTACTCCCAATGTAAAGTTTGTTGCAAAGACAGTTAATGATATAAATGACAAATTTACTGTTGCAGTTGGTAGTTCTTGCATTGTCTGCATATTTACACATGGAGCATTGGCCACATTTGTAGCTTCCTTTGGTTGGTTTCTGAAGCCACATGGTCTGTGAGTCGAAGGTTCCGGTGGAAGTATTGAGCTCAAAATGTGATGGACTTAGTTCGTTTTTGAGGTTTTTGGCTTTCTTGAAGGTAATAGTTGGTTTGGCTTCCAGTATGGTCGTGAGATCGGAGTCCGATTTGAGGATATTCCAATATTTGGTGAGAGTTTTCCGAATGGTTGAGTTGTTCGAACTGTAATTTGTGATGAAATTGATTGTTCTGTTGGAATCAATTTTGGTAGTATTGGTGTTAGATTTCACTTGTAGCAATGATTGTCTGGTCCTGGTTAGAGATTTCCGATAGCTGTTTTTGAAAGTTTGGTTGGGTATCCTCTGGAAATAAATGTATTCACTGTTACTGTTGCTTTTTGTTTGAAATCGTCTATTTTGGTACAGTTTCTTTTGACTCTTAGAATCTCACCATAAGGTATATTGTGAATAATATGTTTTGGGTGGCTGCTTGAGGCATGGAGTATGCTTTTGACGGCTGTTGGTTTGGTATAGAGCATTGTACAGATGGTGTCGTTTTCAGTGTAGAAGGTGATGTCCAAAAAATTGATGGTTGTCTGGCTGTATTCTGTGGTAAATTTTAAATTGTAGGTGTTATCTGTGCCTCTTCCTGTACCTTGTCTGCATCCGGTATGCATGGTCGGTTCTTCCTGGGGTCCTTCTCCTGCTCGGAGTGCTGCGCAGGCTTCTCTGCATCTCGGTTCCTTCACCTTGCTAATCTCCTGCCTGGCCCTTGGAGTGACAGTATGGACGCTGCTTCTTGCGTTTGCATCACTGTCTGTCTGCCTCCCGTTACCCTTTGTATGCCGTTGGGTGAAGGAGTTCCGTTGTCCTCTTGAATCTGGGAGCAGACAGCTCTTGGCTCCATCCTGGCCTTCTCCCCATCTCCTTCGGGCTTCACGGTCTCTCGTACTGGTTGGCTGCATCTCTCCGACAGGCAGTACTTCTTTGGTCTTTATCGCGAAAGCGGCACCACGCCTCGCGGAAGTCTATACTGCTGCAGTTCCTTCTTAGCATTTTTCTTCCTTGCTCCTGTGTCCCACCTCGTCCCAGTACTTGGATTACCTATGTTCCTGATGTTATTTATCTCAGTACTTTCCAGGATCTTGAGGTAGTCTACTTTACAACAGCACATAGGCCTAGTCTCTACAAAGAGATTAGCAGAGGAAGGAGAGGCTAGAGTGTGTGGGGGTGTGATGTTCCTGCAAGTGCTACAACCTAGATGGGCGTCCTTCTCCCCGGGTGGGGCAGGGGGAAATCCGGGGGTGGAAAGTCCCTCCCCAAGAGATCCTTCCTCATTATACCACCTCCAAGATGTCTATCACGTAGCAGCCTCACCTCCCTGTTCTCATGGGAAGGGATTCCCCCCTTGGGAGAAGTGACGACATGTAATGATTCGTCACAATAGGAATACAATATCCTTACTCGCAAAGCTAATTACTTTTTCAATCCCATAAAAATCATTTGATTCCAAGTAGGAGTAAAATGTTATCAGAGCCCTTCTTGTAACCCTGACATAGGAAGTAGAATGACCGGGCACATAATACACTTAATACCATGTCTCACCTGATGGAGCCATGACATGTCCCCGGAGGCTGTCTCCTCCCATGTGATTCTCCCTCATAAAGCCGCCCCAGGTAGCGGCTGACATCCCCTGGCCGCATGGGAGGTGGTTAGCGCTGGGGGCTTAGGGATGACTCCATCGAATTCATCTCACTTTCCTAAGGTTTCTTATGGAACCCTATTGAAGAAACTATCATATATTTACCTTTTAAGTTAAGAGCAGCAATGCTCAGAGGTACAACAGATTGTGTTCCTTCTCTTTAACTAGGGACTCCTCTTCTGCAAATCATTATCAGTTGAATGGATTTGCTACAGGGAAAACACATGCACACACGTGCACACACACCCCCCTTACCCTTTACCTAACAAACATATTTCTTTCAGTGTACTGTACTGCTGAAAGGTCTGTTGGTTTTGAAAGTTGCTGGATTTGTTCTTATCCCAAATAAGTGTTTGCCTGTGCCCTTCGGCGGCTGCTGTGCTTTTCCCCAATGATAGTTGACAGGGCTCTGTAAAAAGTGAGGGATTGTAGCAGTAAAAAACTCACTGGGTTATTTGCATACCCACAATGCTTTGCAAGCAAAGCATATGTAAAGCCTCACCATGCTATAATGTACAATTTCTAAAAATGTCAAGAATCTGCATTTGCGCAATTAGTTTAAAGTTTATACAAGAGTGTTTCAATACACCGCTTCCTCCCTTGTTAGGTACGATTATACAAGTGCTTAGTGAAACAGTTTTTGTATAGCAGCGAGTTGCCATATAATTTATTAAGGTCTATTGTATTTGTCATTTATATAGCGCCCTTTCCCCATTTATTTGGCCTCAATGCGCTTTGAAGGACACAGACAACCGAGTCCAACTTCAAAATAATCAACTTTATTAACTTAAATGTCAGGATGGAGAAAGGCCTAAATTGCCCTATGCTACGGTGTGATTTCCCTACCTAAATGTATCTAAGGAAAGTCTGAGTCAAAGATTTCAACTGAGGAATCTGTCTGTGTCCAAAACCTATGTTCGCCCTCACATCTATAACCAAACAATGTTTAGGGATGTCGGCAATCTAAAAGAAAACGGTGTTCAACACAAAGTCTTGAGCTTCTTCCAGGATGCAGCTCTCTTTCAGCTCCCATCCCCACGTATAAAATAGTTCAACAAAGTAAAGTCTAAAAATTCCCTTCATGAGAAATAAAATGATAGTCTCTTCAGGGCTCGGGGTTCCCTTTCCCCAAGTTCCAAATGTCACAATTCCAAAAGAAACACAAAAAGGTCCTTGACATCATAGTATAGTTGGACTTTGTTTTCAAATGTATAGTTCAGATAATTGTGTAGCTTTCCCACAGGTTGAAAAGGTCACTGTAAATCAGGATTCAGTATCCTTTGTTTGTCTGTTCTTTTCACATCCTTTTATATTGCAACATACGGTGGTGTATAATTATATTAATTTTAGTGCTTCAATGTATGATGGTTTATATTGATTTAAACTTTCTTTCCTCCTTTAGATTTCATCCGTTTAATTCTGTTTAGTAGTAGTTTTAGTTCTGTTTAACAGCAAAGTCTTAATTCAAGTCAGTGTTCAATAATTGTTCCTTTCACTTTAAATGCATAGTTCTATTTGCGCAGCCCTTCTAAAACCTGTCTCTTGCCACATGTGACTACTCTGATGCAAGATATTCCCTTTTATTTAAAATTAAGCAAATGTAACTTTTATATTTTAATTAAAAAGTTCGGTGTTCAGAGACTTTCGAAAAAATGTTCTTTGCCACACGCGACCACACTGATGCAAAGTATTTCTCTTCGTTGTATAGTTATTGGTTTCCCTTTAATTGAGCAACTCATTGATTGGAGTCTTTCGAAAACGTGTTTCAGGATACACACACACATACCGGGTTTCTTAAGCATTAGAACCTCTCTGGTCGCTTTGAATGTTTGTGCAGCAGCACAGATCACAGGGCCGTCTTCCTTCTTTGTAGGGCTCCAGTTCCTGCCCCACACTCCCATGGGCGGACCCAGGGGAATGAGCACATTGCATGGAAATGAACGGGGCACCCTTCCTGCATGTCTCCCTTGAACTTTCCTTGTCTGCGCCAGGGAGTCCCCACTCCCATGCCATGTGGTCATGTCCTCAGCTGCCTGCAACAACCTCATGGTCCTGCTCATGTCAATTCCTGATGATTCCCTCTGCCACTGGTTTGTATTTTTGTATTTGTATTTGTATTTTATAGATTGATTTTAGCCAAAGCGCTGCACATTATTAAAACAAGGTACGGTACAAAGTAATGATAAATGATAAACATCAGTTCATCAGTTCTTCAGTTCTGTTAGCAAGCAATCAGGGACAATGAAGGAGACGATTTTTCAGAGACGAAAGAGTAAACCGTGATAGAGCGGAGAGTAAGTGGGAAAGTGTTCCAGTGTAAAGGAGCGAGAAGCTCAAAAGATCGAAAGCGGCACTGAGAGCATGAAGGACGAGGGACGTTCAGTCGAAAGAGACAAGAACAGAGAGAACGGGAGGGAGCATAAAAAGATAGGAGTACAGGATCTTCAGGTGCGACCCCCATAAAGATATTTAAAGACTAAACAAAGAAATTGAAATTTAATTTGGGAGTAAAAGGGCAACCAGCCGAGAGAGGCAAGTGAGGCGGAAATAGAGTCTCGATAGGAGAGGGAACAAAGTAAACGAACAGAAGAATTATAAATAGATTTTTAAAGGAGCAAGACAGGAACTTGGAAGACGAAAGAGTGTTGGAGCAGTAGAACAGCCGAGAAAAGATTAAGGAAGAGATAAGAAGTTTAGTGGCTTGAAAAGTGAGGAAAGGACGAACTTTTCGAACGTTAAAATGATGTAAACGACAGGAACGAGAAGTAAGAGAGATATTGTGGGCAAAAGAGAGATTACAGTCAAAGTAGAGACCAAGATTGCGAGATGTGGAAGACATAGAGGTCCGAGGGGGAAAATATATAAAAGAAGGTGAAGGAAGGGGAGCAAGAATGTTAGCATTGAAGAATAGAACTTCAGTTTTCCCTGCGTTTAGGGACAGGAAGTGCGAAGCCATCCAGGATTTAATAGCAGAAAGACAGGCAGTGAGAGTGTGATGATGAATTTCAGGGGTAAAAGACAAAAAGGATAGAAAAAGTTGTGTACCATCGGCGTAAAAGTGTTGGGAAAGACCAAAAGAAGACACTGTAGTAGCAAGTTGGGAAGTGTACAGAGAAAAGAGAAACGTACCCAGAACTGATCCTTGTGGAACTCCATGCTCGAGGGGATAAGGCGAAGAAGTCTTGCCAGCCTAGGAGACGGAGAAAGTTCTATTAGACAGATAAGAAGAATGGTTTGGGCTCCATTTATACAACTGCAGTCCCTTGACAGGCTGCAAGTGTGGATGATGATTCAGCCCTACCTGACTCTCATTAAAGGGACATGCCTGACCTGTACTACTCTTAGCAGGCATCTTCATCTTCCCAGTACTAGAGTGGTAAAAGAGCATAGTCTTCATTGCTCTTAGTTGCCTCTTTGTCCCAGTACTGTCGAGGGTCAATTGTGGAGAAAAGTGGGGAACTGACTTTCAATAGCCCATAAAGGTTGGGGCAGGGTTGGGTTGGTTGTTGTTAGGGAAAGTGGGATACCATGTCTTGCCCAAGGGTAACCCACTTAGTCCCCAAGGACCCTCCCTGCAGGTGATTCTCCCTTGCTTCTCCCCCTGCAGGGTAGGGATCCAATAGCAATGGCCTGTCCCAGGCCACCTGCGTAGAGGATCCAAGGGGTTGAGGAGTGAGAATACCGCCGGGTTTCTCACACAGCCCGAAGATGAGGGGCATGGACGGGTGCTGTTGGTAGTTTGATAGAGTGCTAGTGCCGAAGATTAGATATGTGCCCAGCTAGACCGACATTTTCCGTAGGTGTCATGACCCCCAAGGAGTGCATCGTATACACCCTCATACTGTAATGGGGGGGGGGGGAGCGCACAAACACGGGCAAGGAATGGACAATTAGGGTTGCTGGCTGGCGCAGGCACCTAATGGCAATGGCAGCCCCCACCAAGATGGCCGCCAGGTTGGGACCCAGTTAGCAATTCAAGATGGCCCCCAGGCAGCCCATGCCTCAGTAACTCTGTTAGTTTAGTTTCACAGGGTGCAGCCCAGGCCTATAAAACCACGCCCTGGGCCACACCCTGTGCTTAGCGTTTTTCCTGCTGTCTTCAATAGCAGTGCAACGCTTACCGCTCTGCCCGATTCCTGCGTTTAAGTTACTCACCGGACCTCCTGCAAATCCAGCATACACGCCGGACTTCTGGACTCACTGGGTTATCAGCGGCTGCTTTATTCCTTCGACATCGGACTCCTGAAATAGAAAACATACAGTAATGAAAGTGTTTTCTTTTGGAATCGAGACCCTCTTTGAACGCCCCGAGAAAAGCAGCTTACTGGATACCATGGCTTTACGTTGCACTGCACTTTTTCTGCTTATGCTCCAGAGGCTTCCCGCTGGAGTATCTCATCAGCTTCAGCAGTCAGGACACGGCACCTGCAAAACCAACAACAAGAGACAAAAGTACATTATTAATGCGCAATCCGCGTGGCGTGCAACACTACTATGAAGACTTTGCTATGCGCTGCTTCGTGCCTCGCAGCAGAGCCATAGACATTTACAGATCCTTGCAAGATGCATCACGTGTGTCGCCGCTGGACTGGACCACAACCCGCCAGTGACGGAACTGGACCTGGTGTCTTCCTTGCACATTTGGGTGCACAGCTTCAACACAAGTGAGCCAGTTTCACAGCCAGCCAGCAGACCCTGGGTACAGGAGAAGGGAGGTGGAGAAGAGTTTGGAATAAACACTAATATCCCAATTGTTTGCCCATAGCTTCACACCCAGACCACATCGCAACCATTCCACCCAGCGCTGAGGAACCGTACCAAATCACTCTCAAATGCATCGTGCGCGGGGCAATTTTGGCCATTCTGCGGAACAGTGGGGAGGGAGTGGTCTGGACTACGCACCCTACACCGGAATGTCGCTCACCCGACAGCCGAAGACCAGGCGCTCCTGCAGGGCATCAGGTAAGCGTTACAGTAGGTTGTCACTGTATACTAATGGCTGCGGTGTTGAGGTACGTCGGGGGTTTCAGTTACAATGGCTATGCGGGCTATTAGACCGGAATTGCATAGCCATAGCCACATTCGAAAGTGCATGGGATGGTTGGCTGTGCCTTTGGCATGTGTCCAGACATGGTGCAAGGTGTACATACCTTAAACTCTAATGTTCATCTTCAATGTCATTTTCCTCAGTCCAACACGATTGTCTGGTCACGCCAGTTGTGGTCTCCCTAGATTGAGAGCTTGTAATCTATAACCAGTGGAACTCTGAAAACTTACAAAGGATGCAGATTGTGTGAAAGGCATTCAAGATGCCTACGTATCCCTTGCCCTAATTCTATATTTGAATGCCAGTCATAGTTCATACCCATCCCTTTGCAGGCCAAGTAAATGATATTTCAATACTGCACTCTACCTATAGGGCACTGTTAGCAAAGCTAAAGTAGGAGACACTGAGCATAACATTTGCCTACTCAAAATCTTTTGAGGGCAAATTAATATTTGAGTTGTAAAATTCATTAACTTGCAATGGGAGCACTTCAAAGTGCTTGTATGCATATGTACAAAGAATAGGAAGCATGGGATGAAGTTACACATCCAGGTAGCCTGCTTACTTACAGCCAGTATCTGGTGTTTGAGCTCATAGTTGGGTTACATAGCTTGTGTGACACCTTTTCTAAGGTACCATTAGTAACAGACTTTCTGGTGCTTTAATGTTATTTATGTTATAACCAACATAAAGCAAGTGGATGTAGGTGCAATTATGGTAACCTTTCGCAGAGGCAAGGTAGTTGGAGTCATGCTGGCCCAGTAATCTCTTATTGTGGTCCGCGGCGGTTGTTAGAGCCATATGTTATTAATGTGGTAGACTCAAGTCTGAGTCATGCAGAGGGAATTAATTTGGTTAATGTGTGTAGGTATATCTTAGTTACATCTTCTTTTCATGGAGCCACTTTTTCATATTGGTTTTTAACATCTTGTGGGTGTATTGTGTTTTGGGAGTTAAGGTCACATTTGAATAAGGTTAATGTAAATAGGCTACACCAGAATATAAAGACTAGTTAGTATAATTCAGCTTAACTTGAAGGGAACCTTATCTCAAAGGGTCCCACTATTTGAAATAATGGGGCTCATTCTAAGGATGCTGGTCCAGAAACAACAGTGCCGGTAAGCTTACCGTTACTGTTGTTTCCGGACCGGTAGACTAGTCTGCCTGCCGGAGCCACTGGGCCTGACAGGGCAGACCCTGCTGGACACAGCAGCCACGGTAGGCAGACCGTGACGGAAGCACCGGCACCGTTAATAACGATGCCGGTGCTTCCATGGTCACCATTCCCATGGAGTCCTATAGGACTCCATGGGAATGGGGACTTATTTATTCACATTTGTAAAGTGCGCAACAGCCCGGAGGCATTGTGGCGCTTGTTACAGACATTTTGCTTAGTTACATGTACAGTGACAATTGCAATTTTCAGTAAATGCATGAAATAGAGTAGTACATACAGTAGGTTAGATGAAGAGGGAGGTTTTGAGTTTTTTTCAAAAGGCAATGAGAGAATTTTCAGCTCTGATGTCTGGGGGCAGAGCGTTCCATAACTTGGTGGCTATGTAGAGGAAGCCTAACCAGCCCGCTTTGGCCCTGTTGATGTGTGGGGTGTGTAGTTGGTTTGCGTAGTGAGTCCTGATAGGTCATGTAGAGGTGGATTTTGTTATTGTCTCTGATAAGATATGATATGATGGCGCTGTGAGGGTGAGGCATTTGTGGGTGAGGATTTTGAAAGTGATGCGCTCTTTAACTGGGAGCCAATGGGCTGCCTGTCTGGCATGGGAAATATTTTCCCTTTTGGGAAGGCTTAATGCTGCTCTTAGCCATTGTTCTGTTCTGCGTGATTTGGAGTTGGTTAAGATTTTCTGCAGATGTACCTGCTAGGAGGGCATTGCAATAGTCTAGTTTGGCACCAATTGTTGCTGTGGCTATTGATAGACCGTTAGGCTTGGATAGGTATAGTTTTATTGCGTTTGAGTTTTGTGGTGTGTCCTGGGGCGGAGGTGATGGCGCTGACCTGCCTGGTCATGGATAGCACAGAGTCTATGTAGACCACTAGGGTCTTGACGGATGTGAAGATAGGGATGATGGGGTTATCAATGGTGAAGTTTGAGTACAGCTTGTTGAGTTTGGCTAGTGTAGTTTTTTGACCTAGGATGATGATTTCGGTCTTTTCACGATTGAGGCAAAGGCCATTGGCCGCCATCCAAGCCTGGCTGGTGATTTATATAGTATGAAGTGCTTCAGCATCTCTATTGTACGAGCTAGTGAGTGGTAGGAGTACACGAGTATCGTCAGCGTAGTTAGTATCCGCGATACCAAGGGCGTCAAGCTTGTCGAAGAGGGGCTTTGTGAACAAGTTGTACAATGTGGGTGCTGTGCAAGAGCCCTGTGGCACTCCACAGTGGATGGAGGTGGGGGCTGCGTTGGCTATGTTGGAAAATACCTTCATTGCCCTGCCTTCCAAGAAGGAGGTGACCCAGAGAGCCACTTCTTTGGTGAAGTTGGCTGAATGGGTGAGGTGTGAGGTGAGTGTCTTGTGATCCACCAGATCGAAAGCAGCCAAGAGGTCTAGGCGTAACAGGAGGGCTGGCTTGCCTTTATCCACAATTTGGGTGATCTGTTTTTTTAGGTCCACCAAGACTTTTTCAGTGCTGTGTCCTTTGCGAAAACCGATTGCCTTGTACCGAGAATAGAGTGGGCTTCAAGGAAATGTTAGATTTGGCAGTGGACAGCTTTATCCAAGATCTTGAGGAGGAAAGGCACAGTGATTATGAGTCGGTAATTATTGGGCTGCGTGTGGTCTAGAGTTTTTTTTTTAGAAGGGGGAGTTCCCAAGCTTCTTTGAGGCTTGCGGGGATAATACCAATTCTAAATGCGGCATTAATGAAGGCTGTCAGTAGCGCGGAGCAAGGAGGTCGGCACAGTGCTTAATAAACTTGGGTGGACAGATCTCCCCTTTGCACATAGAGGTTTTTGTGTGTTTGAGGAGGTTGATGACTTTAGGTTCAGTGATGTCTCTAAGAAAGAAGAAAGGTTTGGTAGAGTTTGTTGGAGGGGGAGTGGGGTCTGATTGCTTGGGCCAGGATGGTGAGGTAGGGATTTATAATGATCCTGAATTTTTTTTGGGAGATCAATTTTGTTTAGCATGGCAGATTGAATACTGGCAGACCAGGCTTCATCTTTGATGATCTCGTCTGGGGTATTGGGAGGAGAGATGAGTTCATTGAAGATGTCAAAAATTTCCTTTGATTGCGAGTTGGCATTTGAGATTCGGGCATTGAAGGAGTTGGCTTTAGCTTTGGTGATGACATCTTTGTATTGGCGGGAGATCAGGTTAAAGAAGTTTTTAGTATTGTCGCTAGGGTTGGCTTGCCAATTTTTTAGTGCTTCCCTTTTGCACGAGCACAGGGACGGCAGTTCTTCAGTGAACCAGGAGTTGGCGTGTAGAGACTTTTTTTCTTTTTTACATTCAAGTGCCGCTATGGAGTTGATGGCTTTAGTGAGACTATCTTTGTAGATGTCTGCTAGAGTATTAGGAATGTTGGAGAAGGGGGCGGGGGGCTAGTGCTGGGATATTCGGGTAAGGGCGAAGGTTGTCCTTGTTGAGTTTCTTGGAGCTTCTCACTTGTGCTGATGGGGCAGGTGTGAGGGTTTTGGGGCTTGAGGTGATAGGTAATGTGAATTTGATACAATTGTGATCAGTCACCGGCAGAGCTGTGTTAGAAGTGATAGTGGTGAGACAATTGTGGTCTCTGACCCAGTCAAGGGTGCAGCCTTTGGTGTGTGTAGGGCTTGAGACTTTTTGTGTAAATCCTAGATCATTAAGCTCCTTCGCAAGGGTAGCGGCAGCTTTGTCTTTAGAGTCATTGAACCCTAGGTTTAAGTCACCAAGAAGTAGAGTCTTAGTGGAGCCTTTGATTTTTTCGCTAAGTAGATGGATGAGGTGTCCCTGAAAATCCGAAGGGAGGCCAGGGGGGTGATATGGTACGTGTATGTTGATTGTGCTGTTAGGGGACAGTGCAAGCTTGACAGACAGAATGTCTGAGTTGCTAGCCATCGGTGACTGATAGGTCTGAGGGAAAGGGCTTCTTTGAAGATGAGGGCTACTCTCCCTCCTAAGCGGGCTGGTCTATCTGGTCTGAAAATGGTATAGCCTGGTGGGAGTGCAAGAGCGACTGCAGGACCGGATGCTTCATGTAACCAGGTTTCTGTGATGGCCAGTAGGTCAAGGTTGTGACTGGCTAGGAGATCATGTATTTCTAAGGCATAGGCAGGGAGTGACCGAACCTTTAGGAGGGCAAATTTAATATGTGGTGTGGGTATAGTTTTTGTCTCAATGGTGGAAGGGATACTGGCTGAGTCTGGAGTGGTGGGTGGAGTCGAGATGAAAGGCATTCTAGGAGGCGTGGGTGTAAGTTTAGGTACGAGAGTGCGTTCGATGTGTGGGGTGCACCTGTGGGTGGAGCGGGAGCCTAAGCGAAGATTTCGAGATGCCGTGAGTGTAGGAAGGCAGCTGAATTCTAGTGGTTGAGTTTGGGCTCGGAGTCTGGTGCGTCTGCTAGTTGTAGTTAGGAGGCAGGGCAGTAAACGTGAGGTAGCTGTGTGTGAGTAGTAAGGCTGTTGAGTGGTGGTGTGAATGGGCATGGTGGCACGTAAGGGGAGTGCAGGACTGGTGCAATACAGTGGTGGTTGCATGCAGGAGGAATTGGTATATGTAGCGATGGGATAAAATGTGGAGAGAGTGAGTAAGGGGGCAAACACTGTGGTAATAGTGGGAAGGCGTAGGCTGAGGATCTTGCAGAAGATCTTGCTTGTGGCTTTAGGTAGCATGGTGTTTGTAGTAGAAAACCGCAAGCGGTAAAATTAGATAAGCAGGGCGATAAGGGACACAAAGTCAGGGAGTGTATTTGAGCAACAATTCAACATTCCACAAGCAGTTACGTTGTAGGCTGAGACATTTAACTCAGGACGCTAGGCCGGTGAATGGTCTGGTCTATGCAGGCTTGTTGTGCTATGGGCTAGGAACATTAGACTCAGAATGCAATTTTTCATATAACTCAGAACACACATCACTAGGCTAGTCTAAGTAGGCAGTTAATACTGTGGGTTGAAATATTTAACTCAGTGCTAATACTTAAAGTTATACTTAAAATTTACTGGCGCCTGACTTTCCGGAACGCCGGGGTAGTACCGGCATGGTTACCGCTGGACTCGTAATGAGCCTCAATGTCTTTTAATTAGTAAACTGCATTTGAATAGTGTCCATTTTAAATTTGATTACTGCAAGATGGTCTTCCAATCATAACACTACCTCTTATTTTGATAATGTTTCATTTTGCCCATTCTGTCCTAAGCTACAAGAGTCATTTATGCACGTTCTGTTTTTATTTGTCCCTAATATAGTTTGGTTAGACAAAGAACAGTTAAGCCAGGACTCTGACTTAAAATTTAAGGCAATTTCAGTCTGCTTTATTTTTTCTTTTGGACACTTCCTCTTATTGTATATTGGCTCTGCTGCATTTTGTTCAATAGGCTCTCAGTATAAGGCGTAGATTAGAAGGTAAAATGCGTTCAGCTATTTTATTGTATAAATTACTAGATATTTGAATGTGTATTGTTTTTTCTGAATATCGGCATGAGTATTCTATTATGGAACAGTTGCTGGTTAAGTTGTATTTTGCACATTTCTGGTGTAGTTTTATGTATTGTATATTTTAACTTATTACATTTTATAAAACTGCTTGTGTTACTTGACCACCAATCGGTTTTTTGGGCATCAACATTAATGTGAAAACTGTTAGATTTGGTACCTAAATGAAGTTCAGAACTGGCACAACAGACTAAAGTAGAAAATAAGCAAATCATAAAGACATTTTAAAAAGTATTTTTGGTGACCACGCACCCGCTCTTTTTTTCTTTCGCTTTGTGATATCAAAGCTGCCCGGCATATCTAGTTTAAATTTTAGTTTGCTGTCCAGATTCTATCTGGAAAGGAAAGTCAGGCAGCTGTAAACTTTTAGCTAAGAGTGAGGATGGTGGAAATGAATACCAGTGTAAGGGTTCCGGTCCATACCAGGCGGCGACGTAGGAGTGCTGCACAGTGACTGAGGCTGAACTAAATCTGTTGCCGTATCATCACAGCACTTCTCGACGACTACCCATAGCTCAGGGCAATGATTCTATTTACCTTTTTTTTTTTTTTTTTTTTTTTTTTTCCTTAACACTCCCGATCCCTGTTTTTTGTGGTCCTGGACCGCCTTTTGCCTTAGCGATTTAGCGGTGTTTGCCATGGTAACTTACTGTTGTTTCTGTCCCGTGATTCTGCTACATGCCTCAAAATGTTGCTGCAACGCCTGAATCTGCTTATATTTTTTGATCTTTGGACTTTTGGAATTGGTGTTTGTGCTTACCTTTGGACCCTAAACTTCTGTTTTGTGGATTTCTCGGAACTTGCCTTTTGAACTGGAGTCTATTTTGTGGATTGATTTGGATGGACGGTATCCTTTCCAAGTTCTGTTTTTATCTTCCGTTTTCCTTTGGGATCACTCCTATTCGAGGGGATTGGGTCCTCCGACGTATTCCATATCTATGACGGTAATCACCACAGCTGTGCTGCTTCGGAAAATCTTTCGGCGTCTGCATCCTGTCGATACGCCGCCCTCGAGGCCCTCCGCCGACATCACTGGATGTTATAAGTAGGACGCACGACGCCCGTAGCCTCAGTTCTGTTTTTTCTGCGAACATGTTCGCTTCGGAGATCTTGGCGTGCCTCGACTCTTTGGAGTTTCTGTTCTTTCGGTTCTTCAAACCTGTTAGTTTGTGAGACATTTTCGAGATGTCTTCCTCTTCTTCCACCCTGCGTCCGGGCTGCAAAAAGTGTGGGGACTGCGGGTCCAAGATGTTGGTGACGAACTTGCCCAACGCCTGCCTCTGGTGCCTCGGGGAGGCCCATGACACGGATGATTGTGTCGACTGCCAGTCGCTTACGTCCAAAGCCTTGCGGGAGCGCAAGAAGAAACTGTCGGTCGGTAAGGTGTCCAAGCCCCGGAGTCTAGGTCCACGGGGCTTTCGATGGACGATTCGAGGTGCGACTCTGCATCGTCGTCGGAAGTCTAGTGGGTCTCGGTCCCAGAGTGGGTCCCGCCACTCCTTTGCCTCTTCGAGGCACTCCCGGAAGCACTGTCATCGGTCGCCTTCCCCGTCCTCGTCCGAGGACTCCGCCCGTAGGCCTGTCGCTTATCCCACCAAGCATGCGACTCCGGAGGAATGGGCTTCCTACGGTAAGAAAATGCTAGCAATTCTCGAATCGCAGGGCACTGGTCCGTCCGTGCCTCCGAGTGGGGTCGGGCGTGACTAGACTAGAGAGACCGCTCGTACGCCTTCGGGCTCGGGTGGTCGGCACGATTCGCAGGAACGGTCCCGCTCGGACAAGAAGAATCGTTCTAGTCATGCCCGTTCCAGGTCTCGCTCCTTGACGCACTCGAGACCGTGTGTACCTGTGATGTCTTCGAAGAAGTCATTGATGCCGGTGGCGCCAAGTTCGTCGAGGGACTCTCGATGCTCCGCCTCCGAGGAAGTCGTCGACACCATCGGCGTCCAGGCTGTCGAAGGACACGCTCGGGGCTCTGCCCTCGAGGCCTGTCTCAGCGCTGTCGATGCTGTCGGCGCTGCGTTCAGCGTCCACGCCAATTCACTCGACGCCTTTCAAGGCTGTTTCAACGGGGGTACACCGGGGTATGGTGGAACCCCCTAGAAAGGCTCTGGCCAAGGCCAAGCATGGCTTTGTTCCCCATTCTGTGCCCACTTTCCGCCATCTTGAGTACATTTCGGAGGTGGATGAGGGCTCTGATGATGGCATGGTTCCTGATACGGTGCCAGATGAGATTCTCTCGGGACAGATTGAGGACCTGCGTCAGTCCCTGCACGATGCCAGTGGTCTGGACACCTCTCCGGAGGTGGAGTTTTGTAGGCCTGAGCCTGGCACCCATGCCGACTCCTCATACCAGCGCCTTATGTCTAGGGTCACTGAGTACTTGGGGTGGTCTGCTCCCCCAGGGGATTATCTTCAGCATGACCTCACGGATATCCTCGACCAAGGTCCACCAACTGACCCAGTACTGCCGTTCCATATGGCTCTACAGAGGAGGGTGGCAGCGGCTTGGACTGCTCCGGAGCGTCTCCCGGCAGTGGGCAAGTCTTTGCTGCGAAAATACCGCCCAGCCAGTAGTGACCCCTGCTACTTGACCAAGCACCCCACTTTGGAGAGTTTGGTGGTGCAGGCGGCTATGGCCCCAGCAAAGCAGGCGTCGTATCCTACCATCCCTCCTGATGGGGACGACAAGCATTTTGATGGTTGGGCTAAGAAAGTGTTTTCTTCAGGGGGTATGGCTCTTCAGGCTGCCAACTCCGTGTGTGCCTTGTCACGTTTCACGAACACTCTGTGGAACTGTTTCCTTAGCGGCTGAACATATTCCCGAAGGGGACGAACGGGATGGTTTTCTTGCTATGGTCCAGGATGGCAAGGATGCCATGTGTGAGGCTGTTCAGTCGGGTTTGGACATGGCAGATTGCGTCAGCCGGTCCATGGCGGCAAGCACCGTAATACGCAGGTTTGCGTGGTTGCGGAATTCCGGGTTTGCTCCTAATGTGCAGGCCCGGCTCCTCAACATGCCCTTTGATGGTCTCCATCTTTTTGGCAGAAAGGCTGACGAGAGCCTTGAGAGGTTGCAGACCTCCAAAGCTGCAGCAAAGTCGTTGGGCGCTGCAGTTCGCCAACCTCTGCCTTTTCGTCCTATGGGACAGCAATGAAGGGGAGGTTCCTTTCGTTATTACTCATCCTTTGGTAAAGCGAGAGGAGCTGCTAGTCAAAGGGGCCACTGTAGGAGTGCCAGAGGTGGAAAGCAAGGTACTCGAGGTGCCAAGGCCGCTCGGGCAGTTGCTTCTTTGCCCTCAGGCAAAGCCACAGCCACTTCGGCTCAGTCATGAGGCCATGTCCCATGGTTCGCCGGTTGGGGGAAGGCTGGCGCAGTATCTTGTCGAATAGCGTGCCATTACTTCAGATGTGTGGGTTCTGGAGATCATAGCCCACGGCTACTGTCTTCCCTTTTGGCAGAGGCCTTACGACAATCCACCGGGGAATCTCTTGTTGAAGAGTCCGGATCCGCTCCTTGTGCAGGAGGTTCAAGCCCTGCTGGAGAAAGGCGCCATTGAACTGGTGCCTGTAGCGGAGAGGAACAAGGGATGGTATTCCCCTTATTTTTTGATTTCCAAGAAAGACCGGGGGATTGAGACCCATCATGGACTTGCGCTGTTTGAACAAACTCCTCAGGAAGGACAAGTTCAAGATGGTTACTCTTTCTCAAGTCCTCCAGACCCTTCAACTTCAAGACTGGTTGGTGTCTCTCGACCTCAAGGACGCTTATTTTCATGTGTCGATCCATCCAAAGCACAAGAAGTATCTGAGGTTTGCGGTTGGCGACTCGCACTTTGTTTCGGGTCCTGCCGTTCGGATTGACCTCCGCCCCAAGGGTCTTCACCAAGCTCATGGTAGTGGTGGCAGCACGCCTCAGGAAAGGGGGGATTCAAGTCTACCTCTACCTGGACGATTGGTTGATCAGGGCGCGCTCTCCCGAGCAAGTCCTGGATCATTTGTCCGTCACCTGCCACTCCCTCCACAAGCTGGGCTTCTCCCTCAACTTAAAGAAGTCCCACTTGACCCAAATCAGAGGCTCCAGTACATCGGAGCAGTGCTCGACACGTCCCTGGGGCAGTGTTTTTCCTCCCCAGGTGAGGGCTCATCACATTCAGCAGATGGTGCTAAAGTTTCAACATGCCCAGAGTCTCCCTGCGTTCGAGCTCTTGAGATTGCTCGGCCTCATGGCATCCTGCATTCTTCTGGTGCAAGGCATAAATTAGTTTTCAAAAATTAATTAGCAGAATTTGCTAATTAAAACTTTTTTGATTAGCAATTTTGTACTAACATTTAATGTCACCAGAATTAGTTGTACCCCAAGACATAACATTAGCAAGAATGCAGACATTATTTCTATGTACCTCTGAAGTCTAACATGAGTTCAATGGCTGTAAAATGGAAAGGTCTGCTGCATGAATGGACAAACAAATGATAAAGAAAGCTCCAAAACATTTTTCAGTTCAAGGCTCTGTGTGGCTGGGTCATGCAGTCAGTGTTGCAGCACATTGCTGTTTTAACTGGAAAATGAAATGGTCTTGGTAATACTATTTCTTGGCACATAGTACATGCACAATAAAAGCTACAGCTTTACTTCTGATCAGGCAGTTATAACAGTAGTTTCTTCCTGTGGTACTACTTGCATTACTGGTCCAAACATATCCATGGAGCTGCATTGGTGAAAGCAGGGGCTGGCACAAGGTCGGTTTCCTATTCTTTTGTTGGGAGTTAGTATGTGTACTCCCTATTTAAATTTTTGGAGATTTGCCTTTCTTTAGGGAGTTAAAGTGGCTGATACACCTCTTATCTGTAGGGCTGAGGCCACTGATACTGCCTAAGGATAAAATGCACAGTTCTATTTTTGGGTTGGGTCAAATGATTTGCCCAAGATCACATAATTTGGTAAAGCAGTGAAGCCAGAATTTGCCAGCAATTTAAGCAACTCACCTGCCACAAACTTCCAAGCTCTAATTAGTACACATTTGTTTTTTGGTTTCAAGAACCACAATGGTCCTGTTTATTTACAAAGTACACCCAAAGCAACCTCCTTGGAGTATTTGCAGCACTCTGACAAATCTCAGAAAGCAAAACCATGTTTGACCTCATGGATGATCTCCGCTTTAATAAAAAATAGCTTTGAGTCACTTTTTGTGCAAATGTGGTGTTTTAAGGCATCTAGCTGTTCTTTACACATTGAGACTCTTCACAGTTAGCTTTAACGTTAAATCAGCATGAACTCTCTGGTCTCCCGTTTCCTCTTGCTTCTAACCACTATTGTGATGCAAGTGCTAACATCCCTGATCACAAATGAAATATTGCAAGTCGTAGTTGCTGCTGAAAGTTTACAACAGAAATCGATGGTCCTTTGTTATCGTGCAGCAAGTCAACTGGAAATAATACATTATTTAGCCTTCTGCAGGCTTTATCAGTGCAGAGCTGCGTGCTAGCAAAGGGCTCTGGGCCTAATATTTCGCCACCCAATGGGGTCAAACAGCCCTGCAATTTTAACACAATCCGGTGGCAGAAAGCATTCTAAATATTCTTTCAATTGCGATTTTAAAGAATGTTCAGAAGGCTTTAAGCCAGCACTGGCTTTGGTTTTAGTGTGGGGGTGAGTGCAAGCAAGTGGCTGGATTTTATATTTCTCCCACCCGAACGGGTGGTAGAAAATTAATTCCGAGCGCAGCCACTTGCTAACAGCCCTGCAGCAATAACACATCCTGTTTGCAAAAGGGCTCCGAACAGTCTTCCATTCTCGTGTTAAAAGCGCTACATGTCGCACCAAAAACAAAAGATCCATTTTTTAGAATAAAAAGTTGGGCTAGGCTCCTTACCTCTCGGGCCTGTGTTATCAAAGTCACAGTGGGAAGGTCAACTCTGCCAAATCTTCCTCAACAGACAAATTCCAATTCCTACAAAATAGGCAAAAAGCAACTGATTACCCACAGCAATGCACATGCTCATGATGGGGGGAGGGGGGGCTCCAGAATCGACAGGGCCCCCCAGGCACCCGCTATGGAATGGAAATAATATTCAGGTGGGAGAAATATTATTGCCAGTGCAGCGCCGCCGGCTACCATCCAGCCCCGCATCGGGGACAGCGTCGGACCTTTCAACCCTTACAAACAAGAGCCCTCGATCCTCTGGGGGAGGAGGGCCAGCAACTGCCCCCAATGTTTCCAATCACTTAAGCACAGCAGAAAAGTCTCCATATTCATTCTGGGATTAAAATATGCGCTTTGCAGTGCTTGCATTAAAGTTATGGGCAGTTAGTGTAAAACTTCTCCGCTGGCTCTGGCCGCTGCCTGCCTTGTGACACATTTGGCAGCTAACCTCAAGTGTACTCCACGGGGTATTGAGTCTTGGCTATAGTAATCCTGACCCGACATGTCTACTGCCCCAATTGTGTGTGGTAAGACTGACTGTATTCTTCTGTTTTATTGACATTGGGCTTGTTTTCGCCAATTCCTCTCCTTTGCTGAAGGACATGGATACTATCACCCTGTGTTAAATAGCCCTGTGTGGTTTCCCCACACTTGGGCAGAGAGCTTCTCTAACACGGGTGGCTTGGCAGCAAAACCTGAGGGGTGAAGGACTGCTAAGGGAAAACAATGAAAGACTGCAAACTGCTATGCAGAACTGAGAAGGCGCTTAGTATCTGGAGGAGTGCAAGAGCTGCGCCCTCTTCCTTTGCATCCAAAATCTGTGCAGCTCGAAGACCGGTGTATTCCTCAAACTATATCAACGCTTCACGTACATGGTTTTATGTTTTGAATGCAATTTTCGGGTTTAAGACTGACAGATGCCTGGATGTGTTATTTGAATAAAAAAGTAACCGTATGTTTTTATTTTTTTGCTCTCAGCAGGCAGGCTCGGACTGGCCTAATAGGGCAATAGACCCATGGCCGAACTAAAAACACAAAATGCTGGTGTGGTCCAGTTTTTGTGGTCAAAGTGGGCCACTTATTTGGCCAGTATGATGAGTTGATTCACTCTGCAGCTAGTCATTTTGACCAGTGTTGCCGAATACATATTCTTTCAAATGCACAATTTGCATTACAATTGATCAAAAAACTCTCCTTTGTTTTTCAGACAATGTTACAAAAGCAATACATAGACATTTGCAGCGGTGGGCCACTTTTTCATTGGTGCCCGAGACAAGGTGATGGTCCAGTCCGACCCTGGCCGGGGGCCACACTCCTACAGCCGAGCCTGTTCGCTGCTTGCAGAAGCCCTTTTAAAAGCGCTTCTGCAAGCAGTAGGCTGTGTTATTACTGCGGGGCTGGGGTTTTAGCAGCAACTTGCTAACACCGAGCGCCCGCAGTAATAACACAGCCTGCTTGCAGAAACCCTTTTGAAAGGCCTTCTGCAAGCAGGCTGTGTTATAACTGCGGGCACTGGGTGTTAGAAAGTGGCTGGCAATAATATTCTCCCGAACGGGCGGGAGAAATATTATTGACAGCCACTTGCAAACACCCAGCGACCGCAGTAATAAGACAGCCTGCACCCATAAGGCTTTCAAATATTCTTTCATTCTCATGATTAAAGCGACGCTTGTCACTAGAATGAAAGAATATTTGAAAGTCTTATGGGTGCATGCTGTTAAAAAACACATTTGCCTGCAGAAGGGCTCCCCCACCCCAGCACTCCACCTTATCTTGTAAGAAGCTCAAGTCGAATGTGGTGGTGGGGCTCGGAGATCCTGTTGACGACTTCTCTCCACGTGATCACGCTGCACCCGGGCTGGGCTCATAACATTGTTACAATGTATTTAGCCCAGCCCGGGTCCTTCTGCTTTGCCTGCACGCTGTGCACAGAGGCAGAGTTTAAAGGCACACACTTTATTTTATTTAATCTGTGTGGAACTGAAATCATATCGCAGTTAGTGCGACATGATTGTTCAATTAAACAGCAAACCGGCGGTATCATATCGCAAATTGCGATGCGATACCGCTTATTTTATGCCTTGTGGTGCCAGAGGCCAGGTTGCGGATGAGATCTTTGCAATGGGCACTCGAGCTCCAGTGGTCTCAGTCCTCCGGCAGGATGTCAGACCCCGTTCAGGTGCCGCCCTTGGTCGCCCAGGACCTTCTCTGGTGGGCCGTCGAAGGCAATCTGATGAAGGGGGCTCCATTTTGGCTACCCTGGCCGGAGGTGACGATCGTGACGGACGCATCCTTCACGGGATGGGGAGCTCATGCCAACGAGTTGACAATCAGCGGTCGTTGGTCTCAATTGGAGTCCAGACTCCATATCAATCTGTTGGGGCTGAGGGCCGTCAGGCTTGCCCTTCTGGCTTTTCTGCCGACTGTGCGAGGAAAGAATGTCCTGATCCTGACAGACAACACAGTGGCCATGCACTACCTCAACAAAAGGGGGGGGGCAGGGTCACTTCCTCTGTGCAGGGAGGCGATGCAGCTCTGGTTCTGGGCAATCCAGCAGGATGTTTCGATCTCGGTAGTTCATCTGGCCGGAGACAAAAATGAGACGGCGGACACTCTGACCAGGCAGAGCGCGATCTCTCACAAGTTGGAGTTGGCTCAGGAGATTCTCCTGGAGATCTTCGCCCTTTGGGAGACCCCTCAAGTGGATCCCTTTGCCTCCAGTGTCAACCGGAAGTGCGAAAGGTTCTGCTCGCGGGAATTTCCTCCAAGAGGAGGCTTAGGAGACGCATTCGTGGTGGAGTGCTCATTCCCACTGCTTTATGCGTTTCCTCCAGTCCCTGTCATCCGCAAGTGCTGCAGAGGTTACAGAGGTTCGGTTCCCGGATGATCCTCATTGCTCCGGCATGGGCCCGGAGGACGTGGTACCTGGACCTTCTCGACTTGTCCATCTGCCCTCCACGTCGTCTTCCCTACCGAGACGATCTGCTCTCACGGGAGGAGGGGGGTCAGGTTCTCCATCCAGAGGTCAGATCACTCGACATTCACGCTTGGTTGCTGAAAGGTTGAGGCATAAGGATTGGGACCTCCCTGAAGACGTGATGGAGGTGTTGCTTTCGGCCAGAAGGCCCGCAACGAAGTCCCTGTACCTTTGCCATTGGAGAAAGTTCTGCGACTGGTGCAGGGTTAAGAATGTGGATCCGTTTTCATGTGACATTCCTGTGGTTCTGTCTTTTTTTGCTTTCTTTGGCCCACAAGGGCCTGCAAGAGGGTACCGTTAAGTTACCTGGCGGTGCTGTCCATATTTAAGCGCTCGTCTGAAGAGTGTTCTTATTTTAAAATCCCTTTTATTTCTCAGTTTCTAAAAGGGCTCACTAATGTGTTCCCTCCGTCACCTTTCCAGGTGCCCGGTTGGGATTTGAACCTTGTCCTCAAGTTTCTGATGGGTGCTCCGTTTGAGCCTTTGCATTCTTGCCCTTTGAGACTGTTAACTCTTAAAACTGTATTTTTGGTTGCGGTCACTTCCGCTTGCTGAGTGACTGAGTGAATGAGTTACAGGCACTTTCAGTTAAGCCACCCTTCACTGTATTTCATAAGGAGAGGGTTGTCCTTAGAGTTCGTCCTTCCTTTCTTCCGAAGGTGGTGTCGGAATTTCATTTAGGCCAGAAGGTTATTCTTCCGGCATTTTATCCTCCTCCGCATCCTGGTATGGAAGAGGAGAGGCTCCATAGGCTGGATCCTAGGAGAGCTTTAAGCTTTTATATTTCACGCATGTCCTGGGTCAGAGTGGACGATCCACTCTTTATTGGTTACGCTGGAAGGCGTTTGGGACACGCTGTTACTAAGCAGACTTTGTCTCGCTGGATTATTCTGGCAATTTCTGAATGTTACTGCTTGGCGGGTAAGGACCCGCCGGTCGGCTTGCGTGCCCATTCTACCAGGGGTATGGCTGCCTCTACTGCCCTACATAGGGGTGTTCCTATTAGTAACATCTGTGATGCAGCCACCTGGGCTTCGGTCCATACTTTTGTACGTCGCTACTCCCTCGATTCTATCCGTGGGCAGGATCTGGCCTTTGGCAAGGCGGTCCTTTACTCAGCAATTTGATTGGGCATTCTAAATTTCTGTATTTTAAATTCTTTTCCCACCTCCTTGCGTTGGTACTGCTTTGGGAGTCTGTCATAGATATGGAATACGTCGGAGGACCCAATCCCCTCGAAGAACAAGTTACTCTCTTACCTGGTAACGTTCTTTCGATGGGATGGTCCGACGAGGTATTCCATATCGCTCCCTCCCTGCCTTCCCTGCTACAGAATTTCTTATGCGATTGCAGCTTACGTCTCTGCAAGGCTTTGTGTGGTCAGACTGGCAGAAGACTGGTGCCACATGTTCCGGGGAAAAAACTACAACTGAGGCTATGGGCATCGTGCGTCCTACGTATAACATCCAGTCCTCGAGGGCGGCGTAACGACGTCATCGACGCAGGACACAAAGATTTTCTGAAGCAGCACAGCTGTGGTGATTACTGTCATAGATATGGAAAATGTCGTCGGACCATCCCATTGAAAGAACGTTACCAGGTAAGAGAGTAACTTGGTCTTCTCATCTGTGCCCATAGTCCCCCTTGTACTAGACCTGTCCTCTTGCCATCGGGATTGGGCACTCTCATTTATGTTTTTCTTTTTCTCTGCTTTGTTTGGGAATAGGTTTTTCAGGCCTATAGGTCTGCCTTTCCAATTCCCTGCCTTTCTCCCTTTTAAGGTCTACACTCCTGGTATCCCTGCTCTTTCTGCAGTATTTTTCTTTTGGAGCTGCCTTCAGGCACTCTGTCGTGGCTACGGCTGCTCCACGGCCGTCCCGTCCCAAGATGGTGGTGCAGCGCACACAACCTTCCCAAGATCCTGGTGCATCGAAAGCGCTGTGACGTCACAGCACCGCGCCGTCATTAGTGAGTCCCAATTCTATGGATGGTGTTCCCTGCAGCTGTTCCTGTCGGTCTTCCACCCCCAGTTGCTCGATGCTCCTGCTGCTACATTGCTGCTTACTTGTTCTCCTGAGGCTCTGCTTCTCCCTTATTTGTTTGTCTGCCTTCCTGCTGTACACTGCCTACCCACCTGCTCTGCCTGCATGTCAGTACTTGCCTGCTCTGCCTGCCAACCTGTACCTTCCTGAACCTCTCCTCCGGCTCCTTTCCACATCTGCTGCTGCCACGCTACTTCCAGTATTCTTCTCCTACTAATTCCGCCTGATGCTAAGAACATGCTCGCCAGACACTGCTATAACACTCTGCAGTGTCCAGGGTTTTTTGCCTGTTGGCTGTTCCCCAGGGACTAACTGTCGCTTAGGTCACCTGGGTATCTATAACCTCAGAGGGCAAGGTGGCTTCTGGGATGGGCCGCCCTTATCTGAACGACACTCTTACCAGAAAGGCAGGTAAGGGGTCATTTTCGGCCAGTTCCTTAAACACTATTGCTTTTCCATTTTACAGTCGTTTTCCTTTCAGTCTGTGTGATGCGGTCAGGAGGAAGGTTTGTTACCTCACAAGGGTCCTCTGCATGCCCAACACCATCAGTCTTTGGGATCTTATTTTTGACTGGCCATTACATTCTATAATTTGGTTGGACACGGTATATTGTGGACACTCCCTGTTAACTCAATGTCCTAATGGGTATTTTGTGTACCACCACCTGCAGATGCAGCTTTTGGTGTCGGGAGCGGTGGAGGGGGCAGCGAGTAGCTCCTGATGGGGGACCAAGATTCTAAATGATTCATGAGTGAGTAGTGCATGTTTTCAGGGAAGGGTCCCAAGTGCTTACTCAAATTAGCACGAGCGACCGAGCATAGCAAGAGAGCCCAGAATAATTAAGTGGGAAAGATAAAAAAAAAAAATAATGTGCTGAAATAATGTTTTGCAGCACAATTTTTGACAAGAGGTAAAAAGCAATACAATTTAACGTTGGTTCACATGAGAAAATCCAAGAAATGCCATACCAACAACAGTACACCAAGTAGGAGCACTTTCTATTATTTTCATTAAGCTGCAGCCATAACCTATCTATGCCAGTAAGAGTCACTTTAAATCATATGCAAGAAGCACTTCATGTATGTGATTTAAAGTGACCATTACTGACAATGTCCATAGCTGTAGTTATAGCGAGGAAGCCTGTACCAACCAAGCGGGTTCGGGGAGGGGGGGAATGATATTGGGTTAAAATGTTGAATTATACAGCACACTTTCTGTGGAAAATCCAAGTAAAAAGCCAAACAGTTTGCAATTGGTTTTGTAGGGTATCTCCAATATAATAATGCAACAGATGCAAGCCGCCAACAGTGCACGGGAACATTTCACAACACCCGTTATATATGCCAGCATAAAAACATTATCACACTGGCTGTGCACAAACCTTTCCATGCTGAATGCACCATTATTTGCCAGACTTCTTATATAAGAACATACTTCTGTTTGCTTTGCACATAATGCTAGTAATGATACTATAAGAAAACATATCCACACTGGCTCTGCCAGTGTATGGCATTATCCCTGTTAGTTTTGCCTTTAAAAAAGACCATGTCACAATAGGAAAATATGTCCAAACTGGTTGCAGAATATATTCCAGTGTAGACACATACTAATACTTAACATGCTTGCTTTATCATAGATGCCCAGGAAAAAATTCCAAATGTAAGAAACTGCTAGACTGGCTTTACCAAACGGCCAGTCTAGCCAAGTAATAACACTTAACATGCTTGTATTATCAGATGCCCAGTGCAGAAAATGTCATGCCACTGTAGGAAATGGCTAGACAGCCTGCCCAGGAGAATTACTCCCTTCTCAGTTGGGATCAACGTTTACTTTAGGAACTTCAGTAGTTGTCACCATGGCCAATGCATCCCTTTCCCTGGTTTCAAGTGTCAAACGAACAAAAGAAAACCACCTCAACAACCCTTCTCGTCCTGGATCGATGATAGATCGGTGGGGGAATGCCTCGCTTCCCCTGATTGAAAAGGTTCCTTTAACACTTTGTAGAAAAAAGGCCAGGATGAATGACTCCCTTCCCCTGGCTGGAAGCGTCTCCTTACTACTTCCACTTCTCAGGCGGATTACTCCCACCTCACCTCCTGATGCTTCTACTGCAATGTGTGAATCACACTAGACCCAGGGGGAATTACTCCCTTCCCCTGGATACTCTGTTCAATATCACAGTTCCAATTTTGCTGGAGAGACCGACCCAGGTTCTTCTTCTTTAAGCCGGCAGACCTGGTTCACTAACCTGCCAAGTACTGCCACCAGGAAGATGACTCTTATCTCTGTTTGGGCTTGGGTCCTTGACCCATATTCTCTGATCGGCAGTGCTTCTGTTCCTTCCACTGACACAAGGAAGATTTCCTCTGATGCACAAATAATCCTCTTGACTCTTGGGGTCCGTGGCCCATTTCTCAATGTTCATGTCATAGGGATTACCCTAGGGAGCACACACAGACCCTCTCACTTCCCTCATGTCCCTGCCGACAGACCTGTGCCTCCCGTTACCTTGTAGGGACTCTCGGCACATCTCTGCACCTTGCTGGGACTGGAAGCAGTGTCTTGGCTTCGCTGGCCTTTCCTGTTCTCTCCAGCTGGGTTAGCTGACCCTGCTACAGAATTTCTTATGCGATTGCAGCTTACGTGACTACGGTCACACTTGCCAAAGACTCGCCAATCCGACTTCTCGGTGCAGTGTTACCATTCCTCTCGGCAGCCAGAGCTGTGCACGGTCTTCCTAATCCGGGATCGAATGGGGTTTTTATTTCTCTTTAGCCAGCGTCCTCTGGTCCCAGGATTCCAACTTCCTACATTTTCCAGCATCTGTGCTCTGTATGGCTTACCAGCCGGACTCTCTCCTTTCGGTTGTCCTTCGGTTTTTAAAGTTTTCAATTCCTCGCAAGAGACTAGATTGTTGCTCTCGGTTCTGGAGAGCGATAGTCCTATCTGTATACTCACCACAGTATGATATGATATATGGCATTTATAATGCACCTATACACAAGTACATAGGTTTACTCTCTACAAACAGGTTCTTCAAGGAAGGAGAGGTTGGAGTTTGTGGGGGTGTGTTGATGTTACAAGTGTTGCACCCTAGATGGTCGTACTCATCCGTGAACGGGGGATACCCTCACCATGTGATCCTCCCACATAATACCACCCCCAGTGGGACTATTGGGTAGCGGCCTCATCTCCCTGGACTCATGGGAAGGGACTCACCCCTCCGGGAGAAGTGACGACATCTAGGGATTTGTCACACAACGTAATAACGCAACATCCTTTCTATTATCAACCGCTGATTGATTTTTTTTTTACTGGGCATCTATGATAGATGCCCAGTAAAACGTGTGTTAACGTGCCCCACCCTGGACACCTGCTCTCCGACCCCGCACAAACACACACATATGCATACACATTCATATGTGCACCCATATGTCATACTCTCTCATTCACAAACATAATAAAATATGTTTGTGTGTCTGCTCGCAGCCCTGATAATCACTGACTCGGCAACCACCTCCAGCGCAGGAAGAACAGGAACCAGGAGGCGTGCAGGGGCCAGACCACTGATGATGCAGTGCTCTGCTCCTGCCCCATATCTGCAGGGAGGCACAGGTGCAGAGAATCCCCTGGCACATACAAACATGCTGTACCCCAAAGGGCCATGCAAGACTGGGGAAGCAAAACGCCCCGGCCCTGTATGGTCCATTGGATATGCGCAAATGGGGTGCGAACTGTCAAAAGGAAACCGCATTTCCCTTTGACAGTTCAAGTAAGGCCAGGAGCGCGCCCTCAGATGCAAAAAGCAGCTATGGGAGCACTGCAGGGCCAGTGTGGTTGCCACTATAACCATGTGAGTGGCACGCTGCACTCATCGGTGCACCACTGGCAGGTTTTTATTTTATATATCGGGGCTGGCAGTCAGCGCTGACTCTGATGATGTTAAATAAAGAAAATAGACTCTGTGAGTGGCGCACTGCACTTGTCGGCACGCCATTCAGAGTTTTCTTTTTTAAATCAGGCTTGCACTGAGTCGGAGCCAGTCCTGATTGAGCATCAGCCTTGCGGGAGGGATAGTTGGGGGGGAGAGGGCGCACTGGGCACCAAGTGGCTGAAACAATCCTGTTAGCCACCTTCGCTCCCCCCTGGCTTAGCCACTGTGCACCACCATCATTTGGCTATAGGTGGGTATGCAGTAGATTTTCATAGATGACGATTTGTAAGGCGAGCCTCAATCAATCATGGTAGATCCATTGGAAGGAAGTGTACAGTAAAGTATTAGTAGTCAGTGCGTAACTCTGAGCTGATGTATGTGATCCACTTGAGTCTAACCATTGGTGAATGCCTTGTTATTTTGTAGGCTGCTATTGTGTTGGATACCTCTGGAAAACGTCTTCAGAATATGTTTTCAGATGTCTGGATACATTCTATGTTTCCATATTTTAGACTAGCTTGTGAAGTATACTTACTCTAAATCTAATAAATATGCAGCCCTAGAATCTCATATAGAGCAGGTATCATGCCCTTTAAGCACACACCTACTTAAGGTCTGACATTTCGTAGCACAGTTGGCCCCCAGTGTCATTGTGCTTGGTTTATGGTTGTGGTTGGTTTTAGAGCATGAACTCTGTAGTAAATTGCCTCTTTGTTTACGGTTGGTTCTTTGCTGCAATCTCTCTGTTCTAGACTTTGCACAAATCCTGCAGTCCTACATGGTCACTGGGTGAGTGAACATGTCCATGGGTAATGTGAGAAACCAGAAGATGTCTCATCTGCTAGTCCTCTGGGATCTGTCATCCATGTGGCCAGGGCACGGCCATCGTCTTTGGATCCAGACCCTGGGCGTGGACCAGTGTGGGAGGATCACCTGGGTGATGGGTCTTCGGGGAATGGGAGTGGGACACCTGATGGCGAGACGCATTATCCCTATCCCTACCACACCTTTATCCCATCCTACCATGTAGGATATGTAGGAACTCTACCCCTCTCCCCCTTTCCCTTCACAAACATTTTCACATGGACAGCCCGCTCTGGGAGAAAACAGACTCGCACCCAAGCAGTGTACTTGACATGTCCCACTACTATGGTCGGGTAAGGTCGGGCAATTACTGGTAACCACTTACATGTTACTTCCATGAAGCTTCCCCAAATGGATAAAAGGCGGAACATGAATGTACACTCTGAGCGAAGCAAAGCACATGAAGGAACCGTGGTTTCGAGATGGCAGCTGAATGAGGGAAGAAAGACGACAAACCGGGAAGGGTGCGCAAGGAGGTAGATACCCTTGACCTTTCTGACGGAACACCATGGCTTTCCAGTGTCCTTCAGATTAAAAAGCATAAGGCCAGGAAACCAGACTGAAGAATCCTGCATTGTGTGTTGGAGATACCCGGGGCACTCCTGCACGGCTGACCAAGTCGTGGAGGAACAGCATCCACTGTGGTACCGTCCTTGGCTCCAAGATCAAAGCAGTGCCAGAGAGATCAACACAGACGTTGAGTTGGGGAGACCGATGCAAGACCGGTCTGTATTGAAGTCAAGGTTCCAAGCGGCAACATTGTATAAAGAGCAGAATGAACAAAGATTGGTAATGCTTGTGATGAAAGACGCGAGGAAAGCCTAATTGCTGAAGGATGTTTGAACTTTGACAAAGAGTGGTCCGGCACCGCAAGTGTGCACAATCGAAGGTCTCTGTGAGGTATCCAGCCAAGAAGTGGCTGAAGTGAAAGTAAAGGCTGAAAATGAGAAATGAAGTGATTTGAAGTGGTCCTTTGATGGTTTAAGCAAAACGCATTACACAATCGAAAGTGTTTGGTTTTTGATACAAAGGGGTCTGAGCACGAATGAGGGGGATCTGTGGTCCAAGCCCAAACAAGGGAGACAAATTGTGCTAAAAGGGTCTGAGCCGGAACGAGGGAGACCAATTGCGAACTTGCGAATGTGAAAATCTTGATCAAGAGAATGGAACTTTGATGTTTTTGTTACGTCAGGCCCTCTGCAATAAGAGACTGTCATTGGGAGAGAGACTAAGGCAGAAGGCTGTGATACATATGTTTTGAACCGTTTCCTTGTGGACAAGAAGCCAAAGTGTGTGCGAAGCTCAAGCGTACCGCCTTGTCCCATGCTGAAAACGTGGGGAAGCGGAGCCAACTTCTCAGCTGTACTGACATATCATTTCTTGAACACTTTTCTTTTCGCATACCTTGTTGTCCCACACCATTTGTATTTAGACGTAAGGATTGGCAATATGTGTATTAGTAGAGGCTCTTTTATTTTGAGCTACTCCACTAGGACTGCATTATTCTAATTTGATTGTCGTAGCTTGCTCGCATCCTTTTGATTTAGGGTTAGATAGGCGTTCAATCAACCGATTGAAGTTCAATAAACACCCGTGATCACTTGTGTCTGTCTTCATTGTTTTTTTTACCATGCCTTCCTTACAGTAAACAAAAATGTCTAGAGTACGCCTTTATTGCACAAAAGATTATTGCTGTCAAGGACTACTGGTTTTCTGCATATTTAAAATTGTACCTATTCAGTAATGCTTAAACGCCAGCCAAAGCTATCACATTGGAGTATAGATAAGAGGGGGATGGCATGTGATGAGGGACATGCAGCTTGTGGGTGTTTGATTTTTGTACTCCCCTATTGACTACCTATGGCATGCTAAGCTCTATGGCCAGTCCCACTCACTACCTGCCCAAACCTCCTCTTTCGTGTACATCGAACGTTGTGCTGTGTAGGGTCTAACAGTCTTATTTCTAAGCAGTCGTCTAATAGTTAATGGCGTGATTGTTTCGAATGCACTCCTGATATAATAAAAATGTCTTAAAAAATGTGCTTTCACCCACTTGAATTATAAGCAATATGTGTGTTCTTCCATCTGTTTCATGAACTGATGTTCTGTTTAAAACGAACATTGGTAAAGCCAACAATTTTGGCTTGTGTGTCGGCATTAGACATTTTCCAGACACTGCTATCATATACCCAGATATTCAGTTTTTCACCTGTTGCTACCTTAGGACCAGGCTGTACCACTGTGGCTGTGTGTAAAGACTCACGGAGGCAGGATGAGTCTTGTATTTAAGATTTATTAAACGGGCCCGCCTGACGGTCCACTCTCCAGCTCATCTTAACGGCTCCACTCGTGTCACGCGAACCGAACTGCAAAACAACCAACGAGCAGATCGGCTCGCGTGCCACAACATTCTGAAGCCATCAACTCTACATATCTTCCCCTTAACAAAATTGAAGTGAAAGACTTACATGCATAACAAAACACAAACAAATTATAATACTAAAATGACAAAACACACATGCCTGGGAAAAAGAATCAAGATTAAACCCATGCATGTGGTACTAAACTATAAGAACTTTTATGATAAACGCAGAGCAAAAGTTAGGTCACTTTTGACATATTCATTTCCAAACACTTAGGACACATAGTCCTTCATCCAGGTTGGCTTGGACCTGAATCTTTGAGAACTTCCGGAAATGACTTGGTTGCTCACATGCTCTCCACCTTGGACGCTCACATCCTCTCCACCACTCATACCACTCTTCTCACAACGCATACCTGTCTCCACACCACCACTCATACTACTACTCGCACAAACTGCTTTGGCAATTTTCCCTTTTGACCAGACTTCTCCTCCTTCTAATATAACTACGCCCTTCCTCACCGCTGAAATTCTCCAAGGATCCATGAATTTGCTGTCCACACATTTGTTCACCAATCTAGGATTTTTCACAAACACCATTTGTCCCATCTTCCACTCCCGATCCTTCACCTTCTCACGAGTATCAAAACCAAGTTTATTCCTCTCCTGGCTTTCTTTGATACGTTCCATTATCTTTTCTCTGTCCACCTGAACCACTCCTGCCATACCCAACCACCCTGGACATAATCTCGTCTCCGGTTCCCTCCCCTTTAGGGATGCAAAAGGTGAAATTTTGGTCACCGAGTGCGGCGTTGTAAGATAATTCCACGTCATAAACCTCCACAATTCTCTCCATGGCTGCCTCACTCTCATAGCCAATTGCAGACCTTCCTTCAAAAAACGGTTGACCCTCTCCACTTGTCCGTTTGCCCTGGGGTGATATAATGCAGTTCTGACATGTCTAATGCCATAACTACTGAGAAACATCCTCATAGGGAATGAAACAAACTGAACCCCATTATCTGAGACTAACTCCGTGGGCACCCCTTCCTTAAAGAAAACTTCTTCTAAAAACGTAATGAGTTCTTTAGCTGTGACTTCTCTCACTGCTTTCCATTCAATCCATTTTGTATGAAAGTCAACTAGCACAAAAAGAAATTTCAACCCGTCACCCAGACCCATATTAGGTCCCATTATGTCCACAGCAACCTTAGACCATGGTTGTTCAGGTACAGTATTGGGGATTAAGGGAACTTCCCTCACCACTTTCGTTTTGTCACTCACTTGACACTCATACACTCCTTCACCCATCTCTCAGCCATTTTGTCAATGCGTGGCCACCAATAATTCAGACAGAGCTTCCTCTGTATTGCTCCTTACCCTGGATGACCCTCATGAGCCAATCCAACAGACTCTCCCTGATGGCCTCTGGAGGAACCACACAACGACCTCTCTTTAGTCTATCCCCCTGCAAACTTAACTCCTCCTTGACCTCCCACCAAATGTCAAATCTTCTGTCCAAATTCCTCTTTTGTGGCCAGCCCTTCACAGTCCATTCCTTAATTAACTTAAGATCCTCATCAATACCTTCTGCCTGTAACCACTTTTCTTGATTAATCGCCTCATTAACCTCGCCCACTACCGATTCCTCCATTACCTCATCAATGTTCTCTGCTCCAACCATAGGCATCCTAGAAAGGCAACCTGCCACCACATTTTTCTTCCCAGGCATAAAACTCAGGTAAAAGTTATATCCTTGAAGACCTAAACCCTACCTACTTATCCTAGGTGAGCCCAATGCCCACCTCCCACTCTCAAACGGCTGTACTAATGGTTTATGATCCGAGCGAACCACAAAACGTCTGCCCCACAGATAGTATTTGAAATGCAAAATAGCCCAGAACATAGCCAAGGCTTCTCTCTCGATGACTGAATACCTGGGTTCTGTCCCTCTCAAGGCTCTTGATGCAAAAGCAATAATTCTCTCTTTGTTTTCCTTGTCAAACTGCACTACCTTTGCCCCCAACCCCAACAAACTGGCATCAACGACCAAAACTGTTCCGTCTGTGGGATCAAACCTTCCTATTGAAGGTGTCTTACTGATACCTTCCTTAATGTTCTCAAAGGCTGTATTACATTCTGGAGACCACTCAAATCTAGCCCCCTTCTTAAGTTTCATCCTTATGGGGGCAGACACCATGGCAAAATCTTTTATAAACCTGTGGTAATATTCGGCAAGACCCAAAAAGGACCTAACCTGGTCTTTGTCGGTAGGTATAGGAGCCCCTTTTACTGCTTCCACTAGACTCCTCTTCGGCTTTACACCGGACCCATCAATTTCATGTCCCAGATACTGTACACTTTCAACCGCAATCTTACATTTATCTCTTTTCAGAGTCAACCCAGCTTCTGACAATCTGCTCAACACTTGTCTCAGCACCACATCATGTTTAGACCTTGAACCTGCAAATGCCAACATATCGTCCTGGAACACCACAACATTCTTCATCCCCTCCATGATCGTGTCCATGACTCTTTGAAATACAGCCGCACCCGACGCAAGACCGAATGGCATTCTGCAGTATCTGAAAGTACCAAAAGGAGTAATGAACGCCTTCAAATGTTGACACTCTTCTTTCAAGGGAATCTGATGGTAGGCTTGAGAAAGTTCAATCACAGAGAAAATGTTTGCATCCTTGAGAAGTGATAGTTTGTCGCTTATTATCGGTAAGGGATGTCTGTCCACAAGAATGTTTGTTAACATCTCTCATATCCACACAGTCTTATCTCCGTTTGCTTTTGCCGCTACCACAACTGGCGATAGCCATTCGGAACTTTCACTCTTCTCGATAATTCCTCTCTGCAACAAGGTCTCAATTTCAACCTTAAGTTTCTCCCTCAAGTCATGAGGAATTGGCCTCACCTTGTGTACCTTGGGAATCACTCCTGTCTTCAACTGAATCTCGTGTTCGAAACCTCTCAGCATACCTAAATCTCCTTTAAAAACCAATGGATATTCTTCTTCCCATCTGTCGCGAACTTCAGCAACGAAACTGGTTCTTCAGCACTTGCCTGAATCCTAATCCCCAACTTGCACTGTTCTTCCCAGCCCAACAGTGATGAACCTTCTTCTGTCACATATACTTCAGAATCGCAACTCCTACCTTTTATATTTAATGGCAGCTTGAAATTTACCCAATAATTGGATCTTCACATTTCCATACGCATAAGGTTCTATTGTGTGCGCCTTCAACTCACTCACATCCCTTTGTAAACAAACTTCGTACGTCCTTCATATCAAAGTCCACGGAGAGCAACTATCTACCTTCAAAGTCACAACTTTACCATTCATCAGAAAAACATCCGTTGGCATGGTTCATCTGTTGGACACTTCATTTATCTCCAAAACGTATTTGGTTTTAGCCGCTGCCTGTGCAAATTCCACATTCTCTTCTTGCTCCGACATCCTCGTATTAGATCCTATGCATTGAACTTGCCCCACTTCTCTGCATACTCTAGCGAAATGCCCCTTCTTTTTGCATTTCAAGCAGAAAATATTCCTTGCAGGACAAAATGCGCTTGTGGAAATGTGGCGGTTACTACCACATTTGTAGCATTTGATTTCTTTGTTTAAATTCATCTTCTTAAATCCTCTCACAGCTGCCACTTCACCTTCCTGCTTATCATTCTTCATGGTGTGCATATATTTGTGGGTTTGTTCCATGCTTTGAGCTGTCTCTATCGCCACTTCCAATGACGCATCCTTCGTCAACAATCTCTCCTGTATTTTTTTGTTATTAGTACAGCGTACCAATTGATCCCGGATAACAGAATCCGTCAACATACCAAACTCACATGTGTGACTAAGGGATCTCAATGTCGCAACAAAGTTCTCCACTGGCTCTTGGGGTTCTTGCACCCTCTGAAAGAATGTGTCTCTCAAAGGTTATATTCTTCTTTGCCTCAAAATGGATTTCCAATTTTCTTTCAGCTAGGGTGTATTGATCTACCTCTCCTTGGCCTTCCAAAGGGGGCTGAGGCAACCCATCATAAACACTGCGGCCTTCAGTGCCTAGGTTGTGCAAAAGAATCGCCTCCTTCCTCCCTGCAGCAAATTTGTCACCCCCAATTGCCACCAGGTATGTGTCAAAAATCTTTTTCCACCTGTCCCACCTTATAGGGGGTATTCCTGGCTCTGATAAAAATGGTGGAGGCGGGGCCATGCTGGCTGCAGCCATGGTCAAGTTTTGTGTCACTAGTTCTGTGCTTCTAGCTAAATAGGCTGTGTAAAACTCCTCTTGTGCAGCATCAAATCTGTGTCTCTAGCTACTATAAGCTTTGCCAATATACTCTTGCAGTATTCCTCCCACTCTGTGACCTGAGATACTGTAACACTTAAGAGAATGCTGTGACACCACCTTCTTGAATGTGTCTGGAGTGTCTTGAAGGTTGCACGTCTCTAAACGTTGCTGTAATAGAGCAACGGTTCCTTTATGCTTTTTAGAGTCAATCGTGCTTGTATTTGAAACGTGATCCCGGCTTGTCGGCGGATCTGCCTCCCTTTGCCCCTCCTCACCTTATGTTTTGCCGGACTCCTTTGTTGTTCCCGGAAGGCGAGACTCGCGTCAGTCTGCGTCTTGGCCAAGGGAAGTGCGGCGCGGGCTGGGGAGACGTCCCCCTGCAGCGCCACCACTCCGTGCAGTTCCGCGGAGTGCCTAGTGAGAGGGGCCCTAGAGGAGGGGCCTTAGCGGCGCTGCGCCTTCCGCTGCTGCTCTGCCAGTCGATCACCCAGTGGTCGTTCACTGTCGTGGGGGGCCCCCGGAGCCTTGTCGCCAATGTAAAGACTTGCAGAGGCAGGATGAGTCTTGTATTCAAGATTTATTAAACGGGCCCGCCTGATGGTCCACTCTCCAGCTCAACTTAACGGCTCCACTCGTGTCACGCAAACCGAACTGCAAAACAACCAACAAGCAGATCTGCTCGCGTGCCACAACATTCTGGAGCCATCAACTCTACACTGTGCCTGGCAAATGCCTACATATAAGCCATAATAGTTGGTTTTGCCCGTGCTTCTTGAATTTCTGCTGGAAAGAAACATTCACTGAACATACTGAAGAGGCCTGCTGCAGCGCCTTTTTCCAAGGTTTTCGTTGACGGTGCAGGGCTTAAACGGAATTTCAGACATGCCCAATTTATAGCTTAAGGGATTTGAACTAAAATCTCAGTGCGTTCTGCGTGGATATGTTAAATTTACGCTATGCTCTGGAGCACACAATTGCACTGGGAGAATTCTGGTTTAATATGTCAACAATTGAGACCGTTAGTTGTACGTTTACCAAGGAAACAGGATATTTAATGGGTTTGCTTTTTAATAAAATGTGTTCATTCACACCTTGAGGAGTTGGCTTCTCCTGAGAGCTGAGAGTTGCTCAGAAAACAATAAAACTTGAAAATATACGCTGCACCCGTTAAGTTTGTCAGAACTCGTAGTTTGCCGGTCCGTCAAGCTTACCAGTACCGTAGTTATTGGACCGGCAAACTTATAATGAAGCTCAAGGGCCTCATTACAAGTATGCCGGTCCGGAAAGAGCGGTGTCGGTAGCACTGTACCAGCACCATTTTCTGGATCACCACATTCAGAGTTGCAAATGCGGAAACACCATGGGCCTCATTACAAAATGTGCGGAATGGGTTTAAAGGCGCCGGTAATGGTGCAGACGCCGTTAAACCCACTCCGCACGATTAAACAGTGCCTGGTGAGCAGGAACAGGCCGCAGGTGTCCAAAATCAGCCCAGCTGTACACCATTGACCACTGGGGATGTACAAAAGGACCACACCCAACTCATTTCCCACCACACACAACCATGCTGGCAGTTGCTGTAGCAGCAATTGGGCTGGGGAACCTGCAAGGAGGGATTGAGTATGGAGCAGCAGAGAGGCAGAGGAGATGGCGGAGGAAAATGAGGAGCCAGTTGGCAATGCATAACATCAATGGTCAGCAGGTAGCACCCGGCAGGCAGCCATCAATACCCTGCATCAGGGCCACGCCCTGGAATCTGACCCCAAGCCAAATCCACACCTTGTATCGGCTTGACGGGGGGAACCATAACATGAATTGTCATACTCATTCATGACGACATTAACAGCCTGATAAATATATGTACTGCAATCCCCCCCCATTGCTGAAGGTAGTGTCGGCACTGCACTTCTTGGCAACTGGCACATACCAACACACCGTGTGTGAGCTGCACGGGCTGTCACAACCCTGTTTTTCAAGGGTCCTGTTCCAGGTCCTGGATGCACTGCTGTGCCATGTGGCAGACCACATCACCCTACCCCGAACCCCTGCGCAGGTTAATGCCACCAAAGTGGCCTTCCATGCCCAATTACATTGGTGCGTTAGATTGCACCCATGTGGAGTTGGTGGCCAGACATGCCATTGGGGCAGTGTATCAAAGCCGCAAACAATTCCACACCCTCAATAAGCAGATGGTCTGTGATACAGAACACCCATTGCTGTGCACTGTTTTCGGGATCCACGACTCAATGGTCTTGCGGAACTCCACGTTGCCAGGGTACATGGCACGGCGGAGAGCGCACCTGGCTGTTGGGTGAGTGGAATTACCAATGCACAACCTCTGTGTAGTGGGGTGGTGGGGGTAGATGCACAGTCAGCAGAGCATGTGCCAAATGCAACCTGATGCACACAAATTGCATCCCTGATTTCAAAGGCATGGAAAGCATGTACCAAATGGGCATACGGATCACACGCAATCCCTATCAATTAGAAGTCATTAAGGCAACACAACAGTACCACATGTACCAGAATGCATCACACAACCTACAAAAGTGCCTGCTATAAAACTGTGCACATTCCCCACCACCCGCATCCCAGACAAGTCAAATGAATGCAATCCTACACACCACCAGCAGTGAACCCCATAGCATGTAGCCAGTAGACATGTTTGTAACAGGAGCACATACCCATATGCATGTGACATGTATGATTGTGGCACACAGGAATGAATGGTAGTGATGAGCAAATTACAACATATCGAGGGTCGCAGTATGGGCTGACGCAATGGGCATAGAAGGACGCCATGGAGGCATAGGCCAACATGTCTGAGAATCAGTAAGGGAAAATGTACTACAACACCCAGTCAACAACCCTGCATAGGGAGCAAAGCAATTGTCGCCATGCCTATCGTCAACACGCCATCCCCTACACAACACTACAGCAAGCACCAAGTGCACATTACAGTGCATACATCCACCGCAAATAGTACGCAATTCTGACATTGAATGACACCACACCCATGCTGCATCGTGTGTGATGAACGATAAACGTAACACTGCACACATGTACATATATCCCCAATCGATGCACATCTGTGTGCCATCATGATACAAATTGTACCTGTGATCGCAGACCTGCAAATTGACATGAGCACTCAGCAGATGTACAATGGCATGGTGAAGCAAGCAAAACACACAACATGAAGGAACAATCCAGTGGGATTGTGCATTAATATGTGAGAGACATCAAACGGAACACGCACATGTTCCACATCGGGAAGCCCGACCGTGCCCCTGCCGAGTTTGTGCCGGACACCTGACATACACCTGCTTATCGGTACCACAGGGCCATTACAGGGTTCTGCGGCCCAGCAGCAAGTCCCCCTTACCATGGAGTGCCATAGTATGCAATGGGCGGTATGGACATGGGATGATTGGCACTGTTGAAAAAGTTGCTGGTGCTCCCGTGAGCACACTTCCTTACCGGGGCAGCAGCGCACTGCAGTGTTCGGCCTCCTGGGCGCTGCGTGCAATAGGCAGATTGTTAGGACCGTACCAGATAAGCAGCCACGCACCCTTATTTCCATGACAGCAAAAGTACACGTCGAAGCATTCAAGGGCATTTCAATGTATGACTGCAGACAGTGAGCATGGCGAACAGTCTCAGATCAAATGAGTGACCAACCATTTGAATGTGCTTAAGGCATTACATGTGACATTGTAGCAATCAATAGGGTCATCTGTGCCATGAATGTGCTACCTCTTGTGCTAAGTAAATGTGGGAAAGGGATACAAGCGCACTTCACTGACATGAAATTGGCACCATAATGATTCCATCCACCTTCTGTCATTCCCATGAAGGTGATGCCGGATACTCCCTCACGCCATGGCTGATGACACCCATTAGACGGCCACGGGACATGCATGAGGAGGCCTACAACCGTGCAGATATCCGTAAACGGGGCACTATAGAATGGACATTTGGACTGCTCAAGGCAAGGTTCTGCTGCCTCAGCGGATCCAGCAGTGCCCTCATGTATAGCCCCATAAAGGTGGGCAAGATCGTCCTGGCTTGTGCAAAGTTGCAAAATGTGTATTAGACACAACATTGCACTTCCCCCGGACATGGACCCTGCTGAGGAGGAGGATGGGGATGACAATGATGACTGGATGCCATTGCGACCCGCCGGGAGGCCATGAATGGACAACATGCTCATGATGGACTGATAAACAACCTCCTTTGAACACTAGTCACAACCACATAGTGCACAACTGGTGCCACATATTTCTAATGACATTCAATTAAACACGTTATGCTCACGCAAAAAGTGAATGTCCAGTCGTGATTTATGTGCATAACGAAGTGTATTGTACATGATATAGTGTAACAGCAGGTGGACCATTAATACCCTACTCTGTGCCATGGTAGTAGGGCAGCTGGGGTGGGGGTCTTGCCCGTCCCCATGTCGTTCCCCTTGTTTGTGCTTTTGCCACAGCGGCTACTGCCAGGTGGTCTGTGGCAGCTGGGGTGTCTGCCACAGGGGCTGCCTGTTGCACAGGGGCAGTTGGGGTATACTCCACAGGGGCTACCTGGTGCACGGTGGCAGTTGTGATGTGCACACTGCCGGATGTACTGCTACGGGGCATTGACAGGCGTTTTGACATCCGCCTTGCACGTCTGCCTTGCACGTCCGGTGCCCCTCGATTTGTCTGGTTGTCCGCCGTCTGTGTCAGATGTGCCTGTGGGTCAATGAAAGGCATGATTTCAGTGACCTGCCTGGCTAACAATTGTACAGTTACATGAAACATGGTGATCATGCAGCATTAGATTGTGGGGGCATGCAGTGCTGCATGGTATGGCAAACTCATGCATGTGTTGTGTGGCCACAGCTGCAGGCACTGTGCAGGCGGCACATGCAACACAGCTGTTCTGGGACTGCTACATATACACCCGCATTTGGCTGTGGGTAGTGGCATGCCGGTCTGTGCAGGTAGTTTGGATGTGATGAGGGGGGTTTTTGGGGGGTGCATGCCGGGAGTCTGTGTGAGACCTGGTTGCATGCCCAGTATGTGTGTGGGGTTTTCGTGGTAGGGTTAGCAGGTTAATGTAAGGGACATGCACTCCCCATTTGGTGGGTGGGGGCCCATGTTTGCGTGCAGATAAGAGCTACCAGTGTTGTGGTGGCAGTGGCAGCACGGCAGGCACACATGCAGTACTCGCTCGATGCACAGTTTCTGCGTCATGGATTATCTTTTTTCACTTGGCAGTAGAGGCTTCCTATGAGTTGTTAATCAGTGTTCTCAGGTGCTGGATATTGGGGGGGGGAGGGCTGGGTGCATGGTCAAGACCGTAGCCATGGTGCCCATGCAGGTGTGTATGGGTGTCCCTGCAGGAGGTGGGTGTGATGCAGTGTGCAGGTGACACTGGGCCTCATTACTGGTCCGGCGGTAACTCTGCCTATGCTACCAGTGGGTTGTCGCCAGACCCATAAACAATTACAAGCGCCTCACTTCCCGGTGCTACCGGCCTATTAGAAGTCCGGGGGCCGGGAATTCAGGTGCCGAAAATGTTGTTGATCCTCCATTCCCATAGAGTCCCAGAAGACTCTATGGGAGTGGGGATACAGAAGCACTGGCACTGTTAACGGTGCCGCTGCTTCCATGGCAACTCAGCCTGCCAGGGACGCAGCACCCGCTGGGAACAGGCCTGTTCGGTGCTGCAGCCCTGGCAGCCAGTATAATGGGGTATCGTCATATGTGTGCCGGTCCAGAAACATGTGTGCCGGTCAACTTACAGGCACCTTGTTTCGGGACCCCACGCTCAGGATGTGGGCCACTGTGGTGCCTTGTCATGTGGTTGGGTATGGGGCATGCATGGGAGGCAGGGCATGTGACTTGCATTGCACCACATTGACTAGGTGGGGGGCATGCTAGTGCTGGGTCGGGTCTTCTTAGGCAGAATTATATGCAGTACCCTTTGGGAACACCACACACAATTAAGACTACACGTGACAGTACACATTCACCTTTGGTACAAGCCTGTACTACACAGTTAAAGTTGTAGCAGTGGATGAGCAGCCAGACTTATCTCAAGAGTAAGTGAGCAGTATCAAATAATTACACAAAGGATAGCAATTACTATGATTCAGGCAAACACTGACTCAAGGTTTTCAAGTAAAAGAATATACATTTATTTCACTATTCAGTTGTATCACATTTCACTCTTCTAAGCAGTTTAAAAATCACACTCTTAATACACCAAAAGTGACTAAATAAAGTTAATGGCAACTTTATCTTTTTTGGGGGACAGTAGTCGGGCCCAGAAAATGGAGTCTGTGGAAGTCTAAAAGACAACCCTGTGTCACTGCACTGATGGTGCTGTGTAACACACATGGAAAAAGATAGTGCCATGGAGTACGTGAGGCTGCAGTGCCGAGATTCACACAAAAAGTAGAAATACACATAGCAAAACACATGTAAGAGTGGGAAAAAGGCTCGCACTCTTACCAGGTGAAAAAAAATAAAAAACCCTTGAAATCCAGCAAAGCTGCTGAGGGACTCGGTAGGTAAGGGAAATTAGCCATTCTGGAGAATTCTCCCTAAGGGGTCTGGGTGATTAGGGCAGTGCTATGGCCATTTCAGTGCAGTGGTGGTAAAGGGGGGTGAGGCAGGATGGGCAGGGGACGCTTTTCATTTGGGCACTTTCTGTACCCACCGGCCTCAACACGTGTCCCGGCTCCCGCCTCTACAGCACCGACCCCCTCAATCCCCTCCATATGCACCACACTGCTGCACTTCTCCTCCCAGGGCAGCAGCATGAAGGGGTAGGATGGTCTGCCACCTATACTTGTACAGTGTTGTAGTGTGCAGCAAGGAGGTTGCACACCCTCATGTGCAGGTCGTCCCAGTGCTTCTGATAGTCCTTGACACTGCGTGGTGTCACCACCACAGCAGTCACTTTCCGGGCAAATTCCTCCCAGATTCCCTTCCTCCGGAACTGCGTTCTGCGGCGTTGGTCGGCAGAAAATAGCTCCCTGGTATGCTCCACAATGATATCAACAACGATGTTGAGCTAAGCCTCACCAAAGCGTGGCTTGCGCTGGCAGGTTTGCGGTATCCTGGCTGTCATGTCCGTTGATTAGCTCAGGCACTCAGATGGGGTGGACGGCTTCCAGCACAGGGAGATTGCAGTGGATTGTGATTTTTGAAATGGCCGCCGGCCTCTTTCTGGTTCTGGCGATTCCAGATCCGTTTTGCGGTGCCGCTACGTCCGTATGCACGCAGCAAAGGCAGATGCACTGCCAACCTTGGTGGTGGTACACTCCTCTCCACCGGTGTTACCGTGATGGCGGTGGCATCGGTTCCGCATATACGGGATGCGTGCGGCCGACAAAGCGTAATACTACCATGTATCCAGCAGCCCGCAGTGGAGGAACCGGTAGGACCGCCATCACAGTATCACCAGATTTTTACTGCCGGACCCGGAACGAGGCCCAATGAAGCAAAGTCTCTTTTTTAAGAACATTCTTTTTTTATTAGAGTTTTAAAATACATAACAGAATAAGAGCAGAGCCCTCAACATGAAAGGTGTCTACATTGTTTAGTTAAAACAAAAAGTGAAATATACATCACATACGGCAGTCGGGCCCTTTTGATAGACCTCTTTAACACGGAGAGGGCATGGGGGAAACGGAAACAATATAGTTTCAGGTGGCGGTGGCACTACCCAGTCTTCGTCGGAGATCCACACCCTCTCCAGAGACAAAAACAATGACAAACGGTTTGTTATCTCGGACCTACCGCAATGTACACTACCAGTATGACCCGTCCCACATGAAGGCAATTTCTGCCAAACCAGCCATCTTCTTACATATCCCTTGCCTTAATCCTTAGAATGTAGCAAGGCATCTACTATATCAAGGGGGTGCCACTTACCGGTTCTTGAAACACCATACCAAATCAGAGGTCACATTGTTGCCTGTATTTTGAGTGAGGCTCTCCTTTGGATTCAGCCACACGCCTGGGTACTTACAGCTCTTCCTCCTCTCATCATTCCCTCAGCAACCAATTGCTCATTTACTAGTGACACAACCACATAACAGCAACCAAAGCATTAATAAATGATGTAATTAAACTCTGGTATTTTTCTGTGACGAAAATAAGACACCAAACCCTGGAATGACTACCTGCTCAATCCCTTTTCTATGTTCATTGCAACATTTTCTGGGATCAACTGTAAAAGCTCTTCTGCTCTTCCAGTATCCCAAAAGACACATTCTTTATCTTTCCAGGTCACCCTCTACTTTGCAGACCTCAGAAACCCTGCTTTGACCCCTTTAGACACAGGATTTCTTAAGTACATTGAATTACCTCCTCCTTTCAGTCGCCGGCGCCAGGTCAGGAAAGAACAGGATTTTGTGGTCTTAATACTGCAGACTTTCTTTTTCAGCCACTGCTTCCAATACTCTCTTTATCCCAGACATCCGATACGATAGCTTCACAATCAGCGTTGGACCGATTGTCAAGTGTGCGTTCTTGCTGGAGGCGCGTTTCTTGATTCTGTAGCATCTATTCACAAATATAGGTCTTCCTCCTCCTCTTCTAAACAGTTAGTTATGAAGGAGATGGGGTCGTCCCCCCGACATCAGTGGGGAGGCTAATTACACTGAATTGTTTAGCTCTCACCACATTGCCAAGGTACTCCAGTCTAGAGTCCAACATTCAATGTGCTTTGATGACTGTTTCCACTTTGTTCCCCATATGTTTCACCACAGGGAACATCTGGGTACATTGCAGATCAATTTTGACGGTTTTCTGCTCGAGCGTAGTAGTTTTGGCTTCCAGCTGCACCACTTTTTTGTTTAGTTTGTCAAACTTGCCCTCCATCCGCGACACTGATTTCTTGATTGGCTCCAACGCGGCTTGCAGCAGATCTCAGGGTGTCGATGCGGGCTGGGCCTCATCAAGGCTAGGTTGCTTAATGCGAGGTGCAAAGAAGCCAGACTCCGATCCCTTCTCTCCTTCATTGCCTTTTAGTTGACGGATTTGTGGATTTAGGCACACAAACTAAAACTTGTGTGGAGACGGCTTATGTTTTAATATCTTTCTCTGATGCCGCGGTACCTCTCTGCAGAACTGCTCGGCTTCATCATCTAAGTAATAAGGTGCTGTTCCATATAATCTGCTGTGCTAAGCATCGCATTTGCCTGAGGAGCTTCATAGAGCACTAATTGTCACATTGTTCACCAAGGGTTAAGACCCTGCGGCCTTGAGGGAACATGGCCGATCCGATTTCAGCTTCACCTCCATTGGGTGCATTGTTGCATGGTGCCTTCAACAAAGTTGGCACCTTGGGTTGCAGTGCTTCCAACTGAGCCTCATCTGCACTGCAACCCTGCATGATGCCTCCCGGTGCACCTATACACTCCTGCTCAGCGCTCTCTCTACCATTCTAGCGGTCCACAAAGTGCAACGGAGCACAGCTCCTCCAGTGCTCCACGATGCACTGTCTCAGAGCAGTTGCAGGTCCAGCCCGGTCGACATTCCTCCGTTTAACAGCAATGGAGCCTTGCCCTCTGATTTAGAGGGATGCCCAGTTTTGGCCCCCCAGGTGAGTCAGGATTCTTCCCTCGCTGGGCGGGCGGTTTTCCGATGTCCCTCGTGGCTGGTCTCACACCGCAGGCCTCCAGAATCCCTTTTTTTAAGAAAGATTTTTTATCTTGTAAATCTTTACTCAATATCACCCTGTAAGGTTGAATCTTGGTGCACCTGCCAGTAAAATCTGTAAAACGTCTGATGAATAGTCTGTATGCTAGGTGCAGGCTTGGAGTGTCCTGTACTCCCAAGACTGTATACCAAAGAACGGTTTACAATGCCCACTTGGCCCCAAAGTACAAACCCTGCCCCAATATCTGGTTTCTTGGCAGGAGGACTTGCAGGAATCTCAACTTCACTTTTTCGGTCATTGGTCCTACGGTGCAGGCTTCCCTCACTCTGGTCATACCAGGAGTTCACTGGAGATGGATGAATAGATGCCCAGAGGAGCTAGCCTGCACTATCCCTAGACTGCTTGTGCACCTGTGCCTGATGCCTAGGCTCCCCATACCTCTACCTTTCCGCTATTGTGAGCACCCTTGCCCCCAAGTGTGATTTCACTATTTGGATCCTCCATAGGCATGGCTGGGGGGGGCTTTAGCCCCGGGTCATTTGGTTGTAGACCTGGATAGAAGCTCAGGGGCTAGCCTAACAGTCTTGACATTAGCGTGGCCCCAGATCTTTTACAGACCTAGCAACATCCATGGGAACCTCCACACCCCATTTGTGTGTACCTGAGCCTTTTATGTAACCGATGAAGCCCTCTTAGATCTACCTCCACTAATGTGTGTGTTTCTCCTTCTCTCTCTTCCTCTGACCACCATTGGGCCTCCCTCATCCCCATTTGTGTTTTTGGTTTATCTGCTGCATCACCACCTCCTCTCAGTCTGTTGCCGGCTGTAAAGTGTCCTTGTAGGAATCCATCTTGCCTTTCCAGTAAACTGCTACATCCTTATAACTCCACTTCACCTCCATTCTGCTCCTCAGTGCATTCTTTTCGCTGCATACTAGTGGGTCCTGGTCTCCGAACCATGTTGTCCAGTCTTGCTGGATTTCAATGCTTTGCCTCAATCCGTCTCCTATGAGGCCCTCTAGGTGGTAAAGCTTTGCTAGCCAACTGCTGCCACTGCCGGACTTTCTCCCTATTCCCACCCTCCCCCAGCTTTTGACCTTCTCCTGGTCTTGCCACCCCCTCCACCTCCTGTCCAAAGCATCCAAACTCCTCTACATCCTTTCCATTCTTGGGGCTTTGGGTGACCTCTGTGATCTTGGTGGGGGGGGGGGGACCCTGTGCCCCAAATTGGGGGTGGAGGGGAAACCTGTGCCCTTAAATCTCAGGGAATACTTGTACCACACATGTTGTTGTAGGTCCTGTGCTCCCAACTCTGAATCTCTGGGCAGGTTCTGTACCCCCACCTTAGAATCTCTGATTGACTCTGTTGCCCCCTCCTCCTTACTCGTTTGTCTTCCAGCATCTCCTCACCATAGTTGCTCGTACCTCACATCTTCTTCAGGCTCCACCTTCCAGCTCCTTCTCCTACCCTTTCCTCTTTTATACAGTGTTATGGCTTTTACAGTTGCATCACCCCAATCTGCTGTGGGCTGGTGCCGCCTGGATGGCATTCAACCATGTGACCTGGGTGGTGTCTGTTCCTGCCTAAGCGATCTGGTTCAAGTGGAGATTCATCATTCTGTTTGCTGATGTTTTTTTGGGTCTGTTTTTTGGGCTCTCCTTGGACCTTGCACACAGGACTAGTAGAAATGTAGCCTTGTTCCTGGGTAGTGACAGGTCTTATGAGTGTACCCTGCGTGACATGGGAGGTAAGGGACTTGGGATTCCAGCCTCCTCCAACTTGGGGCAGTACTCTGATCATTCTACCACCCCAATGTTCATCCCAAAATTCAGGCAGGGGACTTATTAAGTAGGCTTTCTTCAGTGGCGATGCTTTCAAACGTCCCCATTTTATCCATTGAGTTCTTTGAGAGAAAGCATTCATGTGTAAAATATGTTTACTTGAACATTTATGAATGTCTGATAAGGGATTATTGTGGACGTAACATTGTCTCCCTTCTTGAAAATGGCAGTACATTTTTGGTTTTGTCTCATACAGTGGAGCTTCAGTGACTCATTTCGGCCAAAACAGTTCTGTACAGAGGGGAGCGAAGAGGGGGAGGGTGTTGAGAAGTCAAATATTTTTTTGGCTTGGCAATACTATGAGCAAACATAGGCTGAATCACATACTATTTGTTTGTGTCCTTCCGCTTACCGTTCTTTATTACAGTCGTTTAGCTTCGTCCTTAATCGGTCCTCCTCCTTGATTTTAGCCCATTTTCATAATTTATAATCTTCATCCTAGTCCTTTGTGAAAGTCCTCGTTTCTTAGCCCTTCTTTCATTCTAGTTCTTTGTCAGTCCTTTTCCTTCATAATAATCTTATGCCCTAGTCATTCTCCTTCATGATAGTTGCCTGCTGTCCTAGTCCTTCATCCTTCAATACCGACTCTCTGTCGTTACCAAGAAGAGAGTCCCCATTCAAGCCTGTGTCTCTGCAGCATCTAACAACTCGGCCGAACTCTTTAAAATCTGCAAGGAGCTGGCTAACCTTTCTGCAGTCTCTACCCCTCCGGTTGCCTCCAAGGCTCTTTGCAATGCCCTTGCCTCTCACTTTATCTCAAAATCTCAGGACATCCTATCCACCCTCTCCTCCCGTTCCCCTCCTCTCCGTCTGTGCATGCTGACCTTCCTTCAGCTACCCTCTTTCTCTTCCTTTTCTTTTTTTTCCCCTGACCAGGTTGCTAGACAAGTCCGATCTATGAAAGCCTCGTCAAAACAGGTTCATCCTGTTCCTCTAAAACCATCAAGGACCACATTGATACCCTCGCTCCGGCCCTTGCCGATTTCTGCAACCCCTCCTTTGCCTCAGATCCTACCCCTCCCCTCTGAAGCATTCCCTTGTGCATCCTCCTTCTTGTCCGGCTAACTATCGCTCAATTTCCATTACTCCTTTTCTGGGCAAACTCCTGGAAAAGCTGGCCATCCCTCAGCTTATCATTCCGATTCTCTGGGCTGTCTCCACGACCACCAGTCTGGCTTCAGAGCTTGTTAGGCAGAATCCTGTGCAGTGCCCTTAGGGACCACTACACACAATTAAGACTACAGGTGGCAATACAAGTTTTACCTTTGGTACAAGCCTCTACTATGTCAGACTGGTAGCAGTGGCGGAGCAGCCAGGCCTATCTCAAGAGTATATGAGCAGTAGCAGAGATTACACAAAGGGACCACAATTACTGTGACTCAAGCCAACATTGACTCAAGGTTTCAGGTAGAAAAATATAAGTACATTTATTATTAAACCATTTGTTGTAAGCACGACACTTCTATTAGATTAAAACCACACGAAAAATATACTACAACTAACCAATTCACTTTGCACAGTAAGTCTCAAGGTAAGTACCCTGTGTTTGAATGGACCGGTGTTAAGAACAAAACATGTCACTGCGAATACGATTGCGATCACTTTTTGACCGTTCGGTCTAATAACTAAACGCGTATCCGTGACATGAAATGCTACCGGGGCAAAAACACACTTAGCACCTGAGATACCCAGAGGGAGTTGGTAGCAAAAATCACAGGCAATACTTTGGTTAGGCAGACAGAATCAAGAAACACTCAGACAGGAGTTCAAGAATCAAAGGGCCGGAGCCAGGGTTAAGTGACACCGGGGACCTGTTGCCGAAGATCACACAGTCAGGCAGTTCACGATTCAACATAGCCAAGAATACTTCAATATTGTCAATGTTCGGAAGCAAAAGTTATAAGAAGGAGGGAAGACAAGGGCAAGCCTTGAAGATGAAGAAAAAGGGGTTCACCCTGTTTTCCACAAGCAGGATACAGTACCTTATTCCAGTGATGCAGCTGGTGCCCTGGCAGTTGTTCCTGGTGTCCTGCAGACCCACAGTTCCTGAAGCTTTGAGTTGAAGGAGGACGTCTGAAGGGGGGTCTGCACCACAAAGGGATGAAGCCGGCAGCAGCGACAATGGATAAAAGGTGCACTCCTTAAAAACAGGAGAGGTTCTTCAGGTGGCTCTCCGGACCGCTACAGCAGTGTGCAGCGATTTCGACCACGAAGGCGACCTCTGGCTGAAGATGAGCTGGTTATCCCCACCATCCTCAAGGGAAGAAGACTCCGGACTGGATCTTCTCTAGTCGTCGAAGGGTAGATAGCTCAGGACTGCAGCAGGGCTTCAGTGGGACGGGGCAGTTGCAGCAGTCATCGTTCTCTCTGCTTCTCTTCGGTTCCTTGTAGTTCCAGTGGCGACTCTGACTTCTAGTCCAAGAGACCTGCCTTTTATGCGCAAAACCCCCATTCACACAGCCTGGCTGACAATCACCCAGCAGGGGGGTTGTCCAGCCGGGACAACCACCTCAGCCAATCGTGGCAAAGTGCGACTTTGGTTTCCTAGGATACCCTGTGCAGGGGGTGACTACCCCCCTCCCTCACATTCAGCCCACTAGACACCCAGGCGCCTGGTGGAGGGCTTCTGGGCAGAAGCCTTCCAAAAGACGGTGAACAAAGAAGGCAAACCTAGTTTGCCGCGCAAAGTAAAACATACAAAGGACTTTAACAAAAAGAAATGGCGAATAAACCCAACCGGAGCCAAAAGAAAGACAATTTGGTCAAGCGGGTTTATGTTCGAGGCTAATATAATAGCCTAAAACAGTACCACGTTTATCTAATATAATTGTGGTAGAAAAGTTACGGTAGATACCACTGCCACCAGCCAAGTCTAAATGATAAAAGAGCGAAACAATACTCTAGGAGACACAGATAACAAGGGCATGGATTAACCCTTTCCAGTACTCCATGTAAAATGGGGTCTACTGGATCTGTAGTTAAATGATTAAAGTAAAGTTAACTTTACCCTTTTCTGGGGGACAGTAGTCAGCCTCAGAAATGGAGTCGGTGGGAAGTCTAAAAGACAACTCTGTGCCACGGCACTGAAGGTGCTGTGTGACACACAAAAGAAGGGGGCTACTGAAGTGGTGTACGTCACAGTCCACAATCCCAAAAGCAGAGAAATATACCTTGCAAAACACAGGTAAGAGTGGGGGAAAAGCTCACACTCTTACCAAGTGGAAAAAAATAAACTCCAGAAGTCCAGCAAAGATGCTGGGGGACTCACTAGGTGAGGGAAATTAGCCATAAATGAGAATTCTCCCTAACCGAGCTGCCAGAAGCACAGCAACTGCTCTCCTGAACATCCATGAAGACCTGCTCTGCAACCCATCCTGCTCAACTCTCTGTGATAACCTGGGTATCACCGATCAGGCTCTGGCCTGGCTGACCTCTTTCTTCTCTGATCGACCCTCCCAGGTCCAACTTGGGTCCTTCCTAACATCTATCTCCCTCTCTACATGTGGTGTTCCCCAGGGGTCTAACCTCTCGCCCTGGCTTTTCAACCAATACCTGGCAACTCTCGCCCACTGCATTGCCATTTCTGCTCCAATTTCCAGTGCTATGCTGACGACACTCGACTCCTTTTCAGGCTGCCCTCAGCCACCTTTTCTCCTTCTCTCATCTCTGATTGCCTAACTGCCATTCAAGATTGGTGTGCCACCAATGATCTTTGTCTGAATGCCAGCAAGACGGAGATCCTCCTCATCGGCACACCTTAACCATCCTTTCCCTTCACTCTCTGGCCGGCCTCCCTTAGCCCTCCCTCTACCCCCAACTGCAAGCCGAAGAACCTTGGGGGTCATTTTTGACTCCACACTTTCCTTCTCCGCCCACATCTCTGATGGCTCTAAAAAGTCAAACTTCCTACTACACCTCCTCCGAGGTACTCTGCCTTTCCTCTCCTTCCCCCAGAAGCTCACTGTCTCCCAAGCTCTGGTTCTCTTTAGGTTGGACTATTGTAACAGCCTCTTTCTAAATCTACCTGTCTCTACTCTCCGCCCTCTGCAACTAATCAAGAACAGGACTGCAAGACTTGTCCTTGGCCTCAAGCCCTGGGATCATATCTCTCCAGCTCTGAAATCTCTCCATTGGCTCCCAGTGGATGCAAGGGTTACATTCAAAACCCTCTGTATTTTCCACAAGGCTTTCTGGGGCCTGGGTCCAAAATACCTTCAGCTATCCCTACCCTCTTGAGCTCTTCGCTCCTCTACCTCTAACTCCCTCGGAGTCAGTAGTTTTTCAAAGAAACGAGCTGGGGGTAGATCTCTAGCTTTGGCTGGGGCCTCCCTCTGGAACAGCCTCCCTGCCTCCCTGTCACTCTGAAACTTGAGGAGAATCATCTCTGGTTCCAGAAGCACCTCAAAATCTTTCTCTATGCTTTGGTCTTCACCCCCTACCCCCTGCTGATCTGTCTCTCTCGGCACTGTGCACCTGGCCATCTGTCTTCTTGGCCCAGGTACCTGCTGACCCGGACACCCTCCTGCACTGCCTCCGGGGCACCCCTTGCACCGGAGTCTGTATCTCTACCCATACAGTCCCCACCCCTTTTTTCGTCCTGCACTTTATTATTTATTTATTATTATTTATCTGTTTCTCCTTTGCTCCGCGCTTTCCACTTCTCCCCTTTCATGCACTTTTCCCCTCTCCCTCTCCCATTCACTTGCGCATTCTCAATGTCACTGGTCCTAGTAAGATCGTTGTTTTGTTCTCCCTGTTACCCTCCCTTGCCTTGTCGCGCTCTGAAACACTTGTGTACGAGCGCAATAAAAATTAAATGTCAATATCATCAATCTGATTCACACACAGTCGGTCTCCCTGTTTCACATACTGCTTCAATTAAATATTCTCCTTTCCCCCTTCATATGGCCTTTTGGGAAGGAAGGCAGGGGCTCAGTTTCTTCTCACTGGGTAGTGTGGTGCTACTTGGCGTAGAAATGGCACAAGAGAAAGTGAAGGAGATAAAGGATGTGTGGCGAGTAAGTGGGGGGGGGCTCAGTGCTGAAAGCTTAAAATGTCAGGTAATCTGTGAATTTAGCTCTGTTATGCTGAGGCAATCATGCTCTAAAGCTGCATATGGATCTGCATATTTTATTTCTACATTTTGCAACCACAAGCACTGTGTGAGGAACCAGGAATGAGACGCGGACACAGAAGACTTCTATTTGTGGATACACACTTTTATTGAAATAATAATGGGGTTTTGGGAAAGGCAGCACTGTCCCTAATCTAGGAGGTATTTCCCTACCTCAACTAAGGGTCTGTCTGTTGTCCAGCTGTCCAAAGCAAATAGTCCTGTGTCCAAAATCCTAGCCTATCCCTCTCACACTAAAAATAACTAAGGTGCTAAGGATAATGTCTTTGGCTTGAAAAAGTGACAAATATTCAAGTTCAACAAAATGTCTAAATCCAACAGAAATCTCCAGTGAATAGTGCTCACAGTTCATGGGGATGGCTCACTTCCCCAGGTTTCTCTTCACCAAAGTGAAACGTTCAAAACAAGAATTTCTTTTAGTATTTTTTTTTTTTGTTGCATGGTACACTTTTATAACATTTTGGTTTTTACAAATTGTCATGTTGGGTTAAGTGATTTATGTGCCTTCCAAGTCAGTTCTATAAAATGGTATTATTTTAGTTCATGGTAAGAACAGCAAAAGAAAGTGGTAAAATACAGAACTTGCATTGTAGGTCGAAATCCCAACTTCAGCTCTTTACCAATGTGTGATCCTGGGCATCATATGTCATTTCTTTTTGCCTAACTACACCTTTCAAAATATTTTCCCTTCAGAGTGATTTATTCACTGTCTATGCTATAGTATGCGTAGTTTACTCTGTGCTTCCAATTGGTCTCCTGTACCCATGCTTGAGCATGTTTATATTCTGTGATGCAGCTAATTTGAGATGCACCTTTGTCATAGGATTTGTCCCACATTTATACTATAGCCGGGTATACCTTCCTTGTGGCTGGTCCTGTCTCTATTGTCGAAGACGAGCACCCTTATCTTGGACTGCCAATGTTGCTCTTGTTTATCTTTCTCATTACCGCATGAATGAAGAGGGTAAGAGGACTGAAGGGGAGTACCTATGCTTATTGTGATAATCAAACTATTGATTGTGATCACGTCAAGGGGGGGCCACCAGATATTCTGTATCCCATAATTTCTATGGTTCGGTGGAGGGGGGGGGCCCAAAGGTGTCTGTGCCCCGGGCCTCAAATGTGCTTACACTAGCCCTGCTTTGCATTGGGAACGTTCAAAAACAAGAATAACCAAGTTGCTGTAGCCCAAGAGGATAACTCCCTCCTCTTGGTATGGCCGTTCACTCCCGGGGAAATGACTTTTCCCCAGGCCCTCTCCTCGTGTGATGCAGTTCAAAATCCTAAGGGTATGAATCTTCCTTTCGATTTCCTTTTTAAAACACCACAACTTGGATGCAGATCCCACACCCGCACAACATCTGGTGTATACTCCCCTGCCAGGTCTTTTGTACAGTTCCTTTCAAGAAGGTGTATTGTTCTTCCTTTCTGTTTTGATTCAATTCTCTAGCTTGCCTGGTATACTCTCCTGCCAGGACTTTCAATTTCAACTTTATGGGTGCGTGTCCCAGACTTGCTTTTCGCCTGCTGTACTCTCCTGCCAGGACTTTCAACACAACAGTCAACAGATTCAGGACCAAGGGCGGTATTTAGCTTTCCCAAGTTCTCCTTTTCATTTGGGTACTTGTATTTTCCTTCGACCCCAAGTACTGGGACTATGAAGATTAGCCACGTTGCAAGCTGTAGGGATTTGTCTCCCACTTGTTCTTAGGAGTGCCTTCTCCCACTCCAACTTGTTGCCTCAGCCTTCTACTATAGGCTTAATGGTGCTTGAATGGCTCCCGTAGGTTCTCCGAATCCCATTCAGGTCCTGCCTCGTGCCTGCTCTCTCTTCGCTTCGGAGAGCTCAGCTCGGCGGTGGATGGCTTTCTGCACATCACCCCGACTTCCCTGACTGGCACGAAGCTTCCTCTCTGCTTCATGTCTGTCGTCGATATCGCCGGTGCCTGTGGGAGTGCGTTGCCAACACAGATGCTGCCTTTCCTGTACTCCGTTCCGCTCTTCAGCTTTGCTTGCTTCCTCCTTTTTCTCCACGGTTCTGTTGGGTCTTCGTGTTCGCCTGTCCAACTGACAGCTTGGCTTACCCAGCGTAGACTAGCCGGTCAGATCTCTGTGTTGCTCAGCTGTTCCATCTTTGAACTCCTGTGCTGAGAAAGGGAGTTGGTCAGAGTCCATCAGATTTTTCCAACTACTAGACTGCTTGATTCACTTCATTCGAGCAATCTTCATTCTGGTTGCCCTCTTCCTCATGTCCATGTTTGTCATTAGGTTGGCTACAGAATATTGAAGGATACTGTCAAGAGGCTTTGTGGGTTGCTGAGGAGTATTATTAAAATATGCCATCAAATCTTGTGGAATGGAGGGGATATGCCCAAAAGGGGAGGGGGGATACCATGCCTCATCTGACAATGCCTCACTCCAGCCCTGAGGTTCGCCTCCCCCATGTGATCCTCCCTCAAAGAGCCACCCCCAGGGTCATGGTCAGGAAGTGGTCGGCGTCCCCTGGTCACATGAGAGGCTACCTCTGGGAAAGGAGTGATGACATTGAATTCATCACACTTGTTTGGTTGGAAAGTGCAAGGTATACATTGAATGTAAGCTCTGTTAATAAAGTAGCTGCTTACATTGTCCCAAAGGGAAATGGTAAGGCATGCATGTTGCTCAGATGTTTCTCAGACAAAAAATGGGCATATGTGCTTCATGTTAAGAGAGCTTCCTTGCATCAGATATAGAACTATGATGTTTACATGAATGTTGACAGCCGCTTTCCATGCGCATGGTTGTAAACTGGTACTGGCATTTGGTACAGCCTGATAATCTCACCTTACTGCAAACAGTAGCTATCAAGCAGCACGTGACTCCTTACACATGGTCACATACAATGTGTAATCTATAAATTAGGGGACACTCCTATCTAGGGTTGCGTGCCTTCACCTGCCATGCACTCACTACATCATTTTAATAAACTACGGTGAAGGACATCAGTCGTTTCTTTTGCAGTAAAGGGAAAGAACATACTGTGATGAATCTGATGTCATTGCTCCTCTCCTGTGGATAGCCTCTCCTCATGTGGCCAGGGGACGGCAGCGGCTACTTGATCCTGAACCTGGGGGTGGCTATGCAAAGGAGAATCACAGGGGGGGGGTTGACCCTTAGGGGGAGGGACGGGCATAATCAGATGAGACATGGTATCCCCCTTTCCCTTTTAAGGTTATCTCCCTTTCCTTATGCCTTGATGGCATACTGTGATAATCCCCTTCAACCACCCGCAAAGCCTACTAAAAGTATCTTTCAATATTCTGTAGCAAACGGAATGACAAAAACTGACACGAGGAGAAGAAAGGCAACCAGAATGATGATTCCTGACTGAAGCAAAGTGAGCACTCTAGCAATTGGAGAAATCCAATTGCCTTTGGACGACTCCCTTCCTCAAAGTGGGAGTTCAAAGGTGGACAGGCAAAGGAGGAGATGCAGGAGAACCATAGAGAACAATTCGGGAGGTGGCGAGCGAAACGGGGAAGCGGCATGAAGAAAGGGAGAGGCGCCATATGGACGAGAGAAACATTTGCGCAGGCAGGAAAGAGGCCAAAGCAGGACGCAAGGCAGAAGGAGCTTCACGCCAGCAAGGGAAGCCGGTGTGATGCGCAGACCACCACCAGCTGCAGAGATGTGCTGCCTAAAGCGGCGAGAGACAGCGGAAGCAGAGCAGGACCTAAGCAGTGTTGGAGTAGCCAAGGAAGCAGCCCCAAAAAAGTGAGCCCACATTAGAAGGTCGGGTCCCCAGGAGGGAGCTGGAGAAGGCATTCCCTAATTGGAATGGGAGGCACATTTCCTACGGCTTGCATCACAAACTGATTTTCATAGTACCAGTATTTGGGAAGATACAAATAAACTACTGATAATAAGAACTTGGGGAAGACCCATTACCCCTTGTACTGAATGAAAAAGAGAGAATTGTAATGCAAGTCCTGGCAGGAGAGTACCCCAGGCATTTGCGAGTCTTAGACCTGCACCCAAATCGTGTAAAGGAACTGTACAAAAGAGCCTGGCAGTGGAGTATAGCAGGTTTTTTGCGAGTCTAGCACCCGCACCCAAGTTGCCGTACCTTGAAAAGGGAATCCCAAGGAAGACATATGCCCTTAGGATTTTGAATTGCATTTGTGCTATTTTGAAAAGAGAATCTCAAACAAGATTCATGCCCTTTGGATTTTGAATTGCACTGAATGTGGAAAATACCTTGGGAAGGGAGTCATTGACGCTAGAGTGGATCGCAAAACAGCAAGAGGAGGGGTTATCCTCTTTGGCTACAAAGACCTTGGTAATTCTTTTGAACTTTTGTTTTGGTGGAGTAATTCCCTGGTACTGTAAACATTATCCATTTGAAACTTTTGTTGGATTTATACCTTTTTGTTGAACTTGAAGATTTGTGCACTTTCCAAGCCAAAAACATTACCCTTAACATTTTAGTGTTACTTTTAGAATGAGAGGGCTAGGATAGGATTTTGGACACAGGACATTTTTGCTTCGGACATCTTAACACAGGACAGGCCCTTTGTTTTTGATTGAGGTAGGGAATACCTCCTATATTATGGACAGTGAGGCATTTTCACCATTACAATTGATTAATTTAATATTTTTTACAAAAACTAAATCTCAGTACAAAAATTGCAAAATTAAAATACTTTTTATACAAAACCACCATTGTGCATGACTTCTTACCCAAGTGACTTGTTAAATAGTAATACACATCAGTACTTCTGGGACTTTAATCTCTATTTTTCACACCCTTTTTGCTGAAGCACTATTTCTTCATTGGTATTTTCTTTTCTTTTAGTGACTGTCAATGTCTGGTGTTTGTGAGAAGAAGTACTCTGATACCAAGTGCGGATTTAACATGGTTTACAGCACACCTTAACTTCTGGGTATCTCGTGGACCGTCCTCGGTCCTGGCCGTTGTTGCTTCACAATGACCATATTCCCACCCAGTCCCTCTTTCAATTAACTATCAGGGTGTCCCCTTAAGAATGAAAGACCCACCCTTTTATGCCAGTGGCTCCTTCGGTGGCGGCGTTCCGCATCTACAATAACCTGTTTGTGTCGGTTTAACCTCTGCCTCTGTGGCGGTGCTCTGCATCTGCAGTAACCTGTTCACGTAGGCTTAACTTCTACCTCATTGGCGGCGTTCTACATTTATCATAGCCTGTTCATGCGGCATCTAAAAATAGTCAGGTTATGCCTTATCAACCTTCTGTCAGCCTGTTTTCGTATGGTCTTTCAATGCGCGTTCAGTATGCCCACGGAAACGCTTCACCAGCGGCGTTCTTCTCCGTCTCTTCCCCTCCTCCTTGCATCTCTTTCCTGCAGCCCCAGACTTCTGTGTATAATATCAGGAGGCGTTTGATCAAAAATCATTGTTTTGAATTTCCACATCGCGTATTTTGCAGAGTGTGCAGATACAAGGATATGTGCATAAAATGCAGTATTGTCGTTTCCAAATCATATAAAGATCCTATCTTGTCTTTTGCCGGCACTATCTGCTTACCTGGCGTGTTTTCTTGATCTTGCTCAACAGCGATGTTCGGCTTGTTTCTCTTGGTCTTGTGTGCCCCGTTACTTGTAATTCTTCTCTAAAATTGGCGGCGGCCATCTTGGAAGAGAGTATTTCCATTACTCGTACCTCAATTCACATAGAAAGTTTGGGAGGGCATGATCTTATCTCACTCTTGTAACTCAGTCCGCATTCATATTATTAATTCGCTTTACAGAGAGTTCTGTTGTGTTGTGAAAGCATCGTGAAGGAGGACACAGACAAAAGATTGCAGCTTCAAAATAATCAACGTTATTAACTTAAATGTCAGGATGGAGAAAGGCATAACTTGCCCTATGCTAAGGTGTGATTGACCAACCAAAATGAAACTAAGGAAAGTCTGAGTCAAAGAGTTTAACTTCGGAATCTGTCTGTGTCCAAAACCTGTGCTTACCCTCACAACTATAACCATACAATGTGTAGGTCTGCCTGCAATCACATAGAAAGCGGTGTTCAACACAAAGTCTTGTGCTTCTTCCAGCTAGCAGCTCTCTTTCAGCTCCCTTTCCCCAAGTACAAAATAGTTCAGCAAAGTAAAGTCTCAAAATTCCCTTTCTGAGAAATAGAATGTGATAGTCTATTCAGGTCTCTATTCCTTGCCCAAGTTAGGACTGGGGTTTCCCTTCCCCAAGTTCTAAATGTCACAATTTCAAAAGAAACACAAAGGTCCTTGACTTCTATAGTATAGTTGGATTTTGTTTTCAAATGTATAGTTCAGATAATTTTGTAGCTTTCCCACAGGTTGAATACGTCTCTGTAAATCAGGTTTCAGTATCCTTTGCTTGTCTGTTCTTTTCACATCCTTTTATATTGCAGAATGCAGTGATTGGTTTATAACTTTCTTTCCTCCTTTATATTTCATCTGTTTAATTCTGTTTAGTAGTAAATTCTTAATTCAATAATTGTTCACTTAATTTTAAATGCATAGTTCAATGTGCGGAGACCTTCGAAAGCGTGTTTCTCGTCACACATGACCACTCCGATGCAAGATATTTCCATTTGTTGTATTGTTAAGAGATGGAGTTTTTTGTTTCCCTTTAATTGCGCAACTCACTGATCTACACCACCGACCACTCCAATACAATGTATTTCAGGAAACGCTTCAGTTCACACACGCGCAGCGGTTTTTTCAAGCATTAGAAACTCACGTGTCGCTTTGAATGCTTGTGCTGCACCACCGATCACACAGCCTTCTACCTTCTTTGTCGGGGCTCCAGTTCCTGCTCCTTAGACACTCCATGGGTGGTCCTCCACCGCTGGGGAACAAGCATGTTGTATGGAAAGGAACAGAGCAGCCTTCCTGCACGGCTACCTTCAACTGTCCTAGTCTGCTCCAGGGAGTCCCCGCTTCCATGCCATGCGGTCCGGTCCTCAGCTGCCTGCACCAAACTCCTGCTCCTGACGATTCCCTTTGCCACTGGGTTGGGCTCCATTTATACACCTGCAGTCCCTTGACAGGCTGCAGGTGTGGATGGTTATTCAGCAGTGCCTGGCTCTCATTAAAAGGACATATCTGACCTTTACTACTCTTAGCAGGCATATTCCTCTTCCCAGTACTAGAGTAGTAAAAGACCACGGTCTTCATTGCTTTTAGTGGCCTCTTCTTCATCTCAGTACTTTCAAGGGTTAATTGTGGAGAAATGAGGGGAACTGACTTACAATAGCCGATAAAGGTTGGGGTAGGGTTGGTTGTCTCAAGGAAAAGGGGATACCATGTCTCGTCCAAGGGTACCCCACTCTTGGTCCCCAAGGCCCTCCACCCATGTGAGCCTCCTTTTCTTCTGTGCGCCCAGGGTCGGGATCCAATAGCGATGGCCTTTCCCTGGCCACTTGCATAGAGGATCCAAGGGTTTGAGGGCTGAGAATACCCTCAGGTTTCTCGCAGTGTATAAAAATGTGTATGTTCTTCCCCTTTAGTGCAAATTAACATAGATTATTAAAATCACATACCATGCATGTCTGCATTCTTCTTCTGAGTGGATCAGTCTTTTACATTCTGGCCTTGTAATAAATGGATGGTTAATTGGGGCTTGACTGTGTGTTTTAACATCATTGATGATGCCAATGCTGGATAATACAAGATGAAAAGTATTTGATAGGCCTCCTTAGCAGACTATGGAAGTTGCAGATTCCAGGCCTCAGCTGCCAGTTTTAAAATGTTAGTATTAAATCAGTCAGCAGAGTCTCTAACACTGCATAGTAAGAAGCATACCGGCCTTTTGCAGCATGCACGTTCTTTGAGCAAATTAATCCATGCAACAGCAAAAGCCATAACTAATGGCTTTGCCAATGCTTGTTTAGTCTTATTTTGGTTTCTCCCAGGATATTAGTCCATATGCAGCTTTACGAATTTAGAATTAAATTAATCTTGTCTTAATTAAATTAATCTGTACAATCTTTCCTGTGAACTTTAAAAACATACTGTGGAGGCGAACCGCATGGTGTAGAGATGCTTCTTGTGCTACAGTTTAGTGCTGCCTCATTCGTGTGTTTAAATAATTCAATCCAGTTTTTGCTACAGTGAAACACAAGCATTGCCATTGTTCATTATTGATTACATTCTCTTTCTTTTTTTCAGCATGAGAAGTTGGTCGAAGATGAATGTCTAAAATCAGACCTTGTTAGAATGTTGTTTTCTGACAGTTAATCTTGTTTCTTTCATTGCCATTTTGTATGCATTATCTTGAATAAAGCCATTTGGTCAGTTGGGTTTTCCATATAAATAATGCCTAATCCTTTCAGTTTTAATGACAATAAGTGCTTGCATTGGCTGATTTAATGTATGGAAGAGGCCCTGTGTACATAACTTTGTTTATTTAGGCATTATGTAATGGAGCTAATATCAATTTTAGAGCCTACACTGAAAAAAATACAGTTTGCAGTCTGAGACAAGTTTTTCCTGTTGGAATAATGTGGTCATCACTAGACATACCAAATATAACTAGGTGCTCCTGTGCTCCATTGAGGAGCAAGTACGATCTGTCTGCTGTCCATTTCGTGTATACATTGTTTTGAGGGCTGTGAAGGCATGAAGAAGGATATAGAAAACAGATTCAGAATTCAAAACAGTTTTATTAACGTAAATATCAGAATGAAAAAAGGCCTAACTTTCCCTATTCTAAGGTGGGATTTCCCTACCTAAATAAAACTAAGGAAAGTCTGAGTGTAAGAGTTTACATGAAGAATCCGTCTGCATCCAAAACCTATATTTGCCTCACAGCTAATTTATACAATGTGTAGGGATGTTGGCAACTAAAAGAAACCGTGTCCAACACACATTTCCAAGTCTCTTCCAGCTCGCAGCTTCCTTTCAGCTCCCTTCCCCAAGTGTAAAAACAGTTTTAGCAAAAAGTCTCAAGATGACCTCTCTTGAACATAGAATAATGTAGTTTTCACCAATGGTCGGAGTTCCCTTTCGTAAGTTCCAAATAACACAAATCCAAGTACCAATGAATCTTGAGTCTTCACCCTCAAGTCAATAAAGGATTCAGGTCTTAGGGTTCCCTTCCCTGAGATTTAAGTTAAGTACACGAAATAGAAATAGTTCCAGCCTCACGGTTCCCTTCCCCAAGACTTAAGATCAGCAATACCAAAAATAGTCTTTTGTCTCTGACGGGTCTTTGCCACTCATGGGCCTTCTCTTTATAGTTGATGGATCGGATATAAAGTGTGATTATACTCAAAACAACTTCAAAATATGAATTAGTTAGGCTTCAAAAGATAATCCTTTGTAATATGCAGTTTTTGGCTTCATTTAGAATTGTAAATTACTTTGGCAAAGATTTCACTCAGTTCGGTATCAATACATGTGGAATTGTACTTGTTGCGGTTTCGTTCAATTTAGGATTTACTGGACATGGGTTACATTTAAAACACATCTTCCCTTTTTAACCCGTGATGTAAGCTTGGTGTTCGATAGGCACGGTTTGCACTTAAGCCACGTTTGCTCTTTAGTTATCTCTTACACACGACCACTCCGATAGAATGTATTCCTCTTGGAAAGTTAAAACCTCTTTATTCACTTCAAAATGAAATACCCAATGCCCGCAGACCTTCGAGAACGTGTTTTCTCTCACACACGACCACTCTGATACAATGTATTCCTCTTGGGAAGTTCAAACACTTGCATACCAGGTTTCTCCTTTGCTAGAAACTCACTGGTTGTGTTTAAGGACCTCCCAGCAACACGATCGCTCGGCCCTCTGCTTTCCACATCCGGGTTCCAAATCCTGCTCCTCCGGCACTCCTGTGTCACCTTCTGAACACAGGGGAACAAGCAATTCAAATTCCATGAAAAGGGACAGCCTCTCTGCACGGCTCCCTTTCCAGCGCCTGATCTGCTGCACAGGGTTTCAGATCTCACGCTGTGCTTCCACAGGTCATCTCCCTCAGCAGACCTCAGTGTCTCAGCGTGTCTCATGGCCACAATTCCCTGCTGCTTCTCTTGGTCTCTCTGCTGCTTCGACTCCACCTGTGCTTCCACCTTCCTCGTCACACCTTGAATTGGGCTCCTTTCATACACCTGCAGCCCTTTGACAGGCTACAGTTGCGAGTATTCAATTAGCCCTGTCTGATCACAATTCAAAAGGGACATGTCTGACCCTTCCTCGTCCCAGTACCAGAATGGTAAAGGAGTATAGTCTTCATTACTCTTAGTTGCTTCTTCTTCGTCGTCCCAATACTTTCAATGGTCATGTGTGAAGAAATAAGGGGTACTTGCTTATAACAGTCCAGGAAGACTGGAGAAGGATTGGGTTGATTATCAATAGGGAAAGGGGGATACCATGTCTCTCCCAAGGGCACGACACCCAATCCCCAAAGACTGTCTACCCAGGTGATCCTCCCTTGCGTCTCTGCCCCCAGAGTTGGGATCGAATAGCGATGGCTTTTCCCTGGTCACCTGCGCAGACTACCAAAGGGGTTTAGGAGTGAGAATACCCTCAGGTTTCTCAGAGGGATCACTTGAGGATTTCTCTTGAGCCAATGAAGTGGTACCATTCATAACTGGTAAGGCCGCTTGCAGCAAGATGCCATGTGTGATGGAGTACAAAATCATTTGAACTGGCCCTTAACAGGTAAGGTGTATGAGCCAAGGATGCAGCTGTATCTAGCTCCTAACCCCCACCAGAAATGTCACTAGCCTAATCGCTGTGTAATCTTGCTGCCTTAGACAGGTTGCTACATTGTTGGTTTTATTAAAAAAAGATGGGACATTTCACAGTGATGATCCTTGGAGTGTTGTAAATGGCTGCCATGCTCAATGATTTTACCAAATCAAAACTGCAGTTCCTTTTCGGCCATATTATCTTTTAAACAATGTTCTTCTGGTATTGTTTGTGAACGTGCCCTCTCACTGACCAAGGAAACGATGCTAATCCTACTCTTCACACTCCTCGGTGCCAATCGACCCATAAATATGTGATACTGTCAGGTTCCTACCATACTGCATATCAACATTCAGTGACTCTTTGCAGTATGATTACTGTTTCGGAAGATACAAACTGCATCTGCTTTCTAGCTACAATGTTGCACCAAACCTATTCCTTTTTTTGGTTATTTGGGTGCATTTGGGTAAATGTATGCATTTCGAGATGCAGTGGGCTAGAGGAGGAATCGTACATGCTCTCCCTGCCTACAACTGCCCAGAGTTTGGGAACCCTTCATTGAACTGTATTGCTGCATGCAGCAGAGGGATGGAGGAGTAAACGTGATTGTACGCAGCTGCTCCTGGTTGAAGCCTGCTGTGCCTTGTATGGGTGTTTGGTGGAAGGGCTCCCATAAACTTGCTTTCACCAGCAACAGTTCTATCAATTGTTTTCACTGGGAATTCTTACTCTGTTCTATTGTGGTCACCATTTTGAACCTCTCCTTGAGATCCTGCATTTGATTATGCATCTTGCCCGCCCTATTTGTTATTCAAGCCTTCCAGTTCTCTTTATGTACATGTCCTTCCATTTAGCTTAACTTCAACAAACCCTGATTTTCTATAAGCTTTCCTACCTCAGACTCATTGCTACGCAAGGGGTGTTTCCAGTATTTTCTCTCCTTTTCATCACCTCCACATTCACAACTGCTTAGATTTAGCATTAGATTTCTAGTCTCAGCCTTTACTTTACCTACTTATTCTAGCAACTCTGGTTTTCTTCCTTAACTCCAAAGTGGTTCACTTGTGTGCCTCTGTTCCACATCCCTATACATTGTGACCTCTGTGTTACTCTCCGTTAGATATCAGATAAGGGAAGGCTTGTGTTGCTTCCACTTGTTTCAGGATATGGTCTCCAGCTTTCCCTTATGCTAGTCTCTTCATCATGTTCAAGTCATGACTGCCGTATGGCAATTGTTTGCATGATCTGCTGGCATCGATTTCCCAAGGGTTCTCTTCAATTGCCCATGACAATCCCTTGTATTCCAAAACATCTCTTATTTTGATCACTCCTTTTTACATCTTCTCTTTCTCTGTGTCGCTCTGCTTTTAGCTTGCTGCTGCCAACTTAAACCGGGGTCACTCTGGTGTATGGCCTTTGTTGCTGCTATATGCTACAGATCACCTCCTGAACCTGAAGTGCAGTCCTGTGACTACTGATATATTGCTCTGTGCTCCCCTGGCAGATGCCTGGAATCACCAATAACAGTTTATTGGTTTTATGTTCCACAAGACTTACTTGTATTCTGTAGTGATGACAAGCTGAACATAAGACCTTAAATGGGTCATCAGCAGAAAGGGCTTCTGAATTCCACTGTTACAAATTGCATTCTGCCCTTTAGGAGTACAAAGATGAGTAGAGGCTAAAATGCCCACTCAACCCTCACACTGCTACAAACCAAGAACCAACACAATCCTAAAGGTAAAACAGGCACAGTTAAGATATATACATCCTCTGTCTTTTGTGGTAACGTGGGCTGAGGGAAGGCAATGCTCTTAAGAAGGTGTGATGCTGGAAATGCATTGGAGGGACAGGGCATCCCTGTCCTTGTCCTGTAGTCCTTTTCCATTTGTGTTCTGTATTATTTTCTGCCCAGGAGTCCATGTGGGACTCCTGGCAGTGCAGCTCTTCCTGTTTTTGGTTTGTTGTACAGATCCATGGGATACCCTCATCCCACCCATGGGTGGGGGTACAACCCTGTGCCCCTATGCATGTTTTCGGGCACCTGTGTGTGACCCACAGAGCAGGGTATAGGCTGGTGGCAGCTCCATGCTGAATTTGACAGGTGCTCTGCGTAGCCTCCATTTTGGGATACCCAGGCCCTGCCATTAAAATCAGTTGATTGCTGACAGGAAACAAGGTGGCCCCTGTGGCCTCTTGCTTTCTATTGCCCTTTATCTTGTTTTCCCAAATTCCTGGGAAGCCCTGACTCTGTCCCTTCCCCCTGACTGGCTGTTGGGTGGAAGTTCCATATATGGTATTGTTGTGAAGTCCAGGCCAGAATGGCTGGAGCATTCCCAGTGACTGTATGTTGTGGGTACACCCTGTGGGTGGGACCTGGGTGAACGGAGTGTGTGACCAATATACACTTCTTGTTGTGGATGTCTGGTATCTGGTGTTTGACAAAATGACTGAGACGGCCCTGCCTGAAACTGGTACGAATGCAGTGTGTAGTGTTGAATGGCTGGGTACTTGTCCCAATACACAGGGCCGCATTACGACCCGGGCGGTATGTGTTTAACGGCGCCGTTAAACCCATACCGCCCTATTACGAGGTCCCCATGTGGGACCCTCTTTGGACGACTGGTTTTACTGTTAGCTCCCTCCCCATTCCCATTGAGCCTTATGGGTGCTCAAATGGGAATGGGGATGGTCCGGGTTCCCTGAATGGGGAAATACCGGGCCCTCCAAAGTCGGAATGGCCCGGTATTTACCCATTTAGGGACCACGGACCCGGACCGCAGTTTGGAGGCAGCCATGCCCTTAATAAGGGCATGGCTGCCTCCAAACTCATAATGAGCACCAAAGTCCTTGTTGTTAGTGTCTGAGAGGGAGGAGAATGGCCTGAATGCACTGTATGCCTGATTGGCTGACTGACTGCTGAATGCCCTTCTGAGTGATTGGTTGCCTGTGTGTGACCCAGCAGAATGAATGGGAGATCAACTAGTATATCCAGGGGCCTCTCACTGCTAGAAATCGTTCAGAAGCTGAAGTTGAAACTGACGCTTAATCTCGAAGCCGAGCCTGAAGAAGGTTGACTGCTGTCTCCCTCCGCTGAAATCCGAAAGCCGTCGAGACTGATCCAAGAGAGGACCTGGTTAGGCACCCTCTTCCTGTGCTCCGAGGGACCATCGAGCACCGCCAACCTTTGCCAAAGCGCCCTGGAAGTCAGACCCTCGACAGGCTGCCGACCGAAGACTGGGACCGCCGATGAGAACGAAGATGAGCACCGGACATTCGGTCCACCTCTGCCTGCCTTATTCCGCCAGAGAAGGCCAGTTCATTGACACGCTGAGGAGCATCAGCCGGTGGGTTTCCCGCAGCCACCCAAAGACCATAGGGACGCCGGACGACTCAACGCCCTTGCTTGGCCACAGTTCTTCACAAACTCTTTCCGGTCCTGAACTATCGACATCGAGGTGCCCAGCATGCCTCTTCCTTGCAGGACGTCTTCGCTTTGTCGTCGACGAGCACCGCTGGGACGGAAGCTGCCGCCTCGACACCGAGTTCACTTTCTTTGAGGGATCTCGACGATCCGTGGCCCCTGCTTTTCAAGGGAGCCGCTCAAGAAGGGTCCGTTGACGTCTCGTAGTCTAACTCTGCTATTCCAGGTACAATGGGGTGGTAGAAACATTATAGAAGGAAATAAGACTTATAGAACAATATATGGACTGGGATTGTGATATATCTTTACTTTACAGGTTGCCCAGGTGGGGGGTGGGCGGGGTCTCCACACAGAACTGTGTTTAACGGTAGAGGCCAGTATTCTGCCAATCGTTCTAACCAACTGCTTTCCTCCTATGTCTATTGTTGGTTACCTTTATTAAGTGACTTGTGTGACATTTAACCAGAGTACAGTTGATGCACTTTAATGAAATCTGATCATAATTGTGGTACCACTTAGAACTATATATATCTGCCATTGTAGATTTACTGAGCACAAAGTGAGTTATTGTGATTGATTGTGTACATAACCTTGAACTTAATTATATAAAGACTGTGTTTTAACTAATACATTGTGTGGACATTCCTTTGTGGGGGCTTGGGGACTACACTGTACTTAAGAACCAGCCTGCATCACCTCCTGAGAAGCTAGGCCTTGATTGTTTGTCCATTGCTACCAACAATTTCAGAATCTTGGCTGGGGTCCTCTGTGCTTCTCCTCTACCATATAGAGAGCAGGAGTACAGACACCCCCCTCCAGTCTATACAGAAGGGTGCGACTGTGACCCAGTAGTGACTCAAACCACACAGTCCGAAATAAAGTGAATGTCCAATTAAAGGTCCAATACAAATATATATACTTTAATCAAACACACCATCTCCAAGGAAAATAAATAGAAAGTACTGTCCAAGCTTCTGACACCCAACATCCCCCAGGGAAAGAACAGAGAAGATGCAAGAGCTAGAAGAACGTGGCAGTCTGAGTAGGAAGACGGGTGATAGGCAATTTACTAACCACAAAAAGGATGTCTTTGGACAGTACTCCCTGTGTCAGAATGACTTTTACTGCGTAGGCTATATGTCATAGTACTGGGACAAGAAGGCCATGTACCTATACTGTAGTTTCAGAGAAGTGTACACTTCCTACCTTGATGCCAAGCTTCTCTTTAACTGTGTCGCAGTTTCCCCTCAAGATGAAGATTCCAGCTCCAAAACACTGTAGCAGGATAATACCTAGTCCTGCATTCTGCCTAATGCAATTGTACTTGGCAGTGCACTTCGTGTGCACACCGCTCTTCAAGTGCCACGTATGATTGGTGATTTAAGCAACCAATCCGCTGGTTCCCAGGAATGGGAGAAGCAAGGCAAGATAAGAGCCAAACGCTGCTGATGATGATTGCACTTGGCGGTACACGTCGATCCATGATATATGGTGAAAGGCAGAATATAGCCTAACCACCACAGGTGGCTTCTTGCAAAGAAAGGCCATAATTCTCTGTCTACTAGTAAGAATAATCTCCAAGACAATGGGCCTCATTACATGTGTGCCGGTCCGGAAACAGCAGTGCCGTTTATAATTCAATAAAGAGTAAGATGATTCTTTTTCTCCATTCACACCCACCCACCTCAATTAGGAACCTCTGTTAGATTTTCCGGCACCACAAGTCCTGAAAGAATGGACTGCATGCTCAAAATGACTTACAAAATTATTTATTCAAAATATTCCAACTAAAATTTGAACATAAAAAAACAACCCTCACCTAACACAGTGCAGCTTCTAACAATAGAAAAAACAATTTCTAAAACATCGGCCACAATTTGTACACATACACAAGACACAAAAGATATCACATGACAAACCACAAAAATCTCAATGTGTCATTAAAATAACAATCCCAACATGCCTGCATACACTCGTAGGTGGATGGTCTAAGGCATTTGACCACCGCACTGGTTTGGGAATTGTGACGAGTGAGCATGCTTCTCAGATTGATACTGTGATAAGCTTTAGAGTCTTTTGGATCTGGTCCATTTGGTGCTTTCTTGGGGGCTTTCTTTGCTGCATTGCCTTCTACAGTACCCATCACTACATTTGTGGAGGTGTTGCGATACCTCGGCAGACTGTGACGCCTTCTGAAGTATTGGTTTCTCATTGGCGAGAGACTAGCTAATTTGTCATTTGCAGGCGCGCACTGAAGGTTCACCAATTAAAGGCCTTGAGTTTTTTTTCCCTTTGAGGGTGCCTGAAACAACCCGGTGTACACAGTGTTGAGAATAGTGGATGTTTTAATTTATCTCCTGAAGAATGTTCGCCCGAGATGGGTTGTGAAGAACAGAAACATGTTGGGATTATTTTAATGACACATTGAGATTTTTGTGGTTTGTTATGTGATATCTTTTGTGTCTTGTGTATGTGTACAAATTGTGGCCAATGTTTTAGAAATTGTTTTTTCTATTGTTAGAAGCTGCACTGTGTTAGGTGAGGGTTGTTTTTTATGTTCAAATTTTAGTTGAAATATTTTGAATAAATAATAATTTTGTAAGTCATTTTGAGCACAGTCTATTCTGTCAGGACTTGTAGTGCCGGAAAATCTAACAGCGGTTACTAATTGAGGTGGGTGGGTGTGATTGGAGAAAAAGAATCATCTTACTCTTTATTGTATTATATACATTTACATCCCTGTTGGTGGAGTAAGGTGTCACTTTATAAATGTGGTGTTGACAGGACAGCAAGATTCTCCAGCATGGGGTCTGGCATGGATTCACATGCTCATGAATATTCCCCGTCGTCAGGCTGGGAATCCTCGGTAAAGAAAAAACCAGTATCAGTTTCGTTTCTGATCTGTCTTTCGTAGTAGTAACCAATCACTGGTCTCCGCGTCATACTGACCACAGCCAATGACTGCCCTCTACCTAAGCACCGCCTCTGGCAGCCACCTTCAGATTTTTATCGCACGTTCATGTGTTGGGATCCTCGTGCTATTGCTCTCGAGCGTTAGTGCTATTTTTTCACGTTTTTTGCTCAAAAACTTTGTTTTTTCGGTCAAAAGAGCCTCAAGCTCCACCGACTCTCTATCCGATCAACGGGGACCCGTGTCGGATTCGTCTGCGCCCCTCAAGGGTGAAGATTTCGTCGAGCTACGCTTTGGAGGACTCCAGAAGCTTCTCAGGCCCGGACATGGCCCAGGAGAAGGGAAGCTCGACGCCCGGAAAGCTGTTCAGGGTCTGCCCTGGATGCCAGCTGCAGAACGTCTTTAAGGAGGACGAGCACTCCTTTTGTCTCTACTGCTTACATGAGGACAAGACGCACGTGGAGAAGGACTGTGCGTTTTGCGGCAATATGTCGGAGCGGACCATGAAGGACCGCCATCAACGTCTCGCCAACTGGCTGGAAGGGAAGAGCCCGTCAGGCGAGAAGAAGAGGAAGAAATCCGAGCGGTCTTCTAAGACCTTTGAGGACGCCCCGGCGACGGGGGTCCAACACAAGGCCAAGCACCGCGAGTCCGCTGGCACCGGGAGTGCAGAACGGTCGGGCTCTACGGGCGCCAGGCAGGGCGCACCCTCCCCGGCACCATCAACCACGAGCCAACGCTCTGGGTCGGGTAAGAGGAAGGGCGAGCACCCGGCAAAGCTCCTGGAGAGGCCCCGGTCGAGCTCGAAGGCCCCATCGGAGGGGGAGCGAGGCAGTGTCCCCCCCCCCCTCAAGGATAAGGCGGTGAGCGCACCTAGGGTGGTGAAGGCCTTAATCCATCCGGCCAAGCCCTCTATCGATACTGCCGCAGCGACCCTGGCTCAGCCTGTGGAGGCTACACCAGTGGTGGCGACCTCGGGGCTCAGAGTCTCCCTGCCACCTCGGAGGGAGTCCTCTTTTGTGCCCATCGATAGGACCCCCGTGAAATCCCCGGCGGGGAAGAAGGGGGGGCAGGGCGTCGTCGTAGATTCGGCTTCAACCTCGGAGGAAGAGCTGATCGAGGTCTTAAGCCACGGCCTTGGCGTGGAAGAAGACCGGCCCGTCGGGATGGATCCCGACGCAGGTGACGACGAAATCGTCGAGGGTGCCGACGGGGCCCCTGATCGCCCGTCGGATTGCCCTCTGCCAGCGCCGCAGGACAACTCGGCGGCCATTTTGTTGGCTATACAGTCCTTATGCTCAGAGATAAGGACGAGACTACCGTTGCCGACGGAGGAACCTCTCCCGTCGGGGGAGCCTGAACCGGGACCTTCTGGCGTTCCCCCGCCCAAGAAAAGAAGGATTCACCCTCCACCTCCTTTTCAGCCGTCGCGCACTGTCCAGCCCTCCTCCCCGTCAACCCGAGGGGATGATACGGGGACTGACACGGCAGCGACGGGTACGGACGACGAGGTATACGACAAGGATCTACCGTCGTCACCTCCCACCAGGGCTTCTCCGCCCAACGAGATTGGTTCGTTCCACTCCATGATCGCCAGGGCATTCGAGTTTTTCCAACTCTGCCCTGAGGAGAAGAAAAAGGAAGGATTCCTTTATCAACGGCGCGAGGCCAAGAGGAAGACGGTCCTCGCGGTGCCTCTACTGGACGACATTTGGGATGAGGGCCTCGCCCTCCTCAAGAACCCTTCCACTACGCCAGCTAGAAGAGACCGGTACGAGAAGAAGTACCGGGTCCCGGACGCGGCCCCCCTGTGCCTCCGGGCGCAGCCTACCCCGGACTCCGTCGTCTCCGCGGCGGCCGGGTTGAAAGCGGGGGGGTGCGGCCTCCACATCGACTTCCCCACCGGACGGCGAGGGAAAGAAATTGGACACTATGGGACGCAGGGTCATCTCGTCTGCAGCGACGACGATTAAAGCGGCCAACGCCTTGGCTATCGTGGCCCGCTACGACAGGGAGCTATGGTACAAACTGGCTCCCCTGCTGGACTTCCTACCGGACGACAAGAGGGCGGATGCCCTGGAGATCCTACAGGAAGGTGAGGTGGCGTCGGACCACGCCATCACTATTGCGACGGACATCGCCGACACTGGGTTTCGCCAGTTGGGCAACGGCGTGTGCCTTAGGCGGCGTGGATGGCTCAAGGCTACGGACTTCCGTCAAGACGTACAGACCAGAGTCCTGGATATGCCGTTCGATGGGAACAACCTCTTTGGGAAAACAGTGGACGATTCCCTTCAGGCCATTAAAGCGGACACTGAGACGGCCCGGGCCCTTGGGGTTCTGCAGCAACGACGGACGCCCTTTCGGAGCAGCGGAGGCAAGGGCGCCTCCAAAGGTTCCGGCAGCGGTTTCTCCACCTACCGTCAAGCGGCCCGCTCGTCGTCTCAGGAGGCCTACAGAGGACGAGGCAAGTCCGGCGGACCCCGCCTTCGTCGCCAAGGAGGTCAAGGCGGCAAAGCCTCGTCGAAACAGGATTGAACCGACCGTGGGGTCGGGCCCCCACCGATGCACCCCGGTGGGAGGCCGGCTGGCGAGCTTCGTCAGCGTGTGGGAGTCCATCTCCACCGACCGTTGGGTGCTGGACGCCTTAGCCCGGGGCCACGCGCTCGAGTTTCAAAGAAGGTGCCCGCGCGTCCCCCCCGTGGCCAGGAAAGAGCTTCACGTCCCTCAGCTTCTCCTGGAGGTAAGGGCGATGCTCAGGAAGGGCGCCATCGAACTCGTCCCAAAGAGGCTTCGGGGGTCCGGAGTTTTACTCGAGATACTTCCTCGTGAAGAAGAAGACGGGAGGATGGCGCCCCATCCTAGACCTGCGACGTTTGAACAAATTCATCAAGGCGCAGAAGTTCCGGATGGTCACCCTCCAGCACGTCCTGGGTCAGCTGGAGGAAGGAGACTTCCTGTCGTCTTTGGATTTGGAGGATGCCTACTTCCATATTCCCATCCTAAAGGGGCACCGAAAATTCCTCAGGTTTGTGGTCCAAGGGCGTCACTACCAGTTCAAAGCCCTCCCCTTCGGACTACGGTCGGCACCCAGGGTATTCACCAAGTGCCTTGCACCGGTGGCGGCGCAGCTGCGCCGCGAGGGGATCCACGTCTACCCCTACCTGGACGACTGGCTCATCCGAGCCAAGACGAGGGAGCTCGCCGTGGAGCACACGGCAAGGACCGTCCAACTTCTCACGGACCTGGGATTCTCCGTGAACTATGCCAAGTCCCACCTGGTACCCGCGCAAAACGCACTGTTTCTGGGAGCGAAGCTCGACAGTGTCCCTTCTGGCCTCTCCGTCGGAGGAAAGGACCAGGTCCATCCTGGGCAAGGTACAGCGGATGTTGGCTTCCGACGCGGCCAAGGTGAGGTCCATCAAGTCCCTCCTCGGAATGATGTCTTCTTGCATCTACCTCATTCCCATGTGCAGGCTCCGGATGCGCCCGTTGCAGGAGTTCCTGGACGCGCGCTGGATCCAAACGACGGGCGGCTTCGAGGAGAGGATCACACTCGACGAGAGTTTCCGCCGAGCGGTCCGGTGGTGGGCCACCCGCGCGCATCTGACGGCGGGCATGGACTTCCAGACCCCAGACCACCAGGAGACAGTGACCACGGATGCCTCCCTGGAAGGGTGGGGAGCGCACATCGAAAATCTGCACGCGAGAGGCCTTTGGCTCCCGACGGAGAAGTCCCTCCATATCAATGTCCTGGAGCTCTGTGCAGTGTTCTGGGCCCTCAGGTCCTTCCTTCCGTCCCTCAAGGGCAAGGTGGTGAGGATCTTCACCGACAACACCACCACCATGTTTTACATCAGGAAACACGGCGGAACCAGGTCCCCAGCACTGTCCAAGGAGGCGCAGGACCTGTGGCATTGGGCCGTCGCCCAAAGGATGTTTCTGGTGCCGTTTCATCTGGCAGAGATAAAAAACACCATCGCCGACTCACTCAGCAGGGAGCTGCGCTCGTGCCACGAGTGGGAACTACGGCAGGATCTAGTGGATCGCCTCTTCCGACGGTGGGGCACACCCCAGATCGACCTGTTTGCGACGGCGACGAACTCCAAGTGCCGGAGGTTCGCCAGCAGGTTTCCCCAGGCGAGGAGCATGGGCGATGCTTTCTCGTTCCCCTGGGAGGGCCTGTTCCTCTACGCGTTCCCTCCTTTGCCACTGCTAATCCGGCTCGTCAACCAGCTCAAGAGGTCACGGTGCAGGATGATCCTCGTCGCACCTGCGTGGCCGAGGCAGATATGGTTCCCGGACCTTCTGGACTTGTCAACGTCCCCGCCAATCAAGCTGCCGGTGGACGTGGATCTACTCTCCAGGGAAGGAGGCGCCATCCTCCACCACGATCCGAAATCGCTGAACTTGCAGGCCTGGCTCCTGCAGCGCTAGAGTTTGGAGGATACGACATACCGGCCGACTGCAGAGAGGTTCTTGCAAAGGCCAGGGCCTCCTCGACTCTTAAATGCTACGGACACAAATGGAAGAGGTTCTCTGTCTCGTGCCACGCACAGAAGATTAACCCTCTACGGATTACGGCTCCCCAGGTACTGCCGTACCTGCTGACGCTGGCCAAAGCTGGACTGGCACACGCGTCCATCAAGATTCATCTTGCTGCGATCTCCCTATACACCAGAACCACGGGGCGGACGTCCTTGTGGTCTCATCGTCTAGTGAAAGAGTTCATGAAGGGACTGTTCAGATCGTTCCCGCCGGTGAAGGCTCCGGCCCCGGCGTGGGAGCTCAACGTGGTGCTGACCAAGCTCATGGGACCTCCGTTCGAGCCTCTGCACTCAGCCCCGTTGAAGTTTCTGTCGTGGAAAACAGTGTTTCTTGTGGCCATCACCTCCGCACGACGGGTGGGAGAGATCCAGGCCCTTTCCTGCAAGGCCCCGTACTTTTCACGACACGAGGGTAGTGCTCAGGACGCACCCCTCCTTCATGCCCAAGGTACCGTCGGACTTCCATCTCAACGAACCCTTGGTGTTGCCTGTGTTTTTCCCGTCGCCTTCGTCGCCTGCTGAGAGGACTTTGCACTCGCTGGATGTGGCTAGAGCGTTGAAGTTCTACGTGGACCGCACGAAGTGTTTTCAGAAGACGTCACAACTCTTTGTGAACTTTGGACCTGTCAATCAGGGGAAGGCTCTCTCGAAGGCTTCCATTTCCAGATGGCTCTCCGGCTGTATCATGTACTGTCATCGGTTGGCAAACCGACCGCTGCCTGGCCGTCCGAGAGCCCATTCCACCAGAGCGATTGCAGCTACCACGGCGTTCCTTTCTGGTGTGCCCCTGCTGGACATATGTAGGGCTGCTACGTGGAGGTCGACGCACACCTTCACGAAATTCTACTGCGTCGATCGGGATTCCAGGGAGGAGTCCAGGGTCGGCCAAGCAGTGCTGCGCAACCTGTTCGCCTGAGGTGAGCCTGGTGAGGAGGTAAGATGCTTAATGTTGAGTTGATGTGATGCTTAATGTTGAGCCTTTGCCACCTCCCGTGGTTGTGCATGTGTGTACTGCTATGTATTCTTTATTCATGAGCATGTGAATCCATGCCAGACCTCATGCTGGAGAAGGAACAAGTTACTTACCTGTAACTGTTGTTCTCCAGCATGGGTCTGGCATGGATTCACATGCGAACCCTCCCGCCTACCCCTCTGCGGCTCTTCACTTGGTCATACTGCCACTTCACGTGCTACCAAATCTGAAGGTGGCTGCCAGAGGCGGTGCTTAGGTAGAGGGCAGTCATTGGCTGTGGTCAGTATGACGCAGAGACCAGTGATTGGTTACTACTACGAAAGACAGATCAGAAACGAAACTGATACTGGTTTTTTCTTTACCGAGGATTCCAAGCCTGACGACGGGGAATATGCATGAGCATGTGAATCCATGCCAGACCCATGCTGGAGAACAACAGTTACAGGTAAGTAACTTGTTCCTTATCAGTCATCTGTCCTTTGGTGCTTACCCAAGTTTCCATGAAGACTAAAACTACATGAAAATGCCAGCTGAAGTCTGGGAAATGTCTGTATAGTATGTAATGTGATGATTCGCCACGTATTGTCACTTCTCCCAGAGGGAAAGCCATTTCCCATGAGGCTACGGAGGTGCGACCATCACCCAACAGTTACCCTAGGGGTGGTTTAATGCAGGAGGGCCTCATGGGGAGGGACTCCCCTTCTGGGGACAAAGATCTCCTAGGGTCCAGTCCAATGAACAGTGTTGCACCCCAACCTTCCCTACCCTACCCCACCCCTCCATTCTAAGCCACTTCCTTGAGAGTAGACCAATGTATTAGTGTAGTACTTGCGATACAGAAAGTACTAGGAGAAAGAAGAGCATAGAAAACCTGAAGGTTACTGACTGCTAGTACTGGTACGAGGTAGCCCAAAGGAGGCATGACGATCAAAGTGTCAGAAGAAACAAAGGACAATGTATAACAAGAGACAATGGACTAAAGAACTTGTCAAGCATAGCCAGGAGAGGCAACAGGTGTGGAAACCATCCAGAGCAGGAATTTCAAATTCGAGGGGATTGGGTCCTCCGACGTATTCCATATCTATGACATGTAATCACCACAGCTGTGCTGCTTCGGAAACTTTTTCGGCGTCTGCGTCCTGCGTCGATGACGTCGATGCGCCGTCGTCGAGGACCTCCTCCGACGTCATCCGATGTGATAAGTAGGACGCACAACGCCCATAGCCTCAGTTCCGTTTTTTCCGCGAACGTGTTGCTTCGTGTTTCTCGGTTTAAACGCCTCGACTCTTTGGAGTTCTGTTCTATCTCGGTTCTTCGAACCTGTTCGTTTGTGAAAATCCTTCTGAAGATGTCTACTTCGTCTTCGACCCCGCGTCCGGGTTTCAGGAAGTGCGGGGAGTGTGGGTCCAAGATGTTGGTGACGGACTCGCACGACGCCTGCCTCTGGTGCCTCGGGGAGGCCCACGACACGGATGACTGTATCGACTGCCAGTCGCTCACGTCCAAAGCCTTATGCGAACGTAAGAAGAAGTTGTCGGTAGGTCGGGTGTCCAAGCCCCGGAAGTCGAAGTCTGCGGGGCTTTCGACAGATGATTCGAGGGGTGACTCTCCGTGTCATCGTCGGAAGTCTCGTGGGTCTCCTTCTAGGAGTCGGTCTCACCACTCCTCAGCCTCTTCGAGGCATTCTCAGAAGCGCCGTCACCGGCCGTCTTCCAGGTCCTCTTCGGAGGGCTCTGCCCGGCACATCGCTTACCCCTCCAGCCATGCGACGCCGGAGGAATGGGCTTCCTTCGGGAAGAAGATGCTGGCGATTCTTGAGTCGCAGGGTACTCAGCCGTCCGCGCTCCCGAGTGGGGTCGGTCGTGTGAGGTCGAGAGACACCGCTCGCAAGAGTGGTCGGCACGAGTCACGGGAGAGGTCCAGTTCGGACAAGGGGACTCGTTCTCGGCGTACCCGTTCCAGGTCCCGGTCCTCGACGCGTTCGAGACTGTGTGCACCTGTGAGGTCTTCGAAGAAGGCATCGACGTCTGTGGCGTCGAGGGCGTCAACAGGCTTTCTCGAGGCTCTGGCTCCGAGGAAGTCGTCTATGCCGTCGACGCTCAGGTCGTCGAGGGACACGCTCGGGGCTCCGGCCTCGAGGGCTGTGTCGACGCCGCCGATTCTGGAGGCACTGCATGTGACGTCAACGCCGATTTCCTCGATGTCGACGCCGATCCTCTCGGCGCCGATGCCGGTTCTCTCGACGCTGGCGCCGATTCGCTCGACGCCATCGACGCCTTTCGTGTCGGAGGTACCCCAGGGCACGGGTGGACCCCCTAGGAAGGCTCTGGTTAAGAGCAAGCACTCTCGAGTGCCTTCTTTTCGCCACCTGGACTATATTTCAGAGGCGGATGAGGATTCTGATGGCCTGGTTCCTAGTCAGGTTCCGGATGAAATTGTCTCGGGCCATAGTCAGTTTGACGAGTTGAGACAGTCAGTGCATGATGCCAGTGGACTGGACACCTCTCCGGAGGTGGAGTTTTGTAGGCCTGAGCCTGGCTCTCATGCTGATTCCTCGTACCGGCGCCTTATGGCTAGGGTTTCTGAGTACTTGGGATAGTCTGCTCCCCCAGGGGAGTTTGTGCAGGATGATCTGACAGACATCCTTGATGTTGGTCCCCCAACTGACCCGGTTCTGCCATTCCATATGGCTTTACAGAGAAGGGTGGCGGTGGCTTGGACTGCTCCGGAGAGTCTCCCGGCGGTGGGCAGATCCTTGTCGCGAAAATACCGTCCAGCCAGTGGCGACCCCTGCTACTTGACCAGGCACCCCACTCCGGAGAGTTTGGTGGTGCAGGCGGCCACGGCCCCGGCGAAGCAGGCGTCGTACCCTACCATCCCTCCTGATAGGGACGACAAACGTTTTGATGGTTGGGCGAAGAAAGTGTTTTCTTCTGGTGGTATGGCGCTTCAGGCGGCCAACTCCATTTGTGCCTTGTCACATTTCACGCACACTCTGTGGAACTGTGTTGCGTTAGCGGCTGAACATGTTCCCGAAGGGGACGAACGGGATGGTTTCCTTGCTATGGTCCAGGATGGTAAGGATGCCATGTGTGAGTCCGTTCAGTCGGGTTTGGACTTAGCTGAATGCGTCAGTAGGTCCATGGCGGCGAGCACCGTGATACGCAGGTTTGCGTGGTTGCGGAAGTCGGGGTTTGCTCCTGATGTGCAGTCCCGGCTCCTCAACATGCCCTTTGACGGTGAACACCTTTTTGGCAGCAAGGCTGACGAGAGCCTTGAGAGGTTGCAGACCTCAAAAGCTGCAGCGAAGTCGTTGGGCGCTGCAGTTCGCCAACCTCTGCCTTTTCGTCCTAGGGGACAGCAGTGGAGGGGTGGTTCCTTTCGCTATTACTCATCCTTCAGTAAAGCGAGAGGAGCTGGCAGTCAAAGAGGCCAACGCAGGGGTACCAGAGGTGGACGACAGGGTACCCGTGGTGCCAAGGCCGCTCGGGCAGTTGCCTCTTTGCCCTCAGGTAACGCCGCAGCCGCTCCCACTCTGTCGTGAGGCCATGTCCCATGGTTCGCCGGTTGGGGGAAGGCTGGCACAGCATCTTGTAGAGTGGCAAGCCATTACTTCAGATGTGTGGGTTCTGGAGATCATAACCCACGGCTACTGTCTTCCTTTTCGGCACAGGCCTCGCGACAATCCACCGGGGAACCTCTCTTTGCAGAGTCCGGATCCGCTCCTTGCGCAGGAAATTCAAGCCCTGCTGGAGAAAGGCGCCATGGAACTGGTGCCTGTAGCGGAGAGGAACAAGGGATGGTATTCCCCTTATTTTTTGATTTAGAAGAAAGACGGGGGATTGAGACCCATCATGGACTTGCGCGGTTTGAACAAACTCCTCAGGAAGGACAAGTTCAAGATGGTTACTCTCTCTCAAGTCCTACAGGCCCTTCAGCTTCAGGACTGGTTGGTGTCACTCGACCTCAAGGATGCTCACTTCCATGTGCCGATCCATCCCACGCACAAGAAGTACCTGAGGTTCGCGGTTGGCGACTCGCACTTTCAGTTTCGGGTCCTGCCGTTCGGATTGACCTCCGCCCCGAGGGTTTTCACCAAGCTCATGGTGGTGGTGGCAGCGCATCTCAGGCAAGGGGGGATTCACGTCTACCCCTACCTGGACGATTGGTTGATCAGGGGGAGCTCTCCCGAGCAAGTCCTGGATCATCTATCGGTCACCTGTCGCTCCCTTCACAGGCTGGGCTTCTCCCTCAATTTAAAGAAGTCCCATTTGACGCCAACACAGCGGCTCCAGTACATCGGAGCAGTGCTCGACACTTCCCTGGGGCAGTGTTTTCCTCCCCAGGTGAGGGCTCTTCACATTCAGCAGATGGTGCACAAGTTTCAGCATGCCCAGACGCTCCCAGCGTTCGAGTTCTTGAGGTTGCTCGGCCTCATGGCATCCTGCATTCTTCTGGTGCCAGAGGCTCGCCTGCGGATGAGATCTTTGCAGTGGGCACTCAAGACGCAATGGTCGCAGTCCTCCGGCAGAATGTCGGACTCGATTCAGGTGCCGTCCTCGGTCGCCCGGGACCTTCTGTGGTGGGCCGTCGAAGGCAACTTGATGAAGGGGGCTCCATTTTGGCTTCCCTGGCCGGAGGTGACGATCGTGACGGATGCATCCCTCACGGGATGGGGAGCTCATGCCAACGGGCTGACAGTCAGCGGTCGTTGGTCTCCGTCGGAGTCCAGACTCCATATCAATCTGTTGGAGCTGAGGGCCGTCAGGCTAGCCCTGAAGGCTTTTCTGCCGTCTGTGCGAGGGAAGAATGTCCTGATCCTGACGGACAACACAGTGGCCATGCACTACCTCAACAAAAAGGGGGGGGGCAGGGTCACTTCCTCTGTGCAGGGAGGCGATGCAGCTCGAGTTCTGGGCCATCCAGCAGGAAGTTTCGATCTCGGCAGTTCATCTGGCCGGAGCCGAAAACGTGACGGCGGACGCTCTGAGCAGGCAGAGCGCGATCTCTCACGAGTGGGAGTTGGCTCAGGAGATTCTCCTGGAGATCTTCGCCCTTTGGGGGACCCCTCAAGTGGATCTCTTCGCCTCCAGTGTCAACCGGAAGTGCGAAAGGTTTTGCTCGCGGGAATTTCCTCCAAAAGGAGCCTTAGGAGACGCGTTCATGGTGGATTGGTCATTCCCGCTGCTGTACGCGTTTCCTCCAGTCCCCGTCATCCCGCAAGTGCTGCGGAGGTTACGGAAGTTCGGTTCCCGGATGATCCTCATTGCCCCGGCGTGGGCTCGGAGGACGTGGTACCCGGACCTTCTCGACTTATCCATCTGCCCTCCACGTCGTCTTCCCTACCGAGACGATCTGCTCTCACGGGAGGGGGGGGGGGTCAGGTTCTCCATCCAGAGGTCAGATCCCTCAACCTTCACGCTTGGCTTCTGAAAGGTTGAGGTATAAGGATTGGGATCTCCCTGAGGACGTGATGGAGGTGTTGCTTTCGGCCCGGAGGCCAGCAACAAAGTCTCTGTACCGTTGCCGTTGGCGTAAGTTCTGCGACTGGTGCAGAGTTCAGAATGTGGATCCTTTTGCATGTGACATCCCCATGGTTCTGTCCTTTTTACTTTCTTTGGCCCACAGGGGCTTGCAAGTGGGTACCGTTAAGGGTTACCTGGCGGCGCTGTCCATCTTTAAGCGCTCGTCTGAAGAGTGTTCTTACTTTAAAATCCCTTTGATTTCACAGTTCCTGAAAGGGCTCACTAATGTGTTCCCTCCGTCACCTTTCCTGGTGCCCGGTTGGGATTTGAACCTTGTTCTTAAGTTTCTTATGGGTGCTCCGTTTGAGCCTTTACATTCTTGCCCTTTGAGGCTGTTAACTCTGAAAACTGTGTTTTTAGTTGCGGTTACTTCCGCTCGCAGAGTGAGTGAGTTACAAGCACTTTCAGTTAAGCCTCCCTTCACTGTATTTCACAAGGACAGGGTTGTCCTTAGAGTTCGTCCTTCTTTTCTTCCGAAGGTAGTGACGGAATTTCATTTGGCCCAGAAGGTTGTTCTTCCGGCATTCTATCCTCCTCCGCATCCTGGTAAGGAAGAAGAGAGGCTCCATAGGCTTGATCCTAGGAGAGCTTTAAGCTTTTATGTTTCACGCATGTCCCGGGTCAGAGTGGATGATCAACTCTTTATTGGTTACGCTGGAAAGCGTTTGGGGCAAGCTGTGACGAAACAGACTTTGTCTCGCTGGATTATTTTGGCCATCTCGGAGTGCTACCGCTTGGCGGGTAAGGACCCACCGGCTGGCTTGCGGGCCCATTCTACCAGGGGTATGGCTGCGTCTACTGCCCTGCAGAGGGGTGTTCCTATTCGCAACATCTGTGATGCAGCCACCTGGGCTTCAGTACATACATTTGTACGTCACTATTCCCTCGATTCCATCCGACCACAGGATCTGGCCTTTGGCAAGGCGGTCCTTTGCTCTGCTATTTGATTGGCTATTCTACATTTTGATTCTAAATTCTTTCCCTCCTCCTTGCTTTTGTACTGCTTTGGGGTTCTGTCATAGATATGGAATACGTCGGAGGACCCAATCCCCTCGAAGAACAAGTTACTTTCTTACCTGGTAACGTTCTTTCGATGGGATGGTCCGACGACTTATTCCATATCGCTCCCGCCCCGCTCTGCCTTCCCCGCTGCAGAATTTCTTTTGCGATTGCAGCTTACGTTCCGCAAGGCTTTGTGTCTGACTGGCAGTTGACTTATGTCACACGTTCTGGGGAAAAAAACTACAACTGAGGCTATGGGCGTCGTGCGTCCTACTTATCACATCGGATGACGTCGGACGTCGGAGGAGGTCCTCGACGACGGCGCATCGACGCAGGACGCAGATGCCGAAAAAGTTTCCGAAGCAGCACAGCTGTGGTGATTACATGTCATAGATATGGAATACGTCGTCGGACCATCCCATCGAAAGAACGTTACCAGGTAAGAAAGTAACTTGTTCTTCTGTTGGCAGACGGGACACACTGGAAGGAAGCCAGTGAGCCACTGAGGGGAGTCCTTGTTGGATCTCAGCCCAGCCAAGGGAGGCAGTGGGGTGACCTCAGGGAGGTGGACCATGTGGCTCAACGACGCAGAGACCGTAAGAAGGTGGGAGCTGCGTAGCCACTGCAGAACATCCAGGAGACATGGTCGGACTTGTAGGGACAAAGGGATAGTAAGAGTGGGGGGTAAACAGAGGGACCCAGTTGTAAGCAATGTCAACAGGACTCCAAAGGTGGAGGGAGACCTTGCAAATGTCAAGGGCAGATTTAAAATCCAAAATGGTGATAGGCCTTGATTTAAGGTCAAGCCAACCCCCTTTCAGCCAACATGGCCCATTCACAGACAAGCCCACCCTACACAAGTGTAATCCATGCCCTTAAAGGGGAAGTTTGCCCAGAAATATGAATGGCCCAATTGATCAGGCATGTATTTTTGAGCATACATAGATCGAGTGTTATACACATCTGAAACTGACGGGTTGGTACCGCCGCTTTGTGCTAAACTTAGCAGTTGATCCATCACCCTAAGTTCAAGTGCCCTTGCGGCAGTAATTCAGATCACCCGCCCCTCAAGCTGACATCACTAGTTAAAACGATATGCTCCATCTTTTCTCATGACGTTCGTGGACAGCGTAGCCAAACGTACCCTGTCATCACTTATGTCATAACGTTACCTGATGCAAAACCAGGAAGATCAACAAACACAGCGCAAAAGTTATTTCTTCTCACAAAAAGGAGAAAATAATGTATATTTTGACGATAATAACAATAGCCGGAAATGTAACGAGTAGTTATATTTTTAACATAATGCTCAAAAGAGGATTACATCGACAAAAAAACATTGAGAACCTTTGCCAATAGAAGTGGTAGCTAGAAAACATTATATGCTTTGCATTTGTTCTAGAACTGTCAATTGTAATCCCTGTATTTGCATTGTGTAGTGAAAGTGCAGTGTGGTTAAACCTAATGTGCTTATGTTCAATCACCGAAGGGAGGTCATCCTGCAGTAGTGGGTTGGGGTGCAGCTATGTCTGCACATACAGTTCAGATTGGGCTAGATGGTGATTGCATTACTGTCGAAAGAGTTTTTACAAACCTGTGCCAGTTTTTCTTCAATGTTAAGTCAAGCAACTCCATCACAACAAAACCAAACAATATCACGCCTGTACACATCCAAGCCATGTTCTCACTTGATTAAAAAACAGAATTCAAATGCACACCATGAAAACAGGCTTTTCCACTTTGAACCCAATACAGCGACTTCTGAAATTCTGTCCATTGGTTGGATAATTTCACTCTTGGGACTCTGCCACCTATTGCAACATTACTCACTCAATGCACCTACTTCCCATCACCTGATAAGTATTTATTGCTGTTAGCTAACTAGCTATTCCTTACCTACTATTCCTTACCTACGTTCAATGCGGTTCAAAAACACACAAGGTCATTTCACACATCATCTGGGACGTAGAGAGATGGTTACAGCGCAAAAATACAGGTGCATGGATATTGATGGATGAAAATCAGTTAATATATAGATGCGGACGGGGGAGGGACGATTACCAACCATGCTGGCTGGACTGTTGCTCCCAGGGCCAGAGGTGCAAAGTACACAAAAAAGAGAAAATCCTTAATATTCCAGCCTGCCTAGAAAGAGCTGAGTTTTGAAGGGCTTGTTGGCTTCTCTGTAGATCTAGTCAACCAATCATCTTGATTTCAGCAATGTTGCAGATGCCCCTGTGTGGCTTCCACATGTGGGCCTCCACATTGCAATGGAAATGAGCGTTGGCTACAGGCGCATGTTCATACTGCACATCAGTAAAGTATGCATTTAAATGACGTACTCTGTCACCCAGTATGTCAATGTTGGCTAATACTGTGGCCCATAAACCTGTGGTCTATTGCAATCTGCAGCCACTTGCCATGATTCCTACTTGCCAAGGAAGTTAGACTCCATATCTTTTTCCTTGCTTTGATTCTGTATGACTGCTTCTCCTCTGTTCTGATGAGATTCTTGAGCACTTGTGAGTTCAATACAAAAAAGAGTTTAATAGCACCCAGAATAACAACCATGAATATTACAAGTGTGGTAGTGTATGGTACTCACATTTGGGCACAGTTGAATAACATGCACAGAGGGATGTAACTTATTAGTAGAATAATACCAGTAATTGTTTATTTATTTATATTGCGCACTGGGCCCGTAGGCATCTAGGCGCAGTAAAGGTTAAATAATTATTGGTCGTATTGTATGCGCATAATAGTCAATGCCCCTTTTAAGCATTTTCTGTTAAAAGCTGCGAGAATGTGTGCCTCTGAGATGCCATCCTTTTTACCCCTCCTTTCCATGGACCTTTCTTAAAACTTTAAGTGTTTTGAAGGAAAGTGCCTCCGCTTCCTTGAAAACACAAATGCATGTTATGTCACTCTTACTCCCACTCCATCACCATATCCCAGGATGACAACCCTTGCAGTTTCCTCTCCGTCCATGAATTGAAGTATGCAGCAACTTTACAAGAAAGTGCAACATGTCAGCACAATAAATGTCAAGCCCACTCACTGTCTTTTGCTGTGTTGTCCATGGGCCGACCCCATAAATACAATTATCATCAAGTACCCGATCACAACATCTTGCTGTGTCTTGCAGAGGATGAATGGCAAATGAATGTCATGTAGATGTGAACCAGGGCAATGGAAGGTGGTGTGTTACAAGCAATTAGTCAATGAGCATAAGAAACGGTTTGCGTGCCAGGTAAGGGAAGGGAATTGAGTACAATTACATTTCAAGTGTTATACAATGACATTTTTTGTGTGATCAATACAGTTTCAAAACATTAGACCAGTGATTTGAAACTTGCCTTGGATAAAATTGTAAAGACGACAACACATTTGAATCTTGAAGTGCACCTTTCAACAAATTCAAGTTTGAGGACAAACCACTTTTGCAGTTCTGTGGCATAGACTGGGACCTAGAGACATAATCTGGTGCCCCTCTTTGCGTATGCAGGGCCAGCACAGTCAATGTCAGATCTTTAACAAATTCAGAATCCGTCTGCTGGAACATTGGCATTGCCACCCACTGTTTGCTTCTTTTTGTAAACACCATGTTTTAACGAAGCATCCCGAAAGTTCCATCAGTTTTGGCTTGTTCCCTACCAAGATTCTCGTTTTGTGCAAGTACACCCAGTCTTATTCTGGCCTCCATACCATATATGCCAAAATTCAACCTTTTAGGCCTGTACCTTTAGGCACTGCCAAATCTCCAGCGTGGCAGAATTCTGGGAGTCCCTTCATGTCTCTGGAAAGTCTTTTGCTGCACACAATCTTCTCGAGTGCTGTGTGAGGAGAGGAGGGGAGTCTGCCACCAACCACTTTTTCTTCCACTCCTGCTCCTTACTCAAAGGTCCATGTACACATTCATGGAAATGTTTGTTTCCTTCCCAAGAGTGCATGTTTGAACAATGGTGCAGCATTGAAAGTCACTTTTCAAAGAAGAATATCTACAAATCCCTAAAGTTTTTTTTAGCTCCACCAAAGATGGTTTCTGATAGACTGTCCCCAATTTAAAAGGTTTTCTGTACCTTTTGTTTTCACCAGCAGCTGTTATTTTTTTAGATATTGATTTTGCAATATATCAAATTGATGCTATGTGTGGGAACTGCTCTCGCATGTTCTTTGCTATTCCAACATTCCTATCAGTGGCTATCGGGTCTATTTGCATTTCCCTTGATTGCAGACGTTCAATGGATTTAATGAAACCATATTTCTCTGTGGCAACAGAAGATGTACATTCAGACACTTGCACGACGACTGAACTCACTAATTTTTTTTTACTTTCCATGTCTTGGAAGTGGTAAGTGCAGTATTTAGCAGAAAAACCAGGACTGTCTCATTGTCCATCACCAGCAAGCCTGAGCCTTTTGCCTACGAGAGCATTGTTCATTGAGATCTGTTTGAGATTCCAGGCCTGGCTAATAGCGGGGACAATACATTTCTCTGATACCACAAATTTACAGAAACATGAAATTTTTATTGAACATTGATCCACTAAACCACAAAGTAGATGAACAAAGTAACTTTCCATCAAGCACTTTTCGAAGGATAGGTTGAGCGGTCCATGAAAATGTATTATGTTGGTGGTCACGGCTGTAAAGACTGGAAGGGGGGGGGGTAATCTGTCCTGCTGCCCTCTATATGGCAGAGTAGAAGCACAGAGCAGCCCAGCCAAGGTTATCTATTGGGTAGCTATGGCCGAGCAACCAACGCTTAAGCTCTCAGGAGGTGATGCAGGCTGGTTCTTAAGTACAATGTAGTCCCCAAGCCCCCCACAAAGGAATGTCCACAGACTATGTCATGTGCTAACACAGTTCTTTATATAATAATAAGGTTTATGATGTATACATCAATTAATAACACACTTTGTACTCTAGCAATTCTATTATGGCAAATATATGCAATGTTTATGTGGTACCACATTTTGCTATTGACTCCTTAAAAATGCATCCACTGCTAGCAGTTATAATGGCATACAAATCATATAACAATGTGTATCAGCATAAATCATGTGAAGGAAGACAAGTTTGGTTAAACAATGGCAGAATGTTTTCCACCTCTAACAAGGCACAATTCTGAGTGAGGACCTCCCCTACCCCCCCCCCCACCCTCCACCTGGGCAACTTGTAATAAAGAGTATTAACAAACCCAGTCCATTAATGTTTAAATAGTCTTGGTTCCTGGTTAAAATGTTCAACTACCCCAATGTACCTGAGTTGCAAGAGTTTCTTCGATGTTTCATCGACGGATCCCTCGAAAGTGGACTCCCTTGGAAGCAGGGCGTTGAGATTCCTCTAAGAAATGTGAACACTTGTGTTGAGACGGAAGCTTTGACCTTCGCAGTGCTCTACGACGATTGATCGTGGAAGTCCTGTGAAGATGAGGCCTGCGGTCCACCTCGGTGCAAAGAGTTTGGTGCTGCAAGAAGACTCAGTGATGAATCTAGGCCCAGCAGCGGCCGTCGGGATAGCTTCGGTGATCGGGACTCAAACACGGGCTGGACTTCGGATCTTCACTTGTCGGCATCTTCGTGGACTTCGGGTGGCAGCAAACCCACCAGTGGGCTTTCCTTGGTCATTGATGACGACCTCTACTTTCTCCGGTGGGACAAAGTGGTCAACGGTGATGGCAAGGGAGCCCTCCGTTCAATGTTCTTAGGCAAGGTGGAGCATTGCGGCTCCGGTCATCGAGCAGCAGAGTGCCAAGTTGTCCCCGCTTCTGGGCTATGCGACTCGACTAGCTTCCAGCGTGTAACGCTCACCTGATTCCCGTAGAGGCGCCGGTCTTGACTGGGCGTATACCGTATCTTCAAAGGTGATGTGTAACACACGGCTGGCTCTTTGGGCTGGACCTCTGTGCACTGTATGTCTGACTTGAAGGGTAAGATGTCTTGGGTAAGTGAACGCCGTGCTCTCCATCTGCCTCGGGGCAGGGTGCTGTAACCAGTTTCTTCACTGGATAAGGGGAGCAGGCCTCTTGACTTCAGAGGACTGCTGTCCGTCGTTTACTGCACGAACGGTAAGTTTCGAGTAATTCTAATGTCTTTAAAGTCTTTAATAATGATGTTTCTTGTTTTGCAGGGTTCCGGCGATGGCAGATGACGGGCTGAAGTGAGCTGAAGATGGAGCCCGTGTGATGAATAGAAGCGCCTGGAAGCACGTAAGTAAGCGCTTGTTGCCTGCTTCAAGATGCGCTCTAACTGTCTCTTTATTTTGCAGGTACAAGTTCGGAGCGGCTGCAGGGTGCCGGAATACCCACTGGGTTAGATGTGGAAAGGAGTAATGGCACGTGAGTATTAAAGTTCCCCAATGTCTTTAAACGCACCTTGTTTTGTCTTTCAGATGCGGGATGCAGCGCCGAAGGCCTCCGGAGCGTGCGAAGAATTGGTAAGCTTTTGTCTTTCAGATGCCGGAATGCAGTGTGAAGACCTCCGGAGCGCACGAAGAGTAGTTAAGCTTTTGTCTTTCAGATGCCGGAATACAGCGCGAGGCGTTGGTGACAGCCGATGGACCAGGTAAGTGAAGAGCTGTCACTGAAGACCGTAATGCTAACCTGTTCTTTCTTGTCTTTATAGGTGTTGCTGAAGACTGGATTCAGGATGGTAAGCCTTTTTCCTTAGGCCCAGGATCAGATGCAGAAGACACGATGAGCGTTCTGCTGCAGAGGATGCAGAATAACGCAAAGCAAGATTCATCCATCGGGTGTGGTTTAAATAGCCTCCTGTAGTGCTTAGGTGTCTCCTTCCACAGCCACGCCTAGGTAAGAAAAGAGTTCCTGCTTTCCAGAAGAGTTCCAGTGTTCTGAATCTAGGGAGTGGCTCCTGCCCCACCCAACAGGAAAAGTAGTTCCAAACAGAAGAGGATCAAAGGCTCAACTGGCAGGCAAGTAAGCAGCATGGTCTGCTGCAGGTAAGTCCACCCAAGCATTATGAGCCCGGCGCTTCCAGCGCTGGGACTGGGCATATTTATGAGCCTGGCGCCAGGACTGGGTCCAAAAGGTCCCAATTGGGACTGGTTGGCACTCGGAACCTGGGTTATGGATCTGCTTCCAAGGGAGTTGGGAAAACCCTGACCTTTTGGAAGCAGAGATCATGACAGTACCCCCCCCCCCTCAAGGCCCCTCCCAAACCGGGCTCCTCCGGGGGTTTTGGCTTGTCAGGAAATGTTCGGTGAAATCTTTTGATTAGGCGAGGAGCGTGGACATATTCAGTAGGTTCCCAGGATCTCTCTTGGGGGCCGTAGCCTTTCCAGTCAATTAGGTAAAATAGTTTAGATTTGGAGATCTTGGAGTCCAGAATGCTTTTGACTTCAAACTCGAGTTCTCCATCAACTAGGATAGGTTTTGGAGATTTAGTTAGTCGGGTTTGAGGTTGCACGGGTTTTAATAGAGAGACGTGGAAGACCGGATGTATCTTCATGTGCGGGGGCAAGTCCAACTTGACCGCTACTGGGTTTACTATGGTAGTGATGGAATAGGGACCAAGGTATCTTGGGTTGAATGTGCGTGGCCCTTTTAGAGGTAGATATTTGGTGGATAACCAGACTTGATCCCCTACTTGACATTGAGGGGCTTCCTTCCGATGTTGATCTGCTCCTTTCTTGTATTGTTCTTTAGCCCTTTGAAGGTGAGAAACAGCTTCCTTAAAGGCTTGGGTGATTGTAGAATGCAGGTAGTCTACTGCTGGTGTTTCAAGATCTTGGAGGGGATCCAACTCCGAGGTTCGAGGGTGACTGCCGTACAAAAGAAAAAACGGGGTTTTCCCAGTTCCCGAATGGACAGTTATTGTAGGCATATTCGGCTATCCAAAGGATGTCTTTCCAAGTTTTTTCAGTTTGTTGCAGCATGCAGCGTAAATACTGTTCCAGAGTTTGATTGGTCCTCTCGGTTTGTCCGTCGGTCTGAGGGTGGTGACTGGTCGATAGTCTCACATCAATTTGAGCCGACCGACAGCAACTTCGCCATAAATGAGAAATAAATTGACTACCTCGATCCGAAATTAGAACCGAAGGAAAACCGTGCAGTCGGACGATGTTTTCGAGAAATTCTCGGGCCAGAGTTGCTGCTGTTGGCAAGCCTTTGAGCGGAATGAAATGCGCCATCTTGGAGAATAAGTCCACGATTACTAGAATCGTATTGTATCCGGAGCATGGAGGTAGATCGGTGATGAAGTCCATAGAAAGCGCATGCCAAGGGCGAGGTGGGATGTCAATAGGGCGTAAGAGGCCTGCTGGTCTTTCCTTTTGACTCTTGTTTTGGGTGCATACTCCACAGGACATTATAAAGTCTCTGATATCTTTTTTCCAAGACGGCCACCAGAAGTAGCGCTTGATCTTTTCTGAGGTCTTGGCCATACCGGGATGTCCTTCCATTAAAGAATCGTGATAACAAGAGATTACTTTTTTTCTGTAAATCTGTGCTGGGTAGGTATAATCGTTCTTGGAAATACAATAAGTTGTCCTTTACTGCAAAGTCCTTTCCCTGCAGATGCCAATTCTGTATGTCTGCTGGAGTTACAAGTTGCCTGGCTTTATCCTTAACTTCCTCTATGGATTCTGTGGCGATTACACCCAGAATTCTTTGTTCGGGAATGATTGGTACAGGTTTAGGGTTGATCAAGTGTTCTTCCACTCCATCCGAGAAAGGTCATCAGCTTTACCGTTCTTTGTACCAGGTCGATAGGTAATTATGAAGTCAAACTCGGCAAAGAATAATGCCCAACGGAGTTGTCTAGAGGATTGGGCTTTTGCGGTTTTTAAATATTGCAGGTTTCGGTGATCCGTAATCACAGTAACGGTGTGTCGGGCCCCCAGCAGATAATGCCGCCAAGCCTTAAAGGCAGACTTGATAGCCAGAAGTTCCTTGTCAGTAATCGTGTAATTGATTTCACGAGGTGAGAATTTGCGGGACCAAAATGCCACGGGATGCAACTGATTGGTTACCGGGTCCTTTTGTGATAGAACTGCCCCCATGGCAAGGCTTGAAGCATCAGTTTCCACGATGTAGGGGAGTTCGGGGCGAGGGTGTTTTAAGATTGGTGCAGAGATAAATTTAGTCTTCAAATCCTGGAAAGCTTGTTCCGCCTCGGTAGACCATTCAAAACGTTTGTTTTTCTTTAACAAGGCAGTGATGGGCTGGACTATTCGAGAGAATTCGGGGATAAACCTGCGGTAAAAGTTAGCGAAGCCTAACATGCTTTGCACACCTTTTACGGAGGATGGTGATGGCCATTTGAGAACTGCATTGACCTTCTTTGAATCCATACGCACTCCGCCAGGTGATAATATGAATCCCAAGATTTCAACTTCAGTCACGTTGAAAACACATTTTTCCAACTTAGCGAAAAGTTTGTGTTGACGCAATCTTTCGAGGACCATTTTCATGTGTTTCCGATGTTCAGATTCCGATGAAGAATAAACGAGGATGTCATCAATGTAAACAACAACACACACATCTATGAGCTCTCTGAGGACATCGTTCATAAAATATTGAAAGGCGGCCGGGGCATTGCAAAGTCCGAAGGGCATGACCTGATATTCAAATAGCCCATACTTGGTGCGGAAGGCCGTCTTCCATTCATCGCCCTCTTTTACTCGTACCAAGTGGTAAGCTCCTCTAAGATCCAGCTTTGTATATATGCATGCTTTTCTGACTTGGTCCAGGAGTTCAGGGATCAAAGGTAACGGATATCTATTCTTAACGGTGATCTGATTCAGGGAGCGATAATATATACAAGTTCTAAGGTCTCCTTCCTTTTTTGGAACGAAGAACAAAGCTGAAGAAGCAGGGGACTTGGAAGGACGAATAAACCCATTTGCCAGGTATTGATCCAGGTATTGTCGAAGGTGAAGGTTCTCCGGCTCGGTGAGGGCATAAATTCTACTACAAGGAGGAGTAGATCCAGGTATCAGGTCTATCTGGCAGTCATAAGACCTATAAGGAGGTAGAGAGTTAGCCTGATCCTTCCGGAAAACATCTTGGTATTCTAGGTATTCGGGAGGTAACTGGGGAGTCTCTGAAGAAATTGCTGCCAGTGCAACACCAGGTGGAGGGTGACAAGTAGAGACACATTCTGGAAACTGGACCGTTCTTGCTCGCCAATCGATCAGAGGATTGTGTTTCTCTAACCAAGGTATTCCTAGAATAATCTGAAACTGAGGGGCCTTGATCACATCGAACACGATCTTCTCATGGTGTCCATCTTGACTTACTAGCGTCACTTCTTGAGTGGTATGCGTTACTGGCCCGGAGGCTATCTCCTTACCATCCACCGTAGTGATGACGTCCTTTACAGCCTTGGAACAAAGAGTTAGATTCATCCTCAAAACCATTTCATGATCCACATAATTGCCGATGGCACCGCTGTCAACGTAAGCTTCAATTGCATGTAATCGATCCGGATTATCAGGGCTAATGAGGACCATAGGTATCACGAAATGCGAGGTTACGGAACTGGTATTCACGCTCGGCAAGAGGACCTCTATTCTTGTCGGGTGAGGTTGTTTCCCTGCTCAGAGTTTGTAACTTTGGTAACTGCAGCTCCTACTGCCTTCTTGGCAGGTTTCACCGGACAGTCTCGAAGAAAGTGCCCTGAGTTTCCGCAATAGAGGCATAATTGCAACTGTTTTCTCCTTTCCCGCTCCTTTTGTGTTAGAGGACCTTTCAGACCCCCTATTTGCATGGGTTCCCCGGAGTCTACTCCTTTGGAAGGAGTTGGCGGTTTGGAAAATACTCGAGCATCAAACTTGGAACGATCGGCCTTCCTGTTCTGCAGTCTGTGATCTATTTGAACGACTAAGTCTATATAGTCCGAACAATCTTGTGGGGGATTCACTACTTCGGCTAACACATCTTTGAGCTCTCCACGTAGACCTCTATAAAACAGCGTAATCCTTTTGTCCTCAGGCCATTGAGTTTCCACTATCAGTCTGTTGAAAGACGCAATATAAGCCAAAAGGTCTTGATTACCTTGTCGCAACGAAAGAAGCTCATTGTCCAAGGCCTGCCCCTGTGAATGTCTTGCGAACAGTTTTTCCATACTGAGCTGAAAAGCTTGAAAATCATGGAGGACCGGATCATCTTGATTTACTAGAGGGATCGACCAGTCTGCCGCATTGCCACTAAGGTACGAAAGCTACTTTAGCTTGATCAGTTGGAAAGGCTGCTGGCCGGCATAAGAAATGCAACCGGCACTGATTGATAAATACTGCAAACCTCTTTGGGTCACCAGAAAATCGTTCCGGCGGAGCCAGAGGTACATTCCCAGGTAGGTTGATCTGCACTGGATTCATAGAGGATGTAGAAGGAAGATTTCCCCCAGATGCGGGTAACAGGGTCTGTCCGGCTTGTGACTGTAGCAATTGTCTAGCGAGATCATCTGTTCGCTCCTTGGAAATAATCAGTTCCCTTCTTAGAGCGTTCGTTTCCTGACGGGCTGCATGCACTTCTGCCCTTAGTTCCCCAAGTAACTGGGCTAGCTGGTCGGTATCCGAGGTTTCCATAGCGCCTGGACGGGAGTTTTGTGGCTGGCTTTGCGTTCTGTAACGCTCACCTGATTCCCGTAGAGGCGCCGGTCTTGACTGGGCGTATACCGTATCTTCAAAGGTGATGTGTAACACACGGCTGGCTCTTTGGGCTGGACCTCTGTGCACTGTATGTCTGACTTGAAGGGTAAGATGTCTTAGGTAAGTGAACGCCGTGCTCTCCATCTGCCTCGGGGCAGGGTGCTGTAACCAGTTTCTTCACTGGATAAGGGGAGCAGGCCTCTTGACTTCAGAGGACTGCTGTCCGTCGTTTACTGCACGAACGGTAAGTTTCGAGTAATTCTAATGTCTTTAAAGTCTTTAATAATGATGTTTCTTGTTTTGCAGGGTTCCGGCGATGGCGGATGACGGGCTGAAGTGAGTTGAAGATGGAGCCCGTGTGATGAATAGAAGCGCCTGGAAGCACGTAAGTAAGCGCTTGTTGCCTGCTTCAAGATGCGCTCTAACTGTCTCTTTATTTTGCAGGTACAAGTTCGGAGCGGCTGCAGATTGCCGGAATACCCACTGGGTTAGATGTGGAAAGGAGTAATGGCACGTGAGTATTAAAGTTCCCCAATGTCTTTAAACGCACCTTGTTTTGTCTTTCAGATGCGGGATGCAGCGCCGAAGGCCTCCGGAGCGTGCGAAGAGTTGGTAAGCTTTTGTCTTTCAGATGCCGGAATGCAGTGCGAGGCGTTGGTGACAGCCGATGGACCAGGTAAGTGAAGAGCTGTCACTGAAGACCGTAATGCTAACCTGTTCTTTCTTGTCTTTATAGGTGTTGCTGAAGACTGGATTCAGGATGGTAAGCCTTTTTCCTTAGGCCCAGGATCAGATGCAGAAGACACGATGAGCGTTCTGCTGCAGAGGATGCAGAATAACGCAAAGCAAGATTCATCCATCGGGTGTGGTTTAAATAGCCTCCTGTAGTGCTTAGGTGTCTCCTTCCACAGCCACGCCTAGGTAAGAAAAGAGTTCCTGCTTTCCAGAACAGTTCCAATGTTCTGAATCTAGGGAGTGGCTCCTGCCCCACCCAACAGGAAAAGTAGTTCCAAACAGAAGAGGATCAGAGGCTCAACTGGCAGGCAAGTAAGCAGCATGGTCTGCTGCAGGTAAGTCCACCCAAGCATTATGAGCCCGGCGCTTCCAGCGCTGCGACTGGGCATATTTATGAGCCTGGTGCCACTGGCGCCAGGACTGGGTCCAAAAGGTCCCAATTGGGACTGGTTGGCACTCGGAACCTGGGTTATGGATCTGCTTCCAAGGGAGTTGGGAAAACCCTGACCTTTTGGAAGCAGAGATCATGACACGGCGGTTACAGAAATCCGCCGAACCCCGGTCGACAGTGATGGACTTCGACGGCCATGATGCCCTGGTGCTTTACTTCAAGATTTCTCAGTGGACCCCGTCTCCGGTCGACAGCCTTTGGGGACTGTCTTCCACGGTGCTTTGATAAAGATCAGCTTCTGCACAATGTTCCCTCGTAGCTCGGGAAGAGGTCTCCTAGCCAGGTCCTCTCTTGGACCAGTCCTTGCCAGACTCCACAGCTTTTAGATTTTGTTGAAGTCCAGCAGCAGCAATTCTTCTTCCTGCAGCTGGGATTCAAGGATAAGCAACTTCAAGTTTTGACTTCAGCTTCTAAACAAATTAGGATGCGAGAGGTCCCCAGATATACACATCTGTCCCTCATTCACACTGCTGAGCCAAGCTCAGTCGGCCCATCAGACAGAAGGCCATTAATGCAGGCAGGCAGCCAATCAGGCTCACATTGCATTCAGGCCATTCACTTCCACCCAGATACCCATAACAAGGAATGTGTATTGGGGCAAGCACCCAGCCTTTCAGCACACCACACTGCATTCATGTCAGTTTCAGGCAGGGATGTCACGTTCATTGTGTCACACACACAGAAACAAGACACCCATAACATGGGATGCATATTGGTCACACACCCCATTCTCCAAGGTCCTACCCCAACGGTGTACCCACAACATACAGTCACTATGAAGGCTCCAGCCACTCTGGCCTGGACTTCCCCACAATACCGTATATTGTTCTTCCACCCAACAGCCAGTCAGTGGAAGGGACAAAGTTAGGGCTTCCCAGGACTTTGGGAACACAATGTAACAGGTAATAGAAACCAAGAGGCCCCAGGGGCCGTCTTGCCTTCTATTAGGAATCCACAAATTCCTGTGGCAGGGCCTGGTGTTCCCAAAATGGAGGATACTCGGAGCACCTGTCAAATTCAGCATGGAGCTGCCAGCAGCCCCTTCCCTGCTCTGTGGGCCACACACAGGTGTTCAAAAACAAACACTGGGAGTATAGGGTCATAACTCCACCCATGGGTGCCATAAGGGTACCCCAAGGTTCTCTGTTCACCACAACCAAAAAGCGAAAGAGCTGCACTGCCAGGAGTCCCAACTGGACTCCTGTGCAGAAAACAACAAGGAACACACATGATAAGGGAGTACTGGACAAGGACATAGAGGCCCTGTTCCTCCAATGCATTTCCAGCATCACAATGGCTACCATTGATCTTCACGTTGGTGCCCTTGACTACACAAGTAAACTTCACCAATGGCTCCCCAAAAATCCTCCTATGTAAGTTATGATAACATTTAATCAGGTCGATAATCTCTAGTAAGCAGCAGTCAAATACAAGGTATTTTGGCTCCCTTAATAGTCAGTCGTCCTGCAGTACAGTGGTGTGTGATTCAGTGGTGGTGGACTAGTCCTCCAAAACTCGTAAGCGCAAGATCCAGATCATGAACACATTAGTCTATCAATTCCGAAGATGCTTCAATTATTTCAGTCTGATATTTCTGGATTTTCGGCATTTATTGGGAAAAAGGGGAACATTGTCTCTTTCTTTGACATTTTTTAGAGGGTTTGGATTGTGTGAGCGTGTCTGCCGATAACTCTGAATTATCTTATGTATTTTCTCTCTTTTGGGGGACGTTGTGTGCTGTAACAATGATTCATGGTTACTTTCCATGGGTCACTGGTGACATTCAGTTCAAATTCCGGCCACTGGAAATCTGCATCCTGACTCTGAATATTGAGACAAGAATACTGAGCCTTCAAATGTAGTTGCTCCCAAGTGACATCGGTTTGGCAAGCAACATCATTAGTTTGTAGTCTGGTCTGAGTCTTTCTGCTCCTCTTCTTCCTAGGCCTCTAATCGCTTAAAAAAATGCCTAATTTATAGCACAATTACAGAATATATGCATTTCAACCTCAAAATTACCTCAATTAAATAACGTCTAAACAACGCCTTTATAAAAACCAACAGTATGTTTGTTATTTACCCTTGTTTTCTCTAGTGTGGCTTGATACAGTCATTCAACACATAGCTGAAAAAGAGCCTTTTGAAAATGTAGAAACCAAGCATTTTACTTTTCCGTTTCAAGATACATATGTACAATTACAAATAGACCCTAATTTCCATATGAAAAACCATTATCACATAATAAGAATTACATGAAAAGAAAAACGGATACCTGTTCTTTTACAATTTCATATGTATACCTTGGGTCCATGTGTCTCTTCAATCTCATCCGCTTCAGTAATACACTCCTTGTACTTAACAAATTCAGCAAAAATCATTTCATAGGTTTTTTTTTTAAATTTGTTTTTATTATTTTCATGAACAATTTTCAACTCAGTTAACCATCAATAATACAGTAGTGAGGAGCAACATACAATGAGCTACCCCCTGCACGTCCCATTCAATGCATTGACTGGTCCTTCTTTACCGGGCTCCTGTCGACTATACCGTCTGCTTTTCAGGTTCTGATAGCTTGTTGAGGAGTCATTTCCAGCTAACGTGTGTATCGTGTACTCTGAAAAAGGGGGAAGCCTGATGTAACAGATATCCTGCATGGCAAAGCCTATCATTCATCCCACATTTAGCCCGCTCCTTTCCCATGCTGTGGTTGCTCAACCATGGTCCCTGGTGTACATCTGGGCATGTGCCCCGGTGATGCTGGAAATGCATTGGAGGGACAGGGTATCCCTGTCCTTGTCCTGTAGTTCTTTTTCATTTGTGTTCTGTATTGTTTTCTGCCCAGGTGTCCGTGTGGGAATCCTGGCAGTGCAGCTCTTCCTGTTTTTGGTTTGGTGTACACACCCATGGGATACCCTTATGGCACCCATGGGTGGGGATGCAACCCTGTGCCCCTAGTGTATGTTTTTGGGCACCTGTGTGTGGCCCACAGAGCAGGGTATGGGCTGGTGGCAGCTCCATGCTGAATTTGACAGGTGCTCTGAGTAGCCTCCATTTTGGGATACCCAGGCCCTGCCATTGGAATCAGTTGATTCCTGATAGGAAACAAGATGGCCCATGTGGTCTCTTGCTTTCTATTTCCTGTTACCTTGTATTCCCAAAGTCCTAGGAAGCCCTGACTCTGTCCCTTCCCCCTGACTGGCTGTTGGGTGGAAGTTCCATATATGGTGTTGTTGTGAAGTCCAGGCCAGACTGGTTGGAGCCTTCCCAGTGACTGTATATTGTGGGTACACCCTATGGGTGGGACCTGGGTGAATGGAGTGTATGACCAATATGCACTTACTTCTTGTTGCGGATATCTGGTTTCTGGTGTTTGACACAATGATTGAGACAGCCCTGCCCGAAACTGGAATGAATGCAGTGTGTAGTGTTGAATGGCTGGGTACTTGTCCCAATACACATTCCTTGTTGTGTGTGTCTGAGAGGGAGGAGTATGGCCTGAATGCACTGTATTCCTGATTGGCTTGACTGGCTGCATGAATGCCCTTCTGTATGATTGGCTGCTGAGTGTGACCCAGCAGTGTGGATGAGAGATAGAATAGTATATCTGGGGACCTCTCATCACTGGAAATTGTTCAGAAGCTGAAGTTGAAACTGATGCTTAATCTGAAAGCCGAGCCTGAGGAAGAAGGTTGACTGCTGTCTCCCTTCGCCGAAAACCGTCAAGACTGATCCAAGAGAGGACCTGGTTAGACATCCTCTTCCCGTGCTCCGAGGGACCATCGAGCACCGCTAACCTTCGCAGAAGCGCCCAGGAAGTCAGACCCTCGAAAGGCTGCCGGCCGGAGATTGGGACCGCCGAGGAGAAAGAGATCAGCACCGGACATTCTGTCCACCGCCGTCGACCAGGGTTCGCAAGCTTGCTATAATCGCTGGAGGCCCGTCGAAGCCGTGTTGCCCAAAATAGGGGACCGCTTGACGCCGTGCTGCTGACGACCGGAGCTACATGCTCCTTTGCCTAAGACTTTTGATTCGCGATGCGTTTGTCCGCACCGCAGCCCTCCTTATCCCGCTGGAGAAGCTCAGGCCGTCAACGCGCCGAGGAGCATCTGGTGGTGGGTTTCCCGCCACCCAACGACCGTAGAGACGCTGGACGACTAGACGCCCTTTGCTGGGCCACAGTTCTTCACAAACACTTTGCGGTCCTGAACTATCATCACCGAAGTGCCCCTCACGCCTCTTCCTTGCAGGACGTCTTCGCTCCGCCGTCGACGAGCACCGTTGGGACCGAAGCTGCCACCTCGACACCGGAGTTCACTTTCTTAATGGAATCTCGACGATACGTGGCTCCTGCTTTAAAGGGAGCTGCTCAAGAAGGATCTGTTGACGACCCCATGTCGAACTCTGCTATTCCAGGTACTTTGGGGTGGTAGAAACATTATAGAAGGAAATAAGACTTATGGAACAATATATGGACTGGGCTTGTGATACATCTTTACTTTGCAGGTTGCCAAGGTAGGGGGGATCTCCACACAGTACTGTGTCTAGGTAACAGGGCCAGTATTCTGCCAATTGTTCTAACCAAGTGGTTTGCTCCTATGTCTATTGTTGGTTACCTTTATTAAGTGATTTGTGTGAAATTTAACCAGAGTACAGTTGATGTACTTTAATGGAATCTAATAATAATTGTATTGTGGTACCACTTAGAACTGTATATATTTGCCATTGTAGATTTTCAGAGCACAAAGTGAGTTATTGGGATTGTGTACATAGACTTGAACTTAATTATATAAAGACTGTGTTTTAACTAATACAGTGTGTGGATATTCCTTTGTGGGGGCTTGGGGACTACATTGTACTTAAGAACCAGCCTGCATCACCTCCTGAGAAGCTAGGCCTTGATTGCTCGTCCATTGCTACCAACAATAGAGAATCTTGGCTGGGGTCCTCTGCCTCTCCTCTACCATATAGAGAGCAGGAGTACAGACCGCCCCAACCAGTCTTTACAGCCCCTCACTGAGTATCTGGTCCATGCCTCCCTAAACCCCCATCTCTCCTAAATCCCCCTGTAAATGCCCTCCCGAACCCCCACCTACCCCAACTACCCCCCTCCAGACCAAGTGCTGCTTTTCCCCTTTGTCCCTCGTGGCTCCCACCTCAATCATTTCATAGTTAAACAATTTGAGGTTTTAATCTTTCATTTGATCTCAAAAAGTACATCTTGAGAATTGAGTTTCTACGATTGTCAACTTTACAACATCAGTTAAACATTTTAAACAGAGAAGAATCACTGGAAGAAATATTTGAGTGAAAACGTTTATAAAACTTAAATTTTTAATAAGATAAAGTTGAACACTGTAGTTTTAACTTTTACAAAAAAAGATATTTGAAAATGTACATGGTGGGCTTCTAAGATATCATAGGGAAATGTTGTGAGATCATCCTGCAAAACAAAGTGAATAAATTGTTGCTGCCAAAAGTGTGTTGCGTTATGTTTTTTTGGACCTATTGAGTGTTTGGTAGGCAGCAAAAGTTTATTGACACATACATAGACCATTCAGAGAGTGAAAGATTACATGTGATGAATTCCTGTCATTGTTGTGAGGGTGATCGACACAAGGTTGTTCACTGAATGCTTTGCAATTTGTCCAAATTATTATAAATTCTAAATAAATTATCACTTTTCTTATTCATTTTAAATAAAACATTATTAATCAACAATTATTAATATCATTCAATAAATTCTCCAGTCTCGTACCTCATCCTCCTGACTGGTTGCAATAGATGCATTGTACGTTGTTGAAGACCCTGTGTCCCACTGTATCAAAATGATTGTTGGTATAATAGTGATGTAAGAGAAATATAGCACAAAATGTTTATGAAAAAGATAGCCGATATTGTGATACGATCCCACATGCCAGTTTATATCAATAGCTAATATTATGAATAACAATGATCAACATGTTTAAAGTTAAACTTGACCTTATAAATGTATTGTCTTGTTGCATCTGAAGGAATAGTATAACAAAATTACTTGAAAGAAGAGTGAGGTTGATGTTGATTTCAGAATAGTTGTTGAAATTGAGTCTTGGTCCTTTTTTCAATGTATTTGTTTTTTTTTTAAAACTTTATTTTTGGATTTTCAACAAGTGACAACACAACAACACCTAGGTGGGTGTATTAACAATTGTGCCTCAGAGAGCCCCCGTCCCCATCCCCTCCCCCTTAGGATATCGTCTCTTTGGGTAGTCTCTCCAAGCCGGGTCCCTCTACGATGCAGTACTTGGCAAGCTTATTCAGAGCGTTTGTTAGGAGTGGATTGGCGAGGTGTCGTCGTTAGACCAGGATGATAAATAAAGAATGTATGGTCCTCAGATATCGGGTGTGCGTTCATGTAAAGGTAGCGTTCTGATAAATTCCCTTTCCACGTCCTGGCAGTATAGGACATCCTTCAGCCAGTTTCCCAGGGTGGGGGCTGGTCCTCTTCCCCATGACAGAGCCACTCTCCTGCATGCCAGAATCAACAGGACACCTGTGAGTTTCCTTGCTGCGGGCGATAGGTGTCTCGTTGGTCCCAGGAGGGCCACAGTAGGAATAGGCATCCGGTCGTCCCCAAGGATTGCAGGTGTTGTCTGTAAGACTTGGGTCCAGAAGTATGAGACAGCAGGGCAGTCACAGGCTAGGTGGAGGAAGTTCGCTGCTGGGGTGCTACATCTCTCACACGAGGCTTCAGATTCGGGGCATTGGACACGTTTTTTAGCTGGGGTGTAATATGTTTGATGGAGGTAATTAAAATGAATCTGTTTGAAGCATGTGTTCAACGCCACCTTTTGGGTTTGTCGGAGGACATACGTCCAGTTCTCATCTGGTATCGGAGCCTGTAGCGATTTCTCCCACCGTGCCTTCACGTGAGTGTTTTGGGGGTACTGTCTCCATTAAGAGGGATCTGCATATTATTGAAACTAGCCTGCCTTCACCCTGGGCTTGAATTATGTTATGTAGAAGCTGCCATATGGGTGGTTGTTGCGGGAAGGTCGGGAAAAGTGTCTGCAAGGTGTGCCGGAGCATGAAATATACAAATGTGTCAAGGGGTGTGTTGTTACCCCTCTCTTTGGCTGCCTCGAGTGTTATAAATGACCCTTCATCGAACACGTCGCCCATGGTCCGCTACTACAATTTGTCCGCCAACTGGTGAAAGACAGACTGTTGTTAAGGGGACCCCAGGAATGAACTTGATTGGCAACAGAGGGGAAAATCTGGTGTGGACGGCGTATTTCTGCGCCATCTTTCTCCAGATCGCATATGTGGAAAGGACCACATTCATCGTGGTAGGAGGTACTGGAAGATGACCCAGGATGACCGCTCTAAGCAGATTGAGTGACACTAGGGCTCGTTCTATCTACACATGTGGTCTAATGAAACTAGTTACATACCAATAACTGAGGAACTGTGCCTGGGCCGCCCAATAGTATCTTTCTAGGTCTGGGAGCGCCAAGCCTCCGCTGGATGTTGGTAGGATGAGCGTCATGTAGGCCACCCTTGCTGGTTTGCCCGCCCACAGTAACTTGAGGATCAGACTTCTGACTCTCCACAGAAAGGATTAGAAATTTAGGAAGCACCACCATTTTAACTAGCGAGGCCCTGCCCCACAGTGTCAATGGGAGAGCTTTACACCTCTGTATTTGTGACTGGAGGGTCCCTAGTGCCTTCTCGTAGTTATCTTTAAATACATTGTAGTGATTAAAAGACCCTAAGATCACCAAATATCTGACATGTGCATCTTCCCACGTGAACCTGTAGTGATCCGTGAATTTTTAGGTACCTGGTGTCAGAGGAAATATGACTGATTTAGAATGATGAATTTTTAAGCTTTTTTCAATGTATATATTCAAAACAGTGTTCAATAGAAAATGTACATTAGTATTAAAATTTCGACCATTTCAAACACTCTAAACTAAGTTTACGTGCATGTCGCTTGGCCTCACCGTTTGCTTATTTGACGTTTCTGTTGTTTCCTCTGTGGTAACAGTCTGTACTTCCATCAGTGTGGTCTATGTAAATACAGCCATGGTAATCAACACATTTACCAAAATGACCAATTTTCAGTGGACGCTAGTAACATTTTTAGAAATGCTCACATTGCACTGAACCATTTGTGTATCCCTAAAGTAGAGATACACAAAGTAGTCGAAAGTGAAGAATTTTTAAAAACTACTGTACATTGTGTTGCAATGGAAAATTGTGTAATAAAATATTGATACAAATATTCCTTTTGGCACCCTATTTCAATAGATTGTGTGATCATTTAGACAAAATATGTTTACACACCAATTGCGTACATGTGAACGAACATACATACATACATGCATACATACATACTTCAACGTTCACTACTTGACTGAGTCAGCATGTGCTGAAATTCAGTTGCCAGTGCATTGGTAAGCAATTTGCAAAGGAGTCTGAGGCGATGCTTTTTAGTGTACTTTGATGGTTCATACAAATCTTCTGAGAAGTGCGTGCTGCAGACGCAGAATCAGTTCCCCCTCACGTCCTCCAAGACATCCTTGGCTCGGCTTCAATCTCGGACACTGGAAATCCACAGGTAAACAACCATGTTCTTATTAACGTCATATCCTTTGGGAAAACATGCAACATTGTACCAGGAGTTTTGAGGTGGCTTTTATTAGGGCAACTATAAACGATATATGAAGGCATTGTTTAATTGTCCAGAAGATATGCATCGCAGTGAGTAATTCAACCATCTTATAGCTTTGATAGTAACTTTTATTAGACTTTGAAGAATGCCCTGTAACCTGGTCTAACCAGCACAGCAATAAAATGAGTCAAAAATCATTGGTCTACTACAAGAAGAAATGTATTACTGGTACATTGAACACAATTTGAGCCACCTAAAGAAAAAATGCATTTAAAACATTGATGACAAAACATTACATTTCCAAACAATACACTGTTATATGATGTAATTCCAGGGATAAAAATACATAGAAAGGTTGATAATGGTTAAGTCTTTGAGATACATAAAAATGAAACAACGATGTACATTCAGCAAAAAGCGGTAGAAAAGTACTGAGCAGAAAACAATGACACTCGAAAAACCAATAGTTGACTAACGGTTACTTGGAACGATAGATCAGCTGATTCAGCAACCAAGGTAAAAAGCGGATAACTTAGAAAAGTGGGTGTGCATGGAAATGTTTGACCCCAACCCCTATGTGAATGTTTGACGTGTTCGTTCCCACCCATCCACCCAGCCCCCTTGCAAGCACATTGTCACGGGTTTGAACTACTATTGATACCGGAGGGGGGATGGATGTGGATGAGGGGAGCGGAATAGGCCTGCAACATAGTCAAAGGACACATACATATGTTCATTGCAGGGACGGGTTCTTCAAAAGGGTAGTCTGGAGACTCCAGTTTGGGGTAGCCATGTGGCAAATGGTCTCCATGCAAAAGATCCCTCTGAGGTGTACATGGTATTCGGCACCTTGTTAGTTCTCACCCGTCCAGCCCCCTTGCGAGTGCACGGTCACAGGTGCGAACTGCCCAGAGGGAAAGAGATGTGGATGAGGCGAGTGCAATATGCCAGGTTGTTAAAGGACATCAATCTTTCATGATCTTGGTATATCATACAGTTGAGGTGCTGTCTGTATAAATCCCTTGTATTGTCCGGTGTCACTGGGGAATTTCTCACAAATGGCTTGAACCACACATACCTCAGTGAATGCGGAATCCCAGTCTTCCATGAATCCACCATGTAAACGCTTGGTGGGCACAAGCCTGTACCATCTGTGTTAGAGATGCAGAAATAGTTTACCTTAATGAATCCAATAATTGCATTTATTTTGTCTCCACTGCCTTCTAAAATTTGAGGCATTGTTATGCTTAAAGGATAGTTCCGGGACTTTTTTTTTATTGTCCCTACGGGTCGGCCATGTGTTTGTAAGCATAAATCGGTAGATCGTAGGAAACTTTCCTATGGACCTTACCCGACTTTTCGCCCATTATCGCACTCGAAATCAGCCTCCATTTTGTGATAATCCTATCATTCCGCCGCATCGACCTGGCTCACCTGCCTTTGCGGCACTAAATCAAATCCCCCGCCCCTGAAACAGACATTATCAAAACATTCATATTCCCCGCCTCTCTCCGTGACGTTACTGTGCTGCGTAGGCAAACGCGCCCAGGCGTCTTCTACGCGACTCCACACAGACCCCGGAAATCAACACAGATCAGCTCACAATACAGCGCACCACAATTCGGAATATGAAACTGTACTTTGAAATCAAACCGCAAGATTGTAAATGTGGTAAAGTACATTTATTTGACATCAAATGTTTAGAGAATATTCAGCGATTTGCATTTTTATTTGCTCATGTTCCAAAAAGTTTGTATTGAGGAACGCGATGGTCCTTTGCTGTACACAGGGTCTTAGAGCATCTCACAATACAGCGCCACAATTCGTAATGTGAAACCGTGGTTTAAAAGCAAACGGCAAGATTGTACATTTGGCAAAGTACGTTTATTGGACATCAAATGTTTAGAGAATATTCAGCGATTTGCATTTTTCTTTGCTCTCGATCCAAATTAGTTCGTCTTGAGGGAAGCGATGTTCGTGTGCAGTACACAGGGTGTTGGTTTACGATAAAAATAAGCTCTTCGGTCGCACTGATAATCGCATGGCTGTTCCAACAACGAGGCACTAGGCCACCACAACGGTAGGTAGGTTGCATCTAACCGTTAGTACCGCGTAAGGGCATACTTGTACTTGGCGATCGTCCCATAAAATGGTCAGGGTGGTAACGTTGTTCACGCGGAGAAGCAACTGGCGGCTGTAGAAGCCGTCCGCCGGTGTCCGGTACTCGTGACACAGACAGTAGTGAATGATGTACCTAAAAACATAAAAAATGAAATTAGTCTCACCATCAGATCCTTATTAAAATCATAGCGAGGACAGCGCTACTGGGTGTACACAAGTGTTTAAAGGCGTGGCGAGGCAGGGAGGGGGGGGAGTGGAGTACAAGGTAAGTAGCATAAAATAATAAATAAATAGGGCCAGCTGGTGGCAAGTGCAAGGTAAGTGCAGAACAAGTGCTGGGAAGGGGGGGCTGTAGGATACTGAGACAGTCCCCCAGTGCAGGGGTTGACAGGGATGCAGTGCAGGTGGAGAGTGGAAGGGCCCAGGACCGAGGTCGCAGACAGTGGACCAGTTGTAGCAGGGGAGAGGGAGAGAGAAAGCAGAAGCAAAGAGGAAGGTTTTGAGGTGCTTCAGTAAAAGCAGATGTTTCTCCTCAAGATAGTGCGCGGTAGAAAACAATATGCCACATAGAACGAACAAGTACAACTGAACCCGTCTTTAAAGCCACTGTATAGTAATGAAATTGCGGTATAAACTCATCAAAAGTTACTTACATTATATTTGCATTTTCCATTGTGTCTCTGTGTAGGGCAGACCCGAAACACCACTCCTTCTTTGCCGACGTTACTTCTTCTAATGAACGTGGCTCATCGTTTCGTTTCTGAAATTTTATTCATTATCTTTTCTTAGTCTTTCAGGATGGTCCCGGCCTGTCAAGGTCAAATCACAATAGAACCTTATACTGGGTCGTGGGCCGTTCCGCCACCCGAGCAAAACATCAAAGCAGCTGACCTTCACTTTGAGCGAGCACACATTTCTAGTTAGCTGCAGTTAGTGTAAGGGCATCTTGTCTGCGTGCCTTTTTTTTTATTGTCCCTATGGGTCGGCCATGTGTTTGTAATACGGAAACATTCTATAATTTTTGTAAAAATGATTTATATTACTGTTTGGTTTAATTGCAATGGGCCTGCAACATGAGGAGACTCGAGAGAACAGACAATCAAATTACAATCATTTAAACCGTGATGTGTATTTCTCAATGAGCTCTGCTTTAGGTGGACATGGAACAGAGGCAATGTTGGGTGGCAATGCAGTTGTCCCCTGCATAGGTTCGTTCACCACTCCATGTATGTGCCTATCGAGGACATCTACGATAAGTCTCTCAATAAACTCATATTGCATATCCTCAAACACTGGTTTGATCACCCATTGTTTACTTCTTTTAGTGAAGGCCTTATTGTAGCGAAGCGTCCCTAAAGTTTCGGTCGTCCTACTTTGTTGACGGCCAACATTATGGTTATGTGCCAAGACCGCTAGAAGAGTCCGATTTATCATGCCTTCCATGCCAAAATGCAATCTTTTGGGCCTGTACTTTAGGCACATATTGTGGAACACCTCCAAATCTCCTGTGTGGCAGAATTCCGTGAGTCCCCTCAAATCTCTTGTTATAGTTTTATCAAATACAATCTTTTCAATGGCCTTGTGAGTGGGTGATGAAGGAATCAACCACTTCTTCTTCCGTGCCTCCTCTGTGGACAAATGGCCATGTTCACATTTGTGGAAATGCTCATTTGTCGACCATCGATGTACGTTGCTACAGTGCAACATTACTGACCGCCATTTTTCCAGTAGAATTTCCAACGACCCTTCACATGTTTTTGAGCTCCACCAAAGATGGTTGCTGATTGACTTGGACCACTGTGAAATACCTTGCATATCTTTTTTTTTTCCTGCAGCCGACAATTTTTTATTTATTGTTTTTGCAAGATGCCATACGTCAAATTGGTGATTTATATTTTTGTACTCTTCTCTCATTGTCTTGGCAATTGAAACGTGTCTGTCCGTGGCTACCAGGTCGATCACCATTCCCCGCGATTGTAGTTCTTGCAATGATGCTACAAAGCCAACTTTCTCCATGGCCACTGAGGATGTACTTTGTGACACCTGCACGACCACCAAACTCACAATTTTCTTACTTTCCATGTCCTGAAAGTGGTAGGTGCAGTACTTGGCTGAAAATCCTGGGCTGTCGCACTGTCCATCACCGGCTAGCCTGAAGCGTTTGCCCGCGAATGTACTTTCCATTGACATTTTTTCCATTCTCCAAGCTTCGCTGATGGCTGGAAATAGATAATCGGTTTGGTATTTGTAGAACTGACTTTTCGCAATGAAATGGATTCCCACAAACTGAAAGAAATACTGTAACTTTTTAAAACTTGAACCACTAAAAAGTGCGGCCACTGCACAAAGTAGATTGCCTGCTGGCAGTTCCCCAGCATGGGTTGTGCAGACCATGCGAACGGATGATATTGTGTACAGGTGGCATGTATTTTAAGGTTAGTGCCTCGAATTGCACGAGTCACATTAATCAATGGCTCCCCACATACTTCCCCACCAACCCAATGCCCACATTTCATCATCATAATAATATCCATCAAACAGCTATCGAATACAATGAATTTGGCCTCTTTCCTTATACTGTCACTCTGCATCCCAGCTGGTTCGGCCTGTAACGTTGAGGACATGTCACTCGCATGAAAGGTACAATCTCTGATATCGTCTTCCGCTATGCTGAGTGATATTGATGGTGTTTCATTGTCGTCCACTTCATTCTCTTCCATTGCAACATCTGTTCCTTGTCCGGAGATGGGAGAAAAAAACAATGTCTTCAACTTTCGCGCGCTCTTATTTTTTGCGGGTGTGGATTCTGTGAATTGATCTCCGACTGCATCCAAACTACCAGGAGGACATTCACTATCAATGGCTGGTGGTGGTATAGCTCCGTTGTCAATCACTTCATATTCTTCCCATTGGCACGATGCATCTCCAGTCTCAAGTCCCTGCCAAAAGGTTTGACAAGCAACATCTCTCGTTCGCTTCACTGTCTGTGTAGATCTAGTTCTTACACCCACTCGCAACTAGAGGACAGATTAGAAAAGGGATGTTCAGTTTAAACACAACTTACAGTATTGAACTATTGACAGTGAAAGACAACATAATATAGTGAACAGGACACTAACCTTCTTTTGCTTTCTTTTCTTTGAAACTTTCTTGCCTCGAACTTCAACATCTGGACGCTGTTGCTCCGACTCGTGTGTGCATGTCTCCACTTCCTCTCGCGCTGCAACGACTATATTTTCATGATAAGCACATCCATCACTCACTGAGGCTCCATCGACTCCCTGAAACATAGAACTTTCATTAGTATGTATAATAATATTGAAAACACAAAATGTACTTGGGGACCAATACCCATACGTACATCTCAATAGCAAAACACGAATGAACGCATTGTGTAGAACATTCAAACGACAATAGTTCACGCATTGTTGATCTAGTTAGATTGAACTGTCAAGATCCATACCTCGGGCTCCGCATAGACTTCCATTGATGATATTATTGAAGATGACGCTTCAGCAACTCCCTGAAACACAGTAATTGCATTAGTATGGTTTTCTATTTTATTTAAAAGAACATAACCTTTCTGCAGGCGTCAACGGCTCATCTAAATAGACCTGCACAAATGATCAGTTGTCTAAAATAAATAATGGATATCTAAATATGATTCGATTTGCTCCATCGTTGGAAGTGTCACCACCCAGAGATCTGCATCAACTACTAGGGGTGATGTTCTTGTTGAAGAAGCTCCGTCAGCTCCCTGAAACATAGTACTTGCGTTAATAAAGAAGGAAGTATAGCGGATGTAATCACGTCATTTGATCTCGCATGATTGATCTGTCAGTATCCATACCTCGAAATGCATAAGAACATCAAGGGACGCTGTAACTGCGGTGCACACTTCTGCAAGCTGTTGCGCCGACCCGTAACTGCATGCTCCCCCTTCTTCTTGGACTAATGCTCCATCGACTCCCTGAAACATAGGACTTTCATTAGTAATGAACACAATATTGAAAAAAGAAGACACATAGGAGGGCGACGACAGAAGGACATACCAATGGCTAAAAACGAAAGAAACATTGTGTGTAACAATCACGCTACAAGAATGCAAGATCTGATGATCTCCATCGATGGAACTGTCCGGAAACGTACCTCGAGCATCTTAGTGACATCTACGGTTGTCGTCAATGCGTTGGACTCCTCAGCATCTCCCTGAAAGACAGTACTTGCATTATTTTGGATCAATTAAAACTATTGATTTACATGCCTAAAACAAGTCAGTGTCAGAATAGCTAAGTAAGATTACCCGATAGGCGCTTGAAGTGGCTGATGACTGCAATAACGACACGGATGGAGAATCTTCCGCCTTCATATTGAGTGGATACATAAATGGGGAAATTATTGTTAGCTAATGCTACACACTACCGCAAGGCCGAGAGACAAATACGTAAACTTGACTCACCAGTGGAGGGATGTGGACGAATAGAGTGGGAATAGCGGTTGAGAGCAATTTTCGCCTCGCTCGCGGTGTTTTCTTCTTTATTAGCAATGATGTGTAGTACATGTCTGGGCTAAAGTGCCTGCTGCAGATGCGGTATCGATCACCCCTCTTGTCCGCAAAGACTTCTAGGACTCTACTTTCTAGCTCAGAGGCTGGATATCCGCAATATCGGACCCATTCTCTTATCTGATCTATTGTCTTAGGGAAAACATGCATTATAGTACCTTCAGATTTGTTATGAGTCTTCGAAGGGCAACCGCCAATGGAACAGGCAGGCATTATGGAAAGTTCTGAAAAGTAAAGATCAACAATTCTCTATGAATACCAATGTGTTAAAACATTAAATGACACATAAAAGGTTCAATGCAAGGTCCGTTTTGGTTCTTGGAACTATACACGTTATTCACATGCGGATAAGTATTTCAATAACTTTCAAAAAATAGAAAAAGTAATTTGACTAAACTCAGAACATGTGACTAGTTCCTTGCATGTACTGTCGTGAACGAAAAGAAAACATGGATGCAATTTGATGACTACTAGCAAATAGATATAAATTAAAAAATTGGACGCAAAATGATTATGGTACATGGACTTACCTTGACGAACAAACAGTTAGATGCAGGGATCAGAGTAGTTTCTTGTCGTAGAACAGGGAGCAGTTCACAGGTTGCAAACTGACGAGTTTGCTCAAAGTGGTCACGGAAGTTCACAGAGACGAAGAGCAGATAACCAGCACCTTCACGGGTTGACTAGCAAAGCGCAAAGAAGTTCTCATTAGAAATATGAAGTGGGTTATAAAGAATTCGAAACAGGGGTGTGTTTGTGAATGAATGACGTGTATATGTCGTGGCATTATGCGGATTGCAGGGGGGCGTCCAGCGTGAGGGGGGATGCTTGGCAGGAGACACGGGGTCTGGAGGTAGACATGGGAACAACAACCCATGCTCTATAGACCACTTTGAAGTGTACATGGTCTTTGGCACCTCTTGGCCTTTATCGCTCCCTGACAGCTCCACTTGCCAGCAGCGCAAGTACCCTGGTGCGAACTGCCTTTGATAGGGCGGGGGGGGGTGGATCGGGGCGGTGGTCGTGCAGACAAGACACAGGAAGACTCGTGAATGGAGACACACTTATGTGGATTGCAGGGGGGCGTCCAGCGTGAGGGGGGATGCTTGGCAGGAGACACGGGGTCTGGAGGTAGACATGGGAACAACAACCCATGCTCTATAGACCACTTTGAAGTGTACATGGTCTTTGGCACCTCTTGGCCTTTATCGCTCCCTGACAGCTCCACTTGCCAGCAGCGCAAGTACCCTGGTGCGAACTGCCTTTGATAGGGCGGGGGGGGTGGATCGGGGCGGTGGTCGTGCAGACAAGACCCGTTTGCCGCAGGGCCTCACCAAGGAGAGGCCATCTAACTGAATGTAAGAGGATGGCTGCAGGATCTACTACATGGAAGGCAGGGGGGTGAGTTTATAAATACCTCACCCTCCCAGGAGAATATACACTAGATTCATTTAAAAAATCAAAACAACCATTGTTAAAATATATGTTGGGCTTTATTTTAGATTTTAGTTAAACATAAATAATAAACATTACACATTGTAAAGTTGAGGTTGCAGCACATCGAGGGAAAATCCGCGGTATTGTCCACTGTCACTGGGGAAATGTTGTCTAATGGCAAGTACCGCACAGGCAGGTATTACTCTCCGAACGCGGTGTCCGAGCCTCCCGTGAAGCCACCAAGTGAAGCAACTATAGGCCACCAGCCTGTACCACCTGTGAAAAAAAAAGATGCAAACTGTATTAAACTGACCAAACTTTCTTATCAATGTCGATTCAGGTAACACATGTCATTTTTCTTAGAAAAAAATTATATCTAGAAAATGCACTATATGGAACCAATTTACATGCGTTCGAATGATATGTAAATGTAATTTTATATGTGGGAGACGACCATGAAATAGTGGTGGCATCACTGACATCACAAACAGAGTATACTTACTCGTTACTCGGATTACGCGGACGAACAGTGCCACGAAGTTCGTGCATAAGCACCATCATCATCCTCAACACTGTCCGTGAGAGGCAGGCTTCCCTGAACTCTGGCAGCTCGGTGATGCATTGCGGACTTTGCTCGCCTTCCTGCAGACTTTGCTCGCTTTCCGAAATGTAGGCCAAGCACCCGGAATTTTCACGGCAGCAGCAGTTCTCCTCCTCAGTTGGCATTAGCTCGCACCGATTGCACGTGCACCAGGTGGAGACGCCGTCCATGCGACATGGTCCAGGCTCTTCATCCGTTGACTGGTCCTCCCAACTGCCGTCCGAATCCCCATCGTTTTCGCGTGCTTGCCTTTCCAGTAGTTCCTCCTCGGTGTACTCGGGCTCGTACATATACGGCATTATTGTGGCCATTGTGCGGTAAAGATAGTAAAATAATTTACAGAGATGGTACAGGTGTTCACACGGGCTACAAGCGGCGAAGGTAGCTGACCAGAGCACTGAAACGAGTCACAGAATACTCAAAGTAACACAGAGAGAGGAATGGAATCGAAAATCTGCTGCTGTATGTTGTGAAACGGTCTGTTTATACTTATTGGGGAAAGAGGCGTCCTGCCATTTCCATGGCAACACGTCAATAGCTGAGGCGCAGCGATTGTTGACACGAGACGTGCTTGAAATGGGCAGTACGCGTCTGCTGATGTCAGGCTCAGGGGCGGGGGATTTGATTTAGTGCCGCAAAGGCAGGTGAGCCAGGTCGATGCGGCGGAATGATAGGATTATCACAAAATGGAGGCTGATTTCGAGTGCGATAATGGGCGAAAAGTCGGGTAAGGTCCATAGGAAAGTTTCCTACGATCTACCGATTTATGCTTACAAACACATGGCCGACCCGTAGGGACAATAAAAAAAAAAGTCCCGGAACTATCCTTTAAAGTACCTTTTCGAGCAAAGTACTGACATTACTTTAGTTTTCAAATAGGGATGAATTAGAAATGTGTACGTCCATTTCACCAAAAACTGTTTGGAACATAGGGAAATATTGTTTTTAACTTTAAAGTGAAAAAAAGTAATTGGTTGTTAAATATAGTGTTTTATACTTTGGCTTGAGATTAGATTGAGAAATATTTTCAAATGTCAGAAAAATTCTTTCATCAGTGATCCATCGAAGTTATAATGATCTATGAGAACAGCATCAAATGTTAGTGGTCTCGGTTGTCAAACATAGAACGTATAAAGAGGAAACATACTCCTTAATTGGATTACGAGGGCGAACGGTTGCTCGACGTTTGTGCATAAGGGCCTTCATCATTCGCAACACAGATTTTATAAGGTAGACAGCCCAGAAGTAATGCAGCTGATAAATGCATAGTGGTGGTGTGTCTTCTTTGGCTATGTAGGCCAAACAGCAAGCGTTTGCTCTGCAACACCATTTCTCCACCAAAGTTGGCATAACTGTCATGATCTCTGCTTCCAAAAGGTCAGGGTTTTCCCAACTCCCTTGGAAGCAGATCCATAACCCAGGTTCCGAGGGCCAACCAGTCCCAATTGGGACCTTTTGGACCCAGTCCTGGCGCCAGTGGCACCAGGCTCATAAATGTGCCCAGTCCCAGCGCTGGAAGCGCCGGGCTCATGATGCTTGGGTGGACTTACCTGCAGCAGACCATGCTGCTTACTTGCCTGCCAGCTGAGCCTCTGATCCTCTTCTGTTTGGAACTACTTTTCCTGTTGGGTGGGGCAGGAGCCACTCCCTAGATTCAGAACACTGGAACTCTTCTGGAAAGCAGGAACTCTTTTCTTACCTAGGCGTGGCTGTGGAAGGAGACACCTAAGCACTACAGGAGGCTATTTAAACCACACCCGGTGGATGAATCTTGCTTTGCGTTATTCTGCATCCTCTGCAGCAGAACGCTCATCGTGTCTTCTGCATCGGATCCTGGGCCTAAGGAAAAAGGCTTACCATCCTGTATGCAGTCTTCAGCAACACCTATAAAGACAAGAAAGAACAGGTTAGCATTCCGGCATCTGAAAGACAAAGGCTTACCTACTCTTCGTGCGCTCCGGAGGTCTTCACACTGCATTCCGGCATCTGAAAGACAAAAGCTTACCAACTCTTCGCACGCTCCGGAGGCCTTCGGCGCTGCATCCTGCATCTGAAAGACAAAACAAGGTGCGTTTAAAGACATTGGGGAACTTTGATACTCACGTGCCATTACTCCTTTCCACATCAACCCCAGTGGGTATTCCGGCACCCTGCAGCCGCTCCGAACTCGTACCTGCAAAATAAAAGACAGTTAGAGCGCATCGTGAAGCAGGCAACAAGCGCTTACTTACGTGCTTCCAAGCGCTTCTATTCATCATACGGACTCCATCTTCAACTCACTTCAGCCCGTCATCCGCCATCGCCGGAACCTGCAAAACAAGAGACATCATTGCTAAAGACTTTAAAGACAATAGAATTACTCGAAACTTACCGTTCGTGCAGTAAACGACGGACAGCAGTCCTCTGAATTCAAGAGGCCTGCGCTACCGATCCAGTGAAGAAACTGGTTACAGCACCCTGCCCCGAGGCAGATGGAGAGCTCGGCATTCACTTACCTAAGGTGAGAGCGTTAACCTTTGGGGGTCTACAGGAGAGCAAAAAAGGTAAGAGATAGGGACACCCCAATAACCCCAGTTCATTAATCCCATATTTTCTGTCTGCAGACATCTTACTCTTGAAGTCAGGCATACAGTGCACAGAGGTCCAGCCCAAAGAGCCAACCGGGTGCTACACATCACCTTTGAAGATACGGTAGTCGCCCAGTCAAGACCGGCGCCTCTGCGAGAATCAGGTGAGCGTTACAATAGCCTCACAATGATGGCAGGTTCACTAGGTGAAAACGTCTTCCATGCAAATGGTATGAGACTCCAGTGATTGATCGTCATCACTTTCATTTGATTCCTCACAATTTTGGCTTGTTTCTCTTTCAACCATTTCCTTTTCTGAATATTCAGGCTTGTACAGATAGGGCTGAATTGTTGTCATAATTCCTGAATATACAGTAATGAAATTGTTTTTACCTTAAAATCCAATGTAAAAGAAAACTAAGAGAAGAAACAGCCATGTTACAAAAACTCCAAGTGCAAAGACAAGAATAATAGGCACAAACTTTGAAATTTCGCATGGACCCATGTAAAAAAGAAGCTATGTAAATTTTAATATGGTTTGCTAAAGACATTTGTACATAATATAAACATTTTTTAAATAAAAAGTGATAACCTTTTAAGTGCCAAGGACGAGTATACTCGTCCTTTTTACATAGACTTTAATAATAGCCTGGCACTTTCATTTTATGTAGTGTAAGTACCTGTTCTCACTATGTCGTACTTGGTAGATAGCTGAACAGAGCAAAATAAGTCAGGGAATAAAATAGAATGACACAAAGGAAAAAGAAACTCCAATGAGGTGTCTTGACATTTCCATCGAGACACGTCAATGCCAATGCTGGATTTGACTTTTATGGACTTCATTCATTCACGGTGCGTCACCCTTTCTCAACTCACGCTGGACTTCCTTTGCATCTTGTACTCATGGTGGCACTGAATCATGCTATTCCCATCTTCATCTTGTATCCTGCCTTGCACCATTATGTGTTACTGACTTCTGCAATTGTTTTCGCTCTCCACTCTTGCTTCTCTACTCTTTTTGACTGCTTACTCTCTGTTCTCTCCTCCTTTCCCTTCTCCCTTTTCCTATCTCCTCCCCCTACTTTCTTCTATGCCATAGCTCTTGCACTATCTGAAATGTCGTCAGGCTGAGTACGATAGTTAATTTCACATCCTTACTGTTCATGGCCTGTAAGAATGTCATTGTATTTTCCCTTGTTCCCTCCCTTGCCTTGAAGCGCTTTGAAACACATTGTGTGTAGGTGCTATATAAATAAACTATCATATCATATCAATAGATTGCGCTCAGATGATGTTGATATGAGACATGTATTGACATTGTGAAAAGGGGCGTAAGTGATGTCAGCTTGTGGGGAGGGTGTTCTGAATTACTGCTGCGAGGGCACTGAACCTAGGGTGATGGATCAACGGTTACGTTTAGCACAAGATGCTGGTACACAACCTGTCAGTTCCACATGTGTAAATGTGAGAAAAACTAAGGTAAAATGCATCGGTTTATGCAAAAAAAATACATGGCTAAACGATTAGGCCAATAACATTTCTGAGCGAACTTCCCCTTTAAGCACTACCCAAGGGAGGAAATAGAATATAAAAGCCAGTTTGCTCAAAGAGTGTGGGGTGTTCTAGAGGAAGGTGTTTAGAGGAGATGGGGGTGAGAGGTCTATTGAGAGTAGAGCTGGGAGGAGATTGTTGGAGGTTGGAAGGAAACGTTACAGCTGAGGAGGACAGTTACCACCTGAAGAGAAAGTTGTTGCAGAGGTTTGGAGGGAGAATTATTAAAGTGGTTGAGAAGAGAAGAATGAGAAGAATTGGTACTATCTGGAAATAGTTATTGAAGGGAATGGTCTGGTGAGTGAATTGTGGAGGAGGTTGGATGGAGAATTATCGATTAGGTGGAAGGGGAATTTTACCATCTGGGAAGAGAGTTGTTGAGGAAGTTGAAGGGGGAAGAGTTACCAGGAGAGAAAGTCGCACAGGATGGTGAAGGAGAGCTTCATTGCGGTCTGTGGGGGACGAAACAGAAAAGATGTGTGGGGAGATAGAGTTGCAAGACCTGATGAGGTAGGAGGTGAGCAGATGCCCCTACTAGTTGGAAAGACCAGGGAGGCTCTGGTAGACCAGGGCAGACTTTAGAGGTGGGAGCAGGGTCAAGATGGTGCAACCTTACAGAGGGACAGGTAGGCTACAACAGTGGTAGTGAGAGGGGAAGAGTGTCCAGAAGACCAGGACCCGAAAAGAGGGAGGTGGTCCGGTATTTCCCAATCATGTCCATGAAACCCTGTGAGAACAGACTGGCGATGAGAAAATATCACCCCTGATTCAGACTTCTGGAAGAGAACTTTAGACTCCACTAGGGTGTAACGTTGGCCTTGAAGGGCCCTTTTCATCAGCTTTCTGGAAATGAGTCTGGGAAACTTGCAACCAGAAGATGAAGACCAGTGTGTTTCATTGGACATTGGAGCAGCTCAGAAACCTTCTTTCCCCCAGGCGGATTTACCATTCTCCTTGTTTCTTTGCACCTATTGGAGAAAAACTTTTTTTTTACCATATCTTTTGAGTTTCAGCACCTTCCCATTTGATTGTTTTACCTGTTTGAGTGTGTTGTCCTGAACACCCGGAAGAACATTGACTCTGCTGTGCTCAAACCTACATTCAGTTGACTAATCCCGCTTAGTTATTTTCCTCAACCTCACCTACCTGAACGACATTATTTTTTTTGTTAACTAATAAAAAACACTTGGGTTATTCCAAGGAACTTGTCTTGTGTTATTTACAGGTTACACAAAGATCAGAATTTGGGGAAAATAACAAAGGTAGAAGTCATTCATTTGGTACCGTTTTTAGAGCTATTGTATGGTGGCATGCCGTGGCTATTTAATAACAAATATATTAGGTTTAACTAAAAGGCATTTCATGCTTATATTTTGACAAACATTTAATGTAGTATTCACACATTAAAGTAATATTCACGCATTACAGAGTCATGTTGAATTACAGAGTAGTACATTTATTTACAGAATACACAAAAATACAAGGATAATCACAGATAAGGCAGAGTAACGTAGGATAGTGGAGAGAGTATTGATAAGGAATAGTCTGATACAGGCAAAGAAGTCATAGCAATGTCATCATAGGTGCTGAGAGAAACGGTGAAGTGTTGCGTACCCTTAGGAGGTATAGTCCCGCTTAGGACGTTAGTCTCTATCAGTAAGCCACATAGTAGCTTTTCTCTTGGAAGTCTGGGAAGGACTGGGTAGTCTTGAGGGAGAGAGTTCTGTAGCTGGGCCGCCATAACTGGGAAGCTGCCCCTCCTGACTTTTTAAGTTTGTACCTTGGGACTAGCAGGCAGGAGGTATTAGTCAATAAAGTGACACGTGCTGAGGACCTAATGGGGAATTTCTCTGTTAGGTAGGGAGGGGCGGCATTATTCAGGGATTTATGTGTAAGTGACATAGTTTTAAGCTGAATTGTATACTTAATAGATAGCCAGTTGTGCTGTCTCCTTATTTCCGAGATGTGTGCTCTCCTTGGGATGCTCAAGATGGATCTAAGTGCATTATTTTGCAAGGTTTGTAGTTCATTTGCAACGTATTTACTAGCAAGTAAAGTCCATTACAGTAATCCAACTTTGACTGGATAAGGGCTCTAGCCAGGATCAGGCAGTTCCCATTAGAGAGCAGGGGTTTGCAAGCCCTAATCAACTTACCAGTGTACGATGTGGCTGGGGCCGTAGCGTTAACTTGTTTGTGGAAGTTCAGTGTCGAATCTGGGTAAAAACCTGAGGTTCTTACCTCTTTAGCCACTATGATGATGTTCCCATCAATATTGCCCAGGCAACCTCCCTCTGCCAGTCGCACCCCAGCACTACCTTTCTGGCAAACCCTGCACTTCGGGACTGTTTTCTGTAGCCCTAACAGTTCCACCACCACCTGATGTCTGCACTTATCCTTGCACTTGCCACCATCAGGCCGTATTTTTACTTAATGTCATTGTTTCTTCTTCTCATGTACTGCACTTTCTTCCCCCTCCCCATGCACTTGGGCGATCTGAGTGACACCTGGCCTAGTATGTTTGTTGTCTCTGTCTCCCCACTGTTCCCCCGCCCTTGCCTCGGTGCGCCTTCAAGAACTTGTGTATATGCGCAGTACAAATGGCATAGCATACAATATCACATTGTATGATATTATACACACATTGCAAGCATAACAGGATGCCTGCCCCTTAGCTTGCACACTTCTACCATAGTCTTCTGCATTTCTCTGTACAAAGAGACCTTCTGCCACAGTTTTTCTGTACACACCACAACCGGAAACCTTATTGAGCAAACCCTTTGCATCCACAGTCCCATCCTGAAAAGGGGCGGATGTGGAACATTTAATCCTGAACTACCGCGGAATCCACAGAGTTATCGTGCTAGGAAGGAGGGGCGTGGGGGGAAACAGGTTAGGGGATTGGGTCTTTACTGTTCCCTTGGAAAAGATGTTTTATTTTTTTTTTAACATGCTTTTTTTGTTTTTGCTCTTTATTTGAGTTTCTCTTTTGGTTGCCTCCTTACATTGTTACAGGATCTTCAACACTTTTTGCACAGTGTAAAACAAAACAGCATTGCCAATGTTGGTAAAAAAAAAAAGAGTTGCATGGAACCAGTGCAAATTTCGCTCATTAATGCCAGTCGGTGGAGACTATCCCAGCAGTGGACATAAATTGACACATGCTTCTGTTATTGAAACACCTTCCGACCTCTGGCTGGAGGCAAATTACACTGGCATGGTCCCATGCTCCTCTTGGTGGTATGCTTGAGAAAACCAACTTGGCATTGGGAAAAATCTGCATCACTTCTTCCATCAACTTCTTTAGGCGACAGAGCAAAACGTCCACATGACATGTACCCCAAATTTACAGCTCCATAATGCAGTACGACAACATCAACAGAACTGACAAAGGCCACACATCTGCAAAGGACAACCATACTGCCCTCATAGACAGTGCCCCAGAAAGGCTCCACTCCTTCCAATGCAAAATTAGCAGCCATGCCTCTTTGCGTGGCATACCTGTGCAGATCTTACACAAAGGTATCACCCACTATTAGGACTCTGCGCCTCTCCATCGCTGCCTGCCACCCTCACTGCACAGACTGATGGGGAAAAATAGTACCGGCCCTTCCTCTCAGGCACACCCTCGACACCTGATTGGCTAATTCCCACAGTTCCATTTCTATGCCCACCATGCCTAAAAGGGCAGGATGTGGCGCGTGCGCTCTCAGCTACAGTGAGGCTGCGCCCCAGTAAAGCAGGGACAGTCCTTCTTCCCTTTCCTCTCCAGCCATGCATCCAAGGCGCTAGGCCCTCACCAAAGCAAGCACACCATAGTACACCTTATGTTTAAATGCTCATGTCATGTGCAATTCACTCCCCATCTGCAATTGAGCCTGCCAGCTTTCACCCTAGCCACATGTTTGCATGCATGGCTACATAACGTTGCGTCGGGTGTGCTGAACGGTATGTAGGTGCCTGTGTACATTGGCCATATTTTACATGGGTGGTGCTGAGCACTTCCTTTTATGCCGCAATATCTTACAGCACTTCGTAAAGCAAGGGTCTTATAAGGGCCTAAACACAGCAAACGCAAATGGTCACAAGTGGCTCACTATTGTGCAACAGGTACAATGATCTACACCATATGCTAATCTATGCATAGCAGCTCACTTCTGCTGTTCTACCAAGTCTATAATGTCCTCCACAACCATTGTGTAAAAGTCACCAACTTCAAATACATGCAGAGGTAGAACTGCATGCCTGCATTGTGTTGCGCTGGTTGTGGTGAAGGGCTAGGCTGTTGGGTGCATGGCCTACGTCCTACGGCCTTTGGCCATGCATCCAACAGTCTAGGCCTTGGCCACACCCGCCACAACATAACAGAGCCATGCAGGCGACATGTAGCCACGTTCCAGAATTCACAAAGGCAACGTAGGCACCGACACTTCTACCCAACCGCCACCCCATAATACAGCGATGCATACAAAACGTGTTCCAGTTACCATAATTCACGCACATACTACACTGGTTGGCACATCTACCCACTTCCATTCACAAAGCATTCTATTACTGCCAACCAAACACATTCTTGACAACATTGGTCCTGCTCCCAACACTCTAGTAAGTGTATAGAACCAATACTGCATAGTTTACAACAACACTTACTAATCTGTGCAATGCAGACTACCAAAGCACATATAAGAACTAGTTCAACCGTACCCTCTTCTATATGGACACTAATCCAACACTGCAACCTGTGGACACGCTACACCACTGCTCACTGCAGCATCTCCACCCATGCAGCCACAACTGTAAGAAGTACCTTCATACAAGCAAGAGTGCAATACAGCACTTACTAATCTGCTCAATGTAAACTACCCAAGCACATATTGCATCCACTTCAACCATACCCTCTTCCATACGGACAGTATTCCAACACTGCAGCCACTGGACCCACTGCAGCACTGCTCAATACAGCATCTCCAGCCATGCACTGACACCTGTAAGATGTTCTGACAATCACCACACCCATGCAACCAACAATGTAGCCAAACCACACACAAAGCAACAATGGCAAACCTACTTGCAACCAGCCGACATACTTGTCAGTGCAAGGGCTCCAGCCAAGCATGCAACGCAACATTTGAAGGGTCTTATAAAGGGCAAACCCTAGCAAATGCAAGTGGTCACATGTGACTCCCTAATGTGCAACACGTGCAATGACCTACACCATATGCTAATGTACGCATAGCAGCTCCCTTCTGCTGTTCTACCAAGTCTACAATGTCCTCCACAACCATTGTGTAAACGTCCCCACCTTCGAAGACATGCAGAGTTACAACTGCATTGCAGCATTATGTTGAGGTGGCTGTGGTGAAGACCTAGGCCTAGACTGTTGGGTGCATAGCCTTCAGCCAAGCACCCAACACTCTAGGCCTTGCCCACACCCACCACAACATAAGAGCCATGCAGGCAAATATATATCCATGTGCCAGAATTCACAAAGGCAACATAGGTACCAGCACTTCTACCCAACCACTGCACCATAAAGCAGGGATGCACGCACACATGTTCCACTTACCATAATGCAGAAACATACCACAGTGTTTGGCACCATTACCCACTTTCATTCACAAAGCATTGTATTAATGCAAACCAAACAACACAATCTTCACAACATTTGTTCTGCTCCCAACACTGTACTACAATGCAGATTACCCAATTACATATAAGAACCAGTTTAACCGTACCCTCTTTTATATGGACACTATTCCAACACTGCACCCAGTGGACATGCTGCAGGACTGCTCACTGCAGCATCTCCACCCATAAACCGACAACTGTAGGATGTTCTAACAATCGCCACACCCATGCAACCAACAATGTGTGCAATGCAGCCAACCCACACACATACACAGCAACAATGTCACACCTACTTGCAACCAGTGGGCATATTTTTCTGTGCAAGGGCTCCAGCCATGCATCGAAGGGGCTACAGACTTACCACACACAACACACCATAGTACACGCTATGTTTAAATGTTCATGTCATGTGGAATGTACTCCCCTTCTGCAATTCAGCCTGCCACCACTCATCACAGAAGGAGATCACAGCTGGAGCTGTCTTTTTTCTAATGAGCTATATCAGATGAAGCACTTCTCACTCCCCCACCCTTTCCATCCCTTCTTCGCACCACCAGATGCCGTAAAGTATGTTTTCCAAGCCCTTTCACCACCGCATTGTCCTCGGATAAAACATGCCGGCAGTATCGAAAATTTACGCAAAACTTACGCACATTACGTCACTGCACACTGCAGTGGAATCAATTTTTTGACCGTGCAGCGAACAGGGAAACGGGACCCCGGAGCAGAGCCAGCTATGACTAACTTTAGTGGGCACACGGTTACATACAAGAGCCCCAGGCATGCACACAATGCCTTAGGGGCTTGGCACACACACCACAACACTCTGCTCCGATACACCATGGCAGCGTTTCCCAAAAACGTTGACGCACAGCACGCTTCCCTCCAGCCAACCACTGGCTGCGTCCAAAGTTCGCCGACAGCACAGCTTACTGCAAGTCAATGAGACTTCTGTCTGCAGAGCGAACAGGGAAATGGGTCAGCGGAGCAGAGCCAGATATCACTAATTGTTTGAGACATACATTTCAGTTCTTTGCAACAAAGTACTGGTTGGATTTCCACCAAAGACACAAAAGCATGATTTCTGCCCTAAGCCCCCGCAAAAAAAAATGTTGGGACCCCCCTATAACTTTTCCCCCCACTGCACGAAACCTCACCAAACTTGCCAAAAAAATTCAGAGCGGGCCATGTACTTTTTTTGCAAACTTTGGTGAGGATTCCTTCAGGGAGAGCAAAGTTATAAGCCACCAAAAAAGTGGTCTTCTTATGGGTTTAGCAACTTAACCATAACTACACGGCTGCTAACGCGGGCCGTGTAATATTCAATGAAAATGATGTAATCCTTGATGTCTTGGGTGCTGGTGTTAGCAGTGGTGTGGGTTATGGTTGCATAGCTTACCATAACTGGCAAATTTCTTGGGTTTTTCAATTTTACTTGTAACCATAATGTCCCTTCAACACTGTTTTTTCACTGAATTTGATATGGTTAACTTGCACTAATGAAAACCTAACATCTCTTTAACAAATGTTTTCAGTGAATTTCATAGGTTTTTAGTAGTGACAATGTTTCATGATGTCACATCACTGTATATAAGTTATTAATAATTCCTCTTTTAACATATGTGAAAGAACTATAAACCTCCTTTAACAAACATATGTTTTGCAACACACACTGATGTATTTCATTAATAAGCAGCGCATGTTGGGGATGAAAGGCATGGTTGAATTGCCTAGGGCATGAGGCTCGACAATGACCCTGCCAAGCCAACCCCCCAAACCGCACCATTATCCACTGCACCTGCCCTGCATCCTAGTTCAGTGTCCACTACACCCTCATAATGTGCCATGGCCAGTCTCCACAGTAGACATTTGTCTAGACACCCAAGTTATATCACTTGTTTTTGTACTTAACTTTTTAACACTTTGGAAAAAACAAAACACAGGACAGAATTACAAAAGCATGCTCTAAGGTCCTTGCTGATGCTCCTCTTGCAAGTTTGTTGCAATCCTGTCCAGCACTTCGGGCTGTAGCCGCCAGCAGAATTTTTGTTCCCGTTCAAACCTAGGGCTTCGGCCATGCCGCATGCCTCAATAAGTAAATAGGAGTACATATATGTCCTTGCTCAGGGGGTCTATCGCAATTTTTTTGTTCTTACATTTTGACACTTTGGAAAAAACAAAGCACAGGACAGAATTGCAAAACCATGCTTTCAGGCCCTTGCTGATGCTCCTCGCACACGTTTGCTGCAATCCCGTCCAGCACTTTAGGCTATTGCCACGAGCAGAATTTTCTTTCCCATTCAAACCTATCCCGTTTCGAAAAACATTACCACATTGCCGGTCCATCGTGGCCATGGGCAGTGGCCAGATTGTCCGGGTTTTGGCTGACTGCTATTTTTTGTACCTAAATCATGACATTTTTCCAAAAAATAAAAGATAGACACATTTGCGAAATCATGCTTTTGGGTCTTTGCCAATGGTCCCCGCACAAGTTTGCTGCAAATCTGTCCAAGTGTCAAAATGTATGTACAAAAAATAGGAATATAACTTAGTCCCCACTTGACAAAATCCATTCAGATTGGCCGTGTCCAATGTGCATGTTCCCCCAATATGCTTCTTTTGGACCCACTAGCTGGCCACTTTCCCAGCCGTTGCCAAATGTATATGTCTTTCGGGCCCACTAAGGTCTAATAGTAAGTAAAGTGAACTGGCCACAAATGCCTTGGAGTAATTCTGATGGAAGCATCTCATTGGCTAATCCCTACAGTCCCCTTTCCATGCTGGATTTGCTGAGAAACCCCGGATGTGGCACGCCCTGTCCGCGAACAGTCGCGGTGTGTGCAGAGCGTGTAACACTGGGGCAGCCCTTCTTCCCTTTCCACTTCACTCTCTGCATCATTCCCTCATTGGCTACTGTTAAGCAGCCACACAACCGTCCACCAATCACATCCAAGAACTCTACATCTAACTCCATCATCACAGTTCAGCACTTTAGATGTACTGTTGATTACTCTGAGTACAATTCGGATGTTAGTAAATACGGGGGGCTAGTCCTATCCTCATCGCAATTCCAAATGCAATCAATTCTTGCAATCCCTATTCAAAACCTTTATTGGAAACCTAGCCTAACACTTAACACATTTGTCTTGCTAGGCAAAGAACCATCCAGCCACTGAGGGTTCACCACACCTGCCTTTTTTATTTGGCTAAGAAGTGTGGAATACATGTGTTTTAAAGTAAAGTAAAAAGAAAAAAGTCATTTTGGTGGTGTACTCAAAGAGTCAGTGAAATCTTATTATGAGAAGTGCATACAGTTAACAACAAAAACATAATTATTTGTAGGTATGATGTATAATCTGGTATCTACACAGATAAAGCCTGACTGATATTACTTGATACTAGTCAGAACAACATGATTGCAAATTCATTGGGTGTTATTAACAAAGCATAACCATTCCAACTGTAATTCAAATGCAACCTATTATACAGTCAGTAAAACACTCTGTGCCTAGAGATGTGCACAGAACAAACACATATTTTTAGGACACCTGATACATATACCATGGGAGTATTCCAATAGTCCTGGTTACCAAGAGAGCTTGGTACAGATACATATTCTGGTTAGGTATCGTGTGCCAAAGAAATCCACATTTTTTGGTCCACTAGATGTGGAACAGAGACCTCAGAATCAAATGTATCAAGGCCTGGCATTTGGAAGAATGACCAAGGAACTGGTCGACGTCTAGATAGGATTGAAGCAAGTTTAGGTGGTCTAAATTCATATAGGACCCCGTGGGGGTCAGAAGAACTGCAGGGGACCACTGACGTTTCAGCTTGATAAGGTGTGGGCCTTCTTCATGGACCAAGTGTTGGTAGGTCGATCTACAATTAAAAACAAAGTGGTACTCAGTGTTACTAATAAAGATGGAAATCCCTAAAAGTGGGAATCAAAAGGTTGAAAACCTATATGGTTAAGGTAAAAAAAAACAGCAGGTTGCCATAGGCCCTGTATTTAGAGGACTGACCTTAAGTACAAGTTAGAGAAGATTCTCAAGAATTTAAGGAACAGAATGTCAGCCACGTGTGGAAATCTGTGCCTGCAGACCGGTCCACTCTCTTAAAGATGGTAAGTTGGGCGGTCAAGGGAGACCTGTGTATAGGGAGACAAGGGGATCAGAGCAGATAGTGAACTAGTGCCTACATATAAGGGGTAAAAAATGCAACACAGGCTGCCAGCAATAGTAACCTTGTGCTCTTAAGCAAAATGGCTTGGGAGCTTGAGTTTCCCAGCAGGGGTAGGTCCTAATGTAGTTAATCACTGTGCTGCATTAGGCTGAAAATGCAGCTCGGGAGCTGCAAAGGTCAGAGAAAGAAAGGACCAAAGAAAATCCAAGTCAGAAAATGCTACTGTGGCATGCGTGTCGGAGCGCTCTGTAAAGAATGGCTTTACCTGTGTGTGGAGCGCTGTTCTGTGCCTGTGATTCAGTCAGGAGTTGCTTGGTAGGGAAGGAGGGCCGAGCTGTGTCTACGCTCGTGCGCATGCACAGGGAATAAGTGGCCCAGTACCGTGCGCATGGGCAACAGGTTAGTTGTCGGAAATAGCCATGGCAACGCCAGCGTTGTAGTAACGTGGAATGCGGATGTGTAGGTTCCTCAGAATCGGAGTAGAAAGTGCCAAAACAAAGGGGAGAGCCCTGCTGGCTAACAGTGAAGGCTCTACGGATTATAGAGCGGCCATTTTGTGTACGACTAAGATGTGTCCCTGTATGCTGTTAGGATCGGCAGGAGAAGTACAGGGAGGATCTAAAGTAGTCTATGAACTATGCTAGGAAGGAAACTGTGCAATGACCAACCCAAGCTAGGCTATGGTCCTGAAGATGTATGCAAGTAAGCATTTAAACCCTTGAAAGAGGGAATAGGGGGCAGTGTGGAGAAAACTGCGGCGGCACCTAGGAGTAGGAGGTGTCTGAATCCCTGTGAAAGTCTGAACCTGTGGCATGTGTTGGAGGTATCAGTAATATTCTTGGAGTGCAGCTTCATTCAGGCCTTTTGTAGTAGTTTGTCATTTAAAAATCCACCATGCCTCTTTAAAATTCAGTGTGTTGGTGATATTAGCGGTTTCCAGTATTTTGTCAACCATCCACCATCTGAAAGCATCCGGGCCGTGTTGGAATTCCATTAAGTGTGAGACGAGTGGTGCTGTATGGGCTTTGCACCTAATCCTAGACCTATGTTCTCTGATTCTTTTATGAACGGGTCTGGAGGATTGTCCAACATATCTCAGCCCCCAGGGGCGTTCAATGAGGTAAATAACATTAGCTGTTTTGCAGTTCGTAAATTGTCTCAGTTCCCACTCTTTACCCTCTATGGGGAATGATTTCAATTTCTGTGTTTGATTACAGGCTGGGCAGCTGCCACAAGGGTGGTGGCCCCGGATGTCCTGCATTTTCCAAAGGGTAGATCTGGCTTTTTTTTCGTCTAGATCTTGCGTGGGTGAGGAGGTCTTTGAGGTTTTTGGCTCTCTTCAGTGCCATCCTCGGTAAGCGTTCTTCCGGTAGGCTGAGTCGTACGATGGGCCAAAATTTCTTAATCACCCCCTTGAGTTGTGAGGTATTGGCACCAAAGGTGGACACGCAAGCCATGATGTTGTCAGTGGTGGGGTCACGTTGTTTAGGAGTAAGTAGTGTTTCCCTTGGGGTGTAAAGGGTGTGTTTCAATAGTTTCTTCGGGTAGCCCCTGTTAGCTAATTTTTGCTGTAGCTCAGTTGCATGAATTTTGAATTCTCTGGTTTCCATGCAGTTCCTACAGATTCTGAGGAACTGCCCGTAGGGAAGGATGTCCCATAGATTTTTAGGGTGATGGCTCTTGTAATGCAGGATAGTATTCCTGTCAGTTTCTTTTTTAAAGATTGAGCATTCTAGCTGATTGTTAATGGCACTTATGTTAAGGTCCAAGAAATTGATGTTGGTGTTGCTGTTGATGATAAATTGGATTTCTTGTGTTCTGTCATTGATCCAGTTAAAGAAGCTGTGTAGTTCTTGTTGCGGGTACACTAGAGGGGCAGCCCATAATGGCGGAACCGAAGGCTGAAGTAAGCAGTGTGTCACATAAGGGGGTAGCCGCCTAACAAAGTTACACCATACTCTAACTTGTGTATGTGGTGGGTATTATAAAATAGGTGGTCTATGCAGAAGTTAACCTATGATTAGGCCTGTCCAAATGAAAATAATATCATCAATGTACCTATACCAAAGTCTGATGTTCTCCTGGAATGGGTTCTCTGTGTTGAGTACGAAACTTTTTTCATACTCTGCCATGTAGATTATTGCCTGGGGCAAAGGCTGCACCCATGGTGGTGCCACTGGTCTGGAGGTAAAAATGTGTCATTAAAGGAGAAATAGTTATTTATAAGAGCTAGCTCAAGCAGTTCAACTAAGAAGTTGACCGGCACCCTCTGTAGGGTATTTTGTGTAGATTTGGGGACTGGCGAGGCAGTATTTTCTTACCACCAAAATAATGGTAATTTGGCAATGTTTACTCCTTGCATTTAGATTGGGTTTGGCCTTATTTCCTTTCAAGAGCCATCCCTTATTTCAGTACATAGAATGAATTAGTGGTATACATTTTGTTGGTGGTATTTTGGTGAGCATCATTTCCTGTTTTATTTGTGGCCCCAATATATAAACCCCCTTCTTTTTGCTTAGACTGTTCGTGTGATCTCTAGAGGCCTCGGACCTACATTCATAAACACCACAATTTTCACATATAGCATTTTCAATCCCCTGTGGTGTTATCACTAATTTATTTGCATTAGCGAATTATGCATCCGTAGGCCTCTCTTGCTGATTCATGTACGCCCAGCAAGAACTATTGTATTATATTCCACTCAGAAACCATATACGCATACACTGAGTGGAATCACGCACACAGCTATTTATAATTGCTGATGATATTGCTCCATCTGTATAGGAAACATGACATACGTACTACTTAAAAATCTTCCCCTTGCAGGATGTTATTTTAGATGCACCAAAGAAAAAAACGAAAGCAAGAACACTCTTACACAGTCTGTGTGTTATAACAATTTCATTTCAAAATAATACATTACCATTACATAGCCAAATCATTTGAAGATAGAATCGCTGAGGCCAAATTAAACACCAAGGAAATGTTCGCCATATTTAGAGAACGCGAGACCCCCTACACCTACCCCCCAAAACTTCACCAAAGATAAAGCATGGTGTGATGGCATCCAAACAGCCATGCGTAACAAGATTAGCTCTCTCCAAGCCAAAGTTTTGAACACCAAACTAACGCTGCCAACCCCCCCTACCCCTTCCCTTACCCCCACTCTCCTCACCCGCAGAGCCCCCCACCTACCTTCTCATTTAAAACCATCCCGGAAAAAGACATGATCAACATCATGAAAAACATAAAACCCTCCAACTGCAAAGGGGACCGCTGCCCCGCCTCCATCATCAAAGACTACGCAGACACCCTGGCTCCCTTCCTAACAGCCTTCGTTAACACCTCCTTCGCCACAGGCAGAGTCCCCTCATGCCTCAAGGAAGCATGGGTCCGACCTCTCATAAAAAAAAAACTTGACCCCACTTCCCCCAATAACTACCGCCCCATCACCACAGTCCCAGTCCTCCTCAAGATTCTAGACAAAGCAGCTTACCTGCAGGTCCAGCACTTCCTCGAAGAACACAACCTCCTAGGACTGAGACAATCCGGCTTTCGCCCTAGACGCGGGACAGAGACCGCCCTACTCGACCTCAAAAACCAAATGGATGACGCAAGAGACCAAGGGAAACCTGTCCTGCTCCTTCTCCTCGAGCTCTCTGCTGCTTTTGATCTTGTAGATCACAACATCCTCTGCCATCACCTCACCTCCACAGCCAACTTCTCCCAAGAAGCCACCACATGGATCACCTCCTTCCTCCAAGGCAGGACTATGCAGGTCTTCTCTGACCTAGCCACTGCATCACCCACCATCATGCTATGTGGCGTGCCCCAAGGCTCCTGCCTCTCCCCCACCCTCTACAACATCTTTACCCGCCCCCTCTTCCTCATCCTTGGCGCCATGGGCATCTCTTACACCAACTATGCCGACGACACGCAGATCCTTCTCACTTTAACAGGCGACTATGACACTGACTGTGCGACTCTCAACAACTTTAATCCAAATGTGGATGGCTATCAACGGCCTGTCTTAACTCTGATAAAACCGAGCTCCTACTTGTACGATCCCCCGACACCCGCAAGAAACTGGACGCCCAGTTTATCCACTTTACTATTGACTCAATCAAAATTCCAGTACTAGACACAGTAAAACATTAGGCGTCTATCTAGACTCTAACTTATCCATGACCAGGCAAGTAAACGCAATCGCCTCCTCTGCTGCTTACCATGCTAAACTCCTCAACGCAATCAGACCTTATCTGTCAAAAGACTCATGCACTAACATAGCCAGAGCCATAACTGGCTCGCGGCTAGACTACTGCAATGTTCTTTTCCTAGGGACCTCCAAAAAAAACCTCAAAGCTGCAAGTAATCCAGAACAGCGCCCTGCTTGCTGCACAAGGCATTGCCAAGAGAGAGCACATCACTGCCGCCAGAAAAGCATCCCACTGGCTCCCCATAAAGGAAAGGATCATTTTCAAAGCGCTAAGTATCACCCACAAATGCATCCACCTCTCGGCCCCAGTGTACCTATCCCAGAGAGTCCACCCGGTCTCCTCCTTGAGACCCACTAGGACACCATATGCCAATATGCTTTCTGTACCTAGGGTAAAAAGAGCTAGAGCAGGGGGCGCCAGCTTCCCTTACCTTGCTGCCGTACACTGGAACACCCTTCCCACCTCTCTGCGAGCTGAACCATCACTGACTGCTTTCCGCAAAGCCATGAAAACTTCCTTGTTCACCTAACCAACACCATATGTTCAAGCTCTCATGTATGATGTATTATGATGTATGATACCTCCTATTGCTGAACACAGGATCCTGCGGCACTGTAACCCAAGGCACAACCTGTACTCATTGTAACTAAGTGCATCTACAAGTAACAGCGCCACAATGCCCCTGGGCTGCCTGTGCGCTATATAAATGTAATAAATATATAAATAAATTCTTGTGAGACAATCTGTGTAGATACCAGATTACACATAGTACCTACAAATAATTATGTTTTTGTTGTTAACTGTATGCACTTCTCATAATGTGATTTCACTGACTCTTTGAGTACACCACCAAAATGACTCTCTTTGTACTTTAAAAACACATGTATTCTACACTTCTTAGCCAAATAAAAAAGGCAGGTGTGGTGAACCCAAGTGGCTGGATGGTTCTTTGCCTAGCAAGACAAATGTGTTAAGTGTCAGGCTAGGTTTCCAATAAATGTTTTGAGTAAGGATTGCAAGAATTGATTGCATTAGAATTTGTGATGAGGACAGGACTAACCCCCCGTATTTAGTATCTCTTTAGCCCATTTAGTCCTGCCCGACCCAGGGCTGTCCCTCATGTCAACTACTAGTAAACTCTCCAACATTTCTACTTGCAGATTCATGTACATCCACATGCATGAACACAAACTACAGGTATGAATATTTTCCGCACAGTACATGTACATCTCTTGTATAAATGCATATAAACAGAGTAACTGCCACTCACCCTGTATAAATTGTAAACAAGCTTAATGTCATTTCTCCCATCTGCTTTGATCAAGTGTCACTTGCAAAGTTGTCTGCTCTCCAAATTTGTATTTACCCATATTATTAACTGCAATGTGCAAACTGTTATTTTCTTCATTCATTCTATCATTTGTGTAACCACTGCCACCTATTTCTCCACATTTCAACCATAATAGCATTTAAAGTATTATAGTGCACATGATGTACATACAATTTCCTTTCTATACATTCTGCATATTTAACATACATTCTATAATTTCAACTTCCTTTACAAATTATTATAATAGTAATTAGACAACACACACAGCTATCTAACAAAGTGTAATTTCATGTTAAAAGATGGGAGAAAAAACTGTCTAATTATGGAAAAAGGCTTTCTAGTGTGTTATATAATGACACACAGCCAGGATGGTACATGCATCTTTATTTATGCACACAGATAGCCAATATCATTTGAAAGGATCCCAGCTGAAATAACACCACTGCCTCTTCAACTGTTCTTCCAATCTAGACAGCTCTCTCATTCCAGCTGGTTGCCCATTCCATTCTACAATTTACAACAGCATTCAGCTATGCACAGGTGCAGTCATGTCTATCACATCATCTACAACTATGTACAGTGTTGTAAAGCAAGACATACAACATCTCCCCCCTCCCTTCAGTCTGCAACACAAGCACCAGATCCTTCCTTGCAACCCTTACTTTATTTCAGACTCTCCCATCTTCAAGTACCACAGAATCAACCAGTACTTTGGTAATCACCTACTGAGTAATAAGCTGCTGACCCCATCAAATCTTTCTACTTTATTTCCCACACCTTCACAAATGCATACATTGCATACTTTTCCGTACAGTTCCTGCCATTTACCCTGTAACAATAGCAAACAAAGCATACAATTATTTCTTCTATCTCCTAACATCCAATAACACCGCCTTAAGAAGCCAAGTGTGCTTTGTGCGCTTAATATTGTACTAATTTCTAAAGCACATTCAACAGATTCTAAATGAAATATACAGAATGCACATAAGCAAAGGAAAGTGCATGTACATGCTATGCACAGTTATCAGAAAGCACTACTACTGCAAAAACAAAGAAATCCATGTCTACATTAACAACAATGCTATTAAGACACATATTTACTAACTTCTTTCTTTCACAATTGCAGTAAAGACCACTCCCCTGAAAAGCAGCAGCATCTGAAGTACGAACGAGGACTCAGAAGAAACCTACTCTTTCCATCCAAAAAAGTGCAATACTGCCATAATGTTCTAACTGTTACTCAAACACTGTAGAATTATAGTATTCTAGAACAAACAATTGTATTAACCCTGCAACATTAGATTCAGTATTAGTGCTTCCCCTCACCAGCTCCATACTTTGATTTATAATATGAACACCAGTATAGTAACACAAATGCAAGAATAGCCTTCCCAACCTGATGTAGCACCCCATTGCACAATCACACAGCGCTACATACATCCTTACCATCATACTCAGACACTCATGCACAAAACACACATACGCTGCACAAGATCCCAACCCACACTTTCTTTTTTTCTCCAACAGACCCCAAAGAATGCCTACCAAAAACCAACTCTGTAGAAAGCAACGCAAAAGTAAACGAAATAAAACTAAAACTCTCCAAAATAAGCGTCCACCTCTAGCAGAATTTGTACAAAATGTTCAAACAAAACAGCTAAACAGTCATTAAGCTAAACAAAACAAGCTTCCAGTACAGAAACTTTGCTTCCTCTTTCAAAATGTAAAACAAAACAGAAAGTGATTAACAAGACTGCAGCTACCACTAGTGCTAAAACTGCACCTATAAATAATCTTGATGTAGCGGCATGTAAGCATACCAAAAAAATTATTTTACAAAAAATGTTCTGCCACAGAGTCCTTCAGAACCTTATAAAAACAGGAGAGAAATCACGCACGAACCTTAAAACCTACAGTAGAAAATGAATCCTGCAAGCTCTCATAGACAGTGCAATCCTTCTCAAAAGAAAATTATTTATTTTAGTTTTAAACAGAATGAAACCACTAATAAAACTAAGTACTAATCTACAAAAAAGACTTATCAATAAACGGAATATCAACAAAGATATCTTCACAAACATCTGTGGAGGTGAATGGAGTCACACCATGAGCACAGAACCATATGTCAATGAAGAAGTACACAAACAAAAGCCAATAAACCCAATTGCCATACATGACAGTGGACGAGGGTATGAAACACTTAATACCATTATGGAACAAGAGACGCTGCTCACAAAAATATCCCCAGAAAACTCAGTATTAACTGTCCATTCCACTGAACCAATACATCCAGTCTACAAATGGCAGTGCACATCAATGTGTAACATTGCCAAAAAATCTTTCAAATATTTACACCAGTTCCTCAAACAGTATGTGAAAGGCAAAGACAAAATTCAAAATGAAACTACTACAAAATATGGACTCCTGTCCAGTGCGCAAATACACAGGAATGCAAGGACATTCATTGGCCTGCATTTCTGGACCTATTTGCAAAAGCACCTTCCATCAAATCAAAATATAAACACATCATTCAACTATAAGAAATCTGGTCAATAAACTGTACTATGCCAAAAGTCTTCTTTAGTACCAGCCAATTTAAATAACAATCTTCTACATGGTACAGCCAAACAAGTACTCGAAGAAATAGAGCATATCCAGAGATAATATTTTGGAACTGAAAGCCACTTACAAAATGCAATAGGTTTACAACAGACTAGCAACAACTGTACAGATGGCAAACGTCTATTACACACAGACAAAAAAGAAATACTAAATTTTAAAAGTACATCTGCTGAAGTACAAAACCATTTGTGTGTGTTGCCGCAGGACTTTTTATAAAATAGCACAAAAACTGTAGACATAATGTACAAAATAGAAGACAATGAAGATTCCAAATGGTTCCAATTAGCTCTCTATCTTACAGCACAAAACAAATACAAAATTACTAACCCCTTAATACTTTGCAATTACTGCATTGCAAAACTCGACAACAACCAAACACCTTCACGTGCTATCACAAATAACCCCTGCAAAAAGAGCATCATAATTCAAACAGTGCACCCATTTCAAGCAATAATATGCCTTCAACCAAAAACAGCAAAATGACCTCCCTCTGAATTAGTGAAAGGCATTTGTGGCAAAGTAGTTTATTTGCCATTAAATCTCAAAGAACATGTACACACTCTGGGAGTGCACTATCCAATAGATCAATCTTTAATTATATTAGTAAATGGCATACCTACAAAAGACAAAAGAATTTGGCAACAACTCGTGGACTTACATAATGTTAGACACGCCCTGCAATATCTAAAAGAAAACAATGAATACTACAGAGAAATTAATATTGAAGAAAACCTGAGGGAAACCACTGATATAATTCAAGAGTCATCAGAAACAAATCAATTTCAACTTCTAGATCCTGCTACAGAATCCAATATTTTAGACCATTATACAATTCATCCATTACACTCTAAAAGACCCCATAGATGATGCACTGGAAATGTACCAAATGCGACCAGCCAAAGGATCTCCAATCAGCATATGGGAAAAAAGTATAGAAGCACGTGCCTTTCCTCTACTCTTTCCTACTGGAAAAGGAGGAAGGTACGATGATAGACCCACACAAATAACAGCATCAGAATACTGCTCTTTACAAATGTATTCTGAAGACCCCAGATTCAGACAAAACGTGGAATACATATTCCACCTTCTCTTTGAAATTGAACTAGCAACTCTATGCTACACAGTTGCACACACATTGAAATAAGGTACCCATTTTCAAGATATGTCAGCTATGGGATTAGTACAAACAGTGCAAGAAAAAGATGAGATTTTACAGTCAAGCATTACAAATCTTTTAGCAAACATGCGTGGTACAAAATACTGGTTCCGACATCACGGAGATGTACGCTGTATGATAAGGAACCTTGGCCCACCCACTTGGTTTGTGACATTAAGTTGTGCAGAATATGCATGGGAAGATTTAGACGATTTCCTACTCATAGCAAACAAAAACAAAACAAACATAGATATACAAACACCAGGAGAACTCTGCTCTCTAGATCCGCTAAATGTATCAAGATATTTCCATCATCGCTTCATTGCTATGCTACACTTCATTTGTAATAAAACTGTTCCTCCCCTCGGAGAAGTGCAACACTTCTTTTGGAGAAAAGAATACCAAGACAGAGGAGCACCACACATCATCTACATGCTTTTGTGGATTAAAAATGCTCCTAAATTTGGTCAGGACAGTGATGCCACTGTTTTGCAGTTCATCCAAAAATATGTCACTTGTGAAATCCCTTCACAAACGACACATAGTGACCTTCATGCACAAATTTTACAATTTCAAAGACACAAATGTGGGAAATATTGTCGTTGCAAATATAAAAACAAAGGGAAATACTACACCAAATGCTGCTTTGGTTTCCCTAGACCAGTTTCAACAACAGGTCAAGTAAACAACTTCATGTCTTCAGTTAGACATAATGTCAAAGGTAAATCACCTAAGAGCACATATTACATAAAAAGAACAGAAGAATCAAAATACATCAATGATTACAATGCAATCATTGCCCTCCTATGGAATACAAACATAGATGTGCAGTACATTGGAGACAATTCCACTGCAGTTGCACGATATGTCACAGCCTATTTAACCAAAGCAGAGAGAACACAGCTTCAGGACCTCTAGGATAATATATCATCTGACAAAACACTATCACAGAAATTGTACAGTTTAGGCATAAAAAATGCTCTCTCACAGAGAATGTGGCTGCTATGAAGCTGCAGACCATTTAACCAGTACTGCCTTGTATGGAAAATATGAAAATATAGTATGGAAGTCTTGGTCCTGCTAAATCTAGAAAAAGAGTTCTCAAATCATATGAGGACATAGAAACAATATCCAAAAATGATCCCAACAGCCAAGACATTTTGAAAAACAATTTACTAGACACATACCACCCAAAGAGGTGTACCACATTGGAAACCATGTGTCTATACCACCTAGCCGAAAACTTCACATAGAAAAAAAATATTTAACCAGATGAAAAGAAAGGTAGATACAGAGTAGCAAATCGTGAAGGTATCTTAGTGAAACTTACCAAACGCAGCTTAATTAATCATATCAAATTGTCATTAAAAACTCCTCAACATAAAGAACTGTATTACATGTCACTGCTACAACTTTTTAAACCATGGAGAAAAGAAGAACAGTGACTAGATACCTATGACTCCTATGAAGATGCTTTCAAAGCAAATTAGAGCACTATAGCGGACAAACTTTACACAGTACCGAACAATTATTCACAATGAACAGCAACACGAAGAAGAACTCCAGGCCCAACTAGATGTAGACACTCCTGACAGTAGTCAACCTTCTGTAACAGGAAGCCAAGAACCACTTGGACAGCCACTAATTAGCCATGACAGAAGTAGAAAACACCATGTGCCAATATGTGCAATCTACAGAAGACTTTGCTGACCCAACTTCCAGTGCTATGCCGATGACACTCCGCTCATTTTCAGGCTACCTTCAGCCACCTCTTCTCCCTCTCTCATCTCTGACTGCTTGTCCGCCATCCAGGAGTGGTGTGCCAACAATGATCTCTGCCTTAACGCCAGTAAGACCGTGATTATCCTCATTGGAACACCTGCTCCCTCCTTTCCTGTCACTCTCTGGCCGGCCTCCCTTGGCACTCCTTCTGCTCCCACCTGTGATGCTAAAAACCTCGGGGTCATCTTAGACTCCACACTCTCCTTCTCTCCTCACATCTCTGGCATCTCTAAGAAGTCACACTACAAGCTGCACCTCCTCAGAGGTATTTTTCCTTTTCTCTCCTTCCCCGAGAAGCTGACTGTCTCCAGTGCTCTGGTTCCATCTAGGCTAGTCTATTGCAACAGCCTCTTTCTAAACCTGCCTGCTTCTACTCTCTGCCCTCTGCAACTCATCCAGAACAGGACTTCAAAACTTGTCCTTGGCCTCAAGCCCAGGGATCGTATCTCTCCAAGACTGAAATCTCTGCACTGGCTCCCAATGGCTGCAAGGATTAGGTTCAAAACCCTCTGCATTGTCCACAAGGCCTTCTGGGGCTTCATTACCTTCAGCTCTCTCTTCCTAAATATCTTCTTTCCCGAGATCTTCACTCATCCACCTCCAACTCTTGCAAGCTGTTCAGAATTGAATGAAACAATGTTTAAAAGAGAAATACAACAGATAGTTCAAATTGGCTTCACAGACAAAATGGAGGTACATGGTATGATACTGCCCATGTGTCAACAAGCCACAACAAGGCTAAACACCTTGGAAAACTCTCTAACACAGCTGGTTTGGGGAAAATATTAAAATTATCTTTAAACTGCAGAGTAATGCTTAAACGTAACCTTGACGTGGACCAACAACTAGTTAATGGAGCACTTGGTACAGTTGTTGGCTTTCAAACATACCCACGTGACAACAACATTCAATTTGTCAATATTCTCTTTGACAAACTATCTGAAGTTAAAAGGATATGACGCTCATCAGCCCGCGTCCTTCTTTTCAAAGGACATGTATGTACGCAGAGAACAATTTTCTCTAACTCTAGCATATGCAGTCACCATTCACAAATCACAAGGTCTTACCCTAGATAAAGCATTGATAGACATTGGTAGCACAGTGTTTAAAGAAGGCATGAACTATGTAGCACTGTCACGCTTACGTACACTTGACGCGCTATTTCTAATCAACTTTGATGCAAGTAATGTAAATGCTGATATTTCTTGCATTTTAGAATACAATAGACTGCGTTCACTCTACACCCCCATCTAAAAACCTATCCTGTTCCGCAAAAAGCAAAACGTTGTAAAAGAAAACTACTTCAGACTTCAAACTATGCAAGATCTCACAACAATTCCTCCAAAGAAAGTAAAAGAAGCTAATAGCTCATCAAGGACCACAACCAAAGAAGAATCTACTGCTCAGAGTTACTCGACTACCCCTTCAAAGAAGCAACTTGCACTTGCGCGATCTGAATGACACCTGGCCTAGTAGGATCGTTGTCTGTCTCCCCTTGTTCCCCCCCACCTTGTCGCGCCTTGAAACACTTGTGTATAGGCGCGTTACAAATGCCATATCATATCATATATCATTATGCACACTACGAACAAATGACTTGGATACAGAACTGTCAGGTCCATTCAAATTTTCAAATACAAGTGGTGTAAATTGCTATGCAAATGTAGCAATAAATATTCTATTCCAATTACCACCAATTATTGACAACATTTACTTACACAGTACAGAACAATTGTGTGTGCAAATGTTAGTCCTTCATAAAAATGCAACCAACAATCCTGACAACACTTAGTGTTTCTGGAATAAGGCAGGAATTGGACTTCTGTGCTGGAATGGTCAAATTCACCATAATCTCACAAGAAGATCCACAAGAATTTCTAATGTACTTGCTACAAGTACTAGAAAACAAAAACATATCTATAAATGAATACAGATTTCATACATGTGGAAATATACATGCACTCTTTACAAGCATGTAGTACAAGAAGAAGTTCCTAATGAACACTTTTTGTATGTATCCATACCTAACTGTGAATCCATTCCATTTCAACAACTTGTACAAAATGCAAACCATGGCAGATTATGTACTACCTGCAATTCCGATAATCGTTCCACCTTACAAATACAAACACATAGTAAATACGTAATAGTAATGCTTTTACGTTATAATGCAGATGGTACCAAAAACAACTGCAAGCTAGCTGGATTCACACATGGTCAAGTATCACTTGGTAATAAAACCTTCACAACAATAGGTATAATCTACCATGCAGGAGCCACAACCAATGCAGGTCACTACACTGCATATATAAAAAAAGAATTGTGGATGGTTTCAATGTAATGATACTAACATTACTCTAAAACAGAGATTACCAGCACATCTTGTAAACGCTTACTGAATATTCTTAAAACCAAAATTTAATAACTAATCTATGTATGAACATAAAACTTGAACTTCAAAACTATTACCAGTTAGAATACGCCAACCGGTATCTAACTGCCCCAAGATTCTGCAACAAGCAAACAGATAAATGAATACCATTAAAATGAAACAAGAAATAAACAGTTAGAATATGCCAACAGGTATCTAACTGCCCCAAAAATCTGCAACAAGCCAACAAATAGATGAATACCACTAAAATGGAAAAAGAAATAAACAAATAGAATACACCAACTGATATCTAATTACAACAATAATACCACCACTTCCAAATCAAAAACCATACGCATATTCAATTCCTCCTACTGAACCCAATGAAAGAAATATATTGTACCACAAATTAGAAAGGACTTTTTTAATCCAGCATGGATTTTTTTTCCCACAGACCCAATGATTTAATCAACAAACACAGGAGCTGAGCAAATTGCACAGTACACTGGTTTGAACTATAGTAGTTCTAAAGTACTAACTATGAGGGTCGACAAAATACAGAAATGTCTACTATGCAATGCAATACTCATAAACTACCTACACTAACATGTAATTTGTTACAAAATGTCTACTCCAACTACCCATGTCATTAGAAAACTGCATACAACCACAAAAAGTCAAACAGTAAGTATATAATGATTGGACTCACAAACACCACAGCATAACACACCCATTCAAGCAAACGCCTGACCATAAACCACAATCCAAAATGTTTGCTTCAATGGGTATCTTATGCTGCAGTGCTTGTTGCCAAACGCTACAATCTTGACTGCATGGCCTGGCCAAAACTCTTCATACAGCCTGTACAAAGGAAACAGTAAGTATATAATAATTAAACTCACAAACATTGCAACATAACAAAGCCATGCAAACGAACACCTCACCAATAAATACAACCCAAAATGCCTAGAGTCTTCAATACCAACATTCTGAACACAATCCAACAAACAAACACACACACATAATCTCACTATCCTATAAACACTAATACACTACTACCAATCAGTACACACATTTTTGAAAACATATCCCCTAAGCAGCCCACATACCACAGTCAAAATCTTTGGTAACATGGGTGTGTTATGCTGCGGTGGTTGTAGCCAGTGCCTAGAGTCTTCGGTGCATGGCCAAAGGCCTATGGCACTTCTGCCATGCACCCAAGAGTCTAGGCCCTGGCCACAACCACCGCAGCATACCAACACACCCATAGAAACAAATACCTACCAAATGACCACAACCCAAAAACATAATACACCCACCTCAAAACCTATCCACTTCAATTAACATTCTAAAAAATAATTACAACCAACGTACAACCTCTTCAGTATATACCCTCTTTACCCAATGCTCTTCTAACGACCCAAAACCAACATCATACTAAACTAAAATAGCCAGTAGTGCGCCTAGTGTTTAGTATGTTCACGGACAACCGCGGTGACCGCGGACACTACAAACATATCACAGCCTTCTCCCACCTAAAGAAAAACAGCATTTGACCCATCTCTTACTCCCCCACCCTGTCCAAGCACTCATACACACCAAGACACTCCCCAAAATTGGATTAATGCTGGGGGGGGGGGCTCTGTTGCGCACATCTAAAATGGCCGCCTAGGTGGAGAGCTCCGGCTTATTTGAAATCCTTTTTGTCCTGAATATCCTGCCAGCTATCAGTTGTCCGAAGGAAATCCACAGAAGACTGCGTCGGAGGGTCTTAGGAAGAGCCCCTGGAAAAACAAAACTTGCCGGCACCAGGACTACATATATACGGGCTGGTGAAGCTGCAGCGACTGCGGAGCTGCGGCGCGGCCGCCCGAGGGCTCCCCTGAGGGCTCCAAACCATTCCTACGCAAGCCCGGGCCCGACAGCGGCGGGCCGGCCGGGAGGGGGAGGGGCAGCCCGCCAACGTACAGGCGCTGCCTGGGGTGGCGCCGCTCCATCTCCCTTCCCTCCGCCCAAACGAGGTCCCGAAAGCAGATCTTCTTGCACCGGGTCCTGGCTGCGGCTCCCGCCGAGTGCCTGGAGACAAGCCGCGACGGCAGCACCAGCCCCAGAACCCCCCCGCAGCTGAAGTCCAGCTAAGGTGACGCTGGTGAAGTAAGTGGGCCACCGGGGGTGGGGGGAGTGCGCCTGCGATATTGGCCAACTAACATCTGTACTCCTACGAGCACGGCACGCCTAGGTCCTCTTGAGAGGGGAGGCGAGTGGAGCGGCACGGCTGGTGGTGCCCCGAAATACAGTGCTGCGGAAAGTGAGGACGCGCTGCGGGAGAGGGCATTGCCTGGACCCCCGTGTAAGGGGAGTAAAGTATAACAACGAGGCCAGTGCCTCCCGACAATAACGGCGGCTTGAGGGGTGCGCAGCTGGCCGTCAGATACAATGTGTGCCCGCTGAATTCAGCCAATGCCCGCTTGTGAATGGGGGAAAATGTAATGCAGCAATCCCTGTGACAGGGACACAAACCGGAGGCAAATCAGTACCCGAACCCTCGGGTGTACTGTGGCATGCCCTGCTTGATGAAAATAGACATAAGCCGCTGAAATACCTGCTTCCACACCCGTTGAACTCCTTCATTGGCCACCAGGAAGTCAGACATATAAGTGGTGGGACCCGGAGGCACGATTGGCGAAAAGACATAGTGGTCAGGCTTGCAACTGTGAAGGCATAAATCTCCAGGACCACAGGAAAAGAGCGGAGAAGCGAGACAACAGGCTGAGCTGGCCGGAGCGGTCACCCGGCCGCCAAAACATTAACCCTTTAAGTGTCATGGGTATTTCTCCCCAGTGCCAGGGCCTTTTTTGGTGATTTTGGTATGTGGCCATTCAATGGCTTGTAACTTTTTTCGAAATGTGCCCGGACTTTGCGGGGGTGTCTGGGTAATAAATTCTGGGGCGATGTGCGCAAAGCATACCTCTGCGGATTCCCACGGGTGTCCTCTTTTCGGAAATGCATGGGGCTCCCTGTTTTCCTTGGTGGCTTGGACACCCGAGGCCCATATCTGTATGTTGTGCCGGTCAGCAGAATGGCTGAGATTCCCCTCTGCAAACAGACTGGGGGTTGCTTGCGTTTTCGGCTTGCCCCTTGCCAGCCAGGTAGGTGCACCCACACATGCGAGGTACCTTTTTCGTCTGGACACCTGTGGGAACATGAGAAGGTATGACATCTGCTGTTGGCGACGTGTTTCGGTGAGTGGACACGGAAATGTCTCTGAAATTGGCCGGAAATGAAGACAATTCTCAGACATTTCGCTCTGGACACCAACCGAAACACACCGCCAACAACACGTGGCCTACCTTCCCACGTCCCCACACGTGTCCCAATGAAAACGGTACCTCACATGTGTGGGTGCACCTACCGGGGGCGCAAAAGGAAAATGGTAACCGACTGGGAACCCCAAGCCATTCGCCACTGCCCATTTTGTTCATGTGGGCAACCTACAGATTTGGGCCTAGGGTGTCGAAGCCAGCAAGGGAAACAGGGAACCCCATGCATTTCCCAAAAGAGGACACCCGTGGGAATCCACAGAGGTCTGCCTTGCGCAAATTGCCCCAGTTTTTATTAGCCGCAATCCCCGACAAAGTGTGATATTTGGTGGGGGAAAAAACACAATGTTCACTTTGTCTGGGGTTCTGGGTAATAAATTCTGGGCCGCTTCGCGCAAATCAGACCTCTGTGCATTCCCACGGGTGTCCTCTTTTGGGAAATGCATGGGGTTCCCTGTTTTCCTTGCTGGCTTCGACACCCTAGGCCCAAATCTGTAGGTTGCCCACATGAACAAATTGTGCTGTGGCGAAAGGCTTGGGGTTACCAGCGGGTTACCCTTTTCCTTTTGCGCCCCCGGTAGGTGCACCCACACATGCGAGGTACCTTTTCCGTCGGGACACCTGTGGGAACACGAGAAGGTATGACATCTGCTGTTGGCAATGTGTTTTGGTGAGTGGACACAAGGAAATGTCTCTGAAATTGGCCGGAAATGAAGACAATTCTCAGATATTTCGCTCTGGCCACCCACCGAAACACACTGCCAACAACACGTGGCCTACCTTCCTGCGTCCCCACACGTGTCCCGATGAAAACGGTACCTCACATGTGTGGGTGCACCTACCGGGGGCGCAAAAGGAAAAGGGTAACCGACTGGGAACCCCAAGCCATTCGCCACTGCCCATTTTGTTCATGTGGGCAACCTACAGATTTGGGCCTAGGGTGTCGAAGCCAGCAAGGGGAACAGGGAACCCCAAGCATTTCCCAAAAGAGGACACCCGTGGGAATCCACAGAGGTCTGCCTTGCGCAAATTCCCCAGTTTTTATTAGCCACAATCCCCGACAAAGTGTGATATTTGGTGGGGAAAAGACACAATGTTCACTTTGTCTGGGGTTCTGGGTAAAAACTTCTGGGTCGCTTCGCGCAAGTCAGACCTCTGTGCATTCCCACGGGTGTCCTCTTTTGGGAAATGCATGAGGTTCCCTGTTTTCCTTGCTGGCTTCGACACCCTAGGCCCAAATCTGTAGGTTGCCCACATGAACAAATTGTGCTGTGGCGAAAGGCTTGGGGTTACCAGCGGGTTACCCTTTTCCTTTTGCGCCCCCGGTAGATGCACCCACACATGCGAGGTACCTTTTTCGTCGGGACACCTGTGGGAACACGAGAAGGTATGACATCTGCTGTTGGCGACGTGTTTCGGTGAGTGGTCACAGGGAAATGTCTCTGAAATTGGCCGGAAATGAAGATAATTCTCAGACATTTCGCTCTGGCCACCCACCAAAACACACCGCCAACAACACGTGGCGTACCTTCCCGCGTCCCCACAGGTGTCCCGATGAAAACGGTACCTCACATGTGTGGGTGCACCTACCGGGGGCGCAAAAGGAAAAGGGTAACCGACTGGGAACCCCAAGCCATTCGCCACTGCTCATTTTGTTCATGTGGTCAAACTACAGATTTGGGCCTAGGGTGTCGAAGCCAGCAAGGGAAACAGGGAACCCCATGCATTTCCCAAAAGAGGACACCGGTGGGAATCCACGGAGGTCTGCCTTGCGCAAATTGCCCCAGTTTTTATTAGCCGCAATCCCCGACAAAGTGTGATATTTGGTGGGGAAAAAACACAATGTTCACTTTGTCTGGGGTTCTGGTTAATAAATTCTGGGCCGCTTCGCGCAAATCAGACCTCTGTGCATTCCCACGGGTGTCCTCTTTTGGGAAATGCATGAGGTTCCCTGTTTTCCTTGCTGGCTTCGACACACTAGGCCCTAATCTGTAGGTTGCCCACATGAACAAATTGTGCTGTGGCGAAAGGCTTGGGGTTACCAGCGGGTTACCCTTTTCCTTTTGCGCCCCCGGTAGGTGCACCCACACATGCGAGGTACCTTTTTCGTCGGGACACCTGTGGGAACGCGAGAAGGTATGACATCTGCTGTTGGCGACGTGTTTCGGTAAGTGGACACAGGGAAATGTCTCTGAAATTGGCCGGAAATGAAGACAATTCTCAGACTTTTCGCTCTGGCCACCCACCGAAACACACCGCCAACAACACGTGGCTTACCTTCCCGCGTCCCCACCTGTGTCTCGATGAAAACGGTACCTCACATGTGCGGGTGCACCTACCGGGGGCGCAAAAGGAAAAGGGTAACCCACTGGGAACCCCAAGCCTTTCGCCACTGCCCATTTTGTTCATGTGGGCAACCTACAGATTTGGGCCTAGGGTGTCGAAGCCAGCAAGGAAAACAGGGAATTCCATGCATTTCCCAAAAGAGGACACCCGTGGGAATCCACAGAGGTCTGACTTACGCAAATCGGCCCAGAATGTAATACCCAGAACCACCAGCAAAGACACACATGGGAGAAGGGTGCCCAAGGCCAGGGATATTAGCGCCGGCTTTGCTGGAGCCCTGGCTGCCCTGCGTTACAGCTTCTCCCCACCAAGGAGTTTCGGCAGTGTGCCAATACCTCCCCGAAGGGAAAAGCTGTAATGCAGCCCAGCCCAACTCCAGGACAGTTGGAGGTGATCTGCCCAGACGGGCCATTCCCACCCACACCACCAACAATCCAGCCCCAGTCTCACCCACCCCACTGACAGTGGGCCCTAACCATAGAATAATAAAAAACAGTACTCACATAACGTTGCAGCTGCTCGGGTAGAAAAAGCTGTAAACAAAACAAAGAACATGTGTTACCTACGGTCACACCAGCAAAATGTAGCCCTCCCCGGGGGCAGATAAGGGGGGGGCTGTCCTGCATCCTCCCTGGGCTCAGGTGTCCGTTCCTAGGAGCAGATATCTGGTCCCAGGGAGGGCTGCATGACTTGGCACCCACTCCATTGCGGGTGGGGGGCGAGGGGGTCAGCGCCCCATCCCATTTGAAAATTCCCTGACCCTTTGGGGTGCCCCACCGCCCCCCCTAAAAAGATTTCCACCATTTTCATTTTTTTCCTTTGGTAACCCAACTCCCCTTGGTGCAGAGGGTCACATTGGTGTGCCAATCTGGCGCTGGGGTGCCCAAACCTTACTGCCCCACCCACTGGGGGGGCCTGTCCCACCATTTTTGGGGGCCCTCTCCCCCCTCACCCCAAATGGCTGGCAGGGGCACCTCATGCAGGCCTCCCTGGGCCTCCTACAAACGTCTGCGTGAGGTACACCCCACCTCCATTTGGGGTGGGGGGGGGAGGGCCACCACAAAAGGTGGGGCAGGACCGCCAATAGATGGGGCAGTAGGGTTTGGGCACCCTTTGGGCAGATTGCCACACTAATGTGGCCATCTGCACCAAGCGAAGTTGGGTAAACAAAAAAAATAATACAAATTCATAGGCTGCTTTTTAGGGGGGGCTGAGGGGCACCCTAAATTGGCAGTGAATGATTACTGCAACGGGGGGTGGCCCTCAGCCCCCCGCCCCAAATGGAGGGCCCCACCTCATGCAACCCTCCCTGGGGGCAGATAGGGGGGGGCACCTCTTGCATCCCTCCCTGGGGTCAGATGCCCCTTCCTAGGAGCAGATATCTGCCCCCAGGGAGGGTTACAAGGGGCGCCCCCTTTCTACTTCGGTTGGGGGGGCACCCCCCCACCTTTCATTCAGTAAAAAATCCATGGTGGCTAGTGGCCCCACCCCTTCCCCCACCCCCTTTTCCCAATAATGTTTTTTTTACATTTCCTTGGAGCAGATGCTCAGCCATCTGCCCCGGGGTTCACATGCATGTGCCCCCATGCTTTGGGGGCTGGGAGGGGGAGAGGACTGCTTACTTGAAGCAGCCCCCTCCCCCCCACCTCACAAACGGATCCATGGTGGTCTAGTGGGTTGCTGGTCACGGATCGAGCGCCCTGCGCCCCATCCGTGACCAGCAATGCCTCATATGTGGTGTCCTTGGAAAGGGGAGAAAGTCCCCTTTCCAGGGACACCACTTTTTGATCAATCCCTGGTGGTCCAGTGGGCCCCAGGGCCCCAAACCCCCTCCCACCTCCCCTCGATTTTTTTTTGCTTTTATTTATTTTTATTTTCACCCCTGGGGGCAGTGATTATCTGCCCCCAGGGGTCTCTGGCGCTGTGGCCCCATGCCTTGGTGCCACGGGGGGAGAGGGGCCGCTTACCTAGTAAGCAGCCCCCCTCCCCCTGCGTCACAAACGCATCTGCGTTGATCCGCTGGCATTGCTGCCCGCGGATCGCGCGCCCTGCGCCCGATCCGCAGGCAGCAATGCCTCATATGTGGTGTCCTTGGAAAGGGGAGAAAGTCCCCTTTCCAGGGACACCACTTTTTAATCAATCCCTGGTGGTCCTGTGGGCCCCAGGGCCCCAAACCCCCTCCCACCTCCCCTTGATTTTTTTTTGATTTTTTTATTTTCACCCATGGGGGCAGTGATTATCTGCCCCCAGGGGTATCTGGCGCTGTGGCCCCATGCCTGGCGGCCACTGGGTGAGGGGGGCCGCTTACCTAGTAAGCAGCCCCCCTCCCCCTGCGTCACAAATGGATCTGCGTTGATCCACTGGCATTGCTGCCCGTGGATCGCGCGCCCTGCGCCCGATCCGCGGACAGCAATGCCTCATGTGTGGTGTCCTTGGAAAGGGGAGAAAGTCCCCTTTCCAGGGACACCACTTTTGATCCATCCCTGGTGGTCCAGTGGGCTCCAGGGCCCCAAACCCCCTCCCACCTCCCTCCATCCCTCGAATTATTATTATTATTTTTTTTTTATTTCACCCCTGGGGGCAGTGATCATCTGCCCCCAGGGGTCCCTGGCGCTGTAGCCCCATGCTTTGGGGCCACGGGGGAAGGGGGCCGCTTACCTAGTAAGCAGCCCCCTCTCCCCCCGCGTCACAAACAGATCTTCATTTGATCCGTGACGTTGCTGCTCGCAACGGATGAAACTGCACCTTCCCTGCAGCAGTAATACATTTTTTCTTAAAGTCAACACAACTGAACTGGACCAAGATCCGTTGGTATCGAGCCTAACAGTTACCAGGGTCCATCGTCAAGTTGGGGCAGATGATGTGGGTGAAGGGGGGATAGGGAGAAGGGGGATGTTTTGTGTTATTGCAACCACCTAGACGAGTTTGAGTCCGGTGGGAACGTTTGCATTGTTGGAGGTTGTAGGTTACTTGAAATATGGTCTGGTGCTACTCAAATTTTGGTTACTTGCACATTCATGGTCACTATGGTATAACACAATATGTATGCATAAAAAATGGGTGACGGGTTGAAGATAAAACTAATGTCATGGAATGTCCCAGGCCTAAATAATCCAATGAAGGCCAGGAAGGTTGGTAATTATGTCATCCGACACGGGCCTCACATTTTAATGCTGCAAGAAACGTATGCACAGGGCTCGGTCAATGAGAAAATACTGGCAAAATGGGGCAAGCAGCGCTACTGTACGAACTATTCATCGCAGTCCAGAGTGGTATGCACTCTTATACACAACTCACTGGGCTTTATTGCCAGGGGCCACCTGGCGGACCCGACGGGCAGATATGTGTTGGTCTGGGGGGAAATAGCGGGGAAACAAATAACTCTGATGAATACTTATGGTCCCAATCTGGACGACCCCGATTTCTACTTGCACATGCTTGAGATCCTTATTAAACACAATACGGCTACTGTACTATGGGGAGGGGACTTTAACGTTGTACTAGACCAGACTCTGGATAGATCTGCCAAAGTAACCAGGACACCTTCTTGGGTGGCATTAGCTCTGAGGCAGATCATCCAGCAACTGTCCTTACTGGACGCCTGGAGAGTGCTCCACCCAACAAGCAAGCGGTACACGTTCTACTCTTCTGTACACATGACAGTGAGTCACATATAGATTATTGGTTCGTACAAACACAGCACATGCCCTACAAAATTGCAAAATCCTTCCCCGCACATTGTCTGATCATTCCCCGGTGATACTGGAGATTACTCTGGAAGATGCCCCTAGACCGACAAGGAGATGGAGAATGCCTAGAGATATACTAAGAGACCCGAATGTCGTTGAAACCTTCAATGCGAAATTGCCAACTTTTTCACAGATAACATTGGGTCTGTTGACCACATTTCGTCAGTGTGGGAAGCCTTTAAAGTCTGGGCGAGAGGGGCCCTGATATCTAAAACCACTGGTCTCCTGAGGGATGTGCGCCGTGAACTGGAGGGGTGGAGAGGGAACTGAACGCACTAGAAGAAACTTAGTCGTACGCACGGTGGGGACACCCTGGTTGAAATACACAAGTCTCTTAGAGACTTCGATCGACTGGCAGTAAGGGAAGTACAATATATAGTAGCCCCTACCCGGGCTCGCAGATACAGCGAGGGGTATAAAGCAGGGAAAATGTTGGTCAATCTGGTAAAGCAAGAAAAACAAATGACCCTGATTACATCGATCCACACGGCACAAAACGAGATAATAACAAGCGAGCAGGGAATAAACGATGAATTTGTAAATTTTTACAAAAATCTTTACGCAAATAGGGATAGGAAATCCCCTGATGAGATCAAAAACTACCTTGCGACACTAGACCTCCCTAAACTTTCAGAAGAACATAAACTACTATTGGAGCAACCTGTCACGGCAGAGGAGCTCACCGAGGCAATCAAGGGACTCGCGTCTGGCAAAGCGCCGGGCTCGGATGGCCTGGGTGTGGAATTTTATAAGGAATTCTGGGAAGAGTTGCTGCTAGAGGTGTGGGAAGAGGCCCTGGGTAAACAAACATTGCCACCAACAATGCGCGAGGCCATAATCACAGTGTTGCCCAAACCCAGACATCCGCCACAAGATATGTCATCCTACAGGCCCCTATCCCTGATAAATGTAGATGCAAAAATCTTTGCGAACGTACTGGCAAACCGCATCCTACCTATAACGCCTACGCTGGTACATGCAGATCAAAGCGGGTTCATTCCCCAACGATCCACTGCCCTAAACCTGCGCAGGCTATTCGGCATAATGTTGCAAATCAACCCAAACAAGCAAGCAGTGGCGGTGTCCCTTGACGCAGAGAAAGCGTTTGACTCGGTCTCCGCGGAGTACCTCTTTCTGGTATTGGAGGCATTCGGGGTGGGCCCCCATTTCATTAAATATGTCAAACTGCTATACACAATCCCAGGTGCGAAAGTGTGCACAAATAGAACTGTATATGAGCTGTTTGAGCTGGGCATGGGCACTAGACAGGGATGCCCCTTCTCCCCTATCCTCTTCGCCTTGACAATAGAGCCAATGGCGGAGGCGATACGGTTGAGGCATAACAACAAGGGTATAACACTGAATGGATCCACCCAAAAAATGTCATTATACACGGACGATACACTGCTATATGTCAGCGAACCAGACAAAAACATTGTCCCCATCATGGCAGACATCAACGAATTTGCAGAGTACTCTGGATACACTGTGAATAATGCCAAATCAGAAATGTTCCCGCTCACCCCTTCCACAAAATGCCTGGCTCGGACGTGCGGCTTCAAGTGGTCGGAGCACCACATCAGATACCTGGGGGTACTGGTCTCTAGCAGTAGACAGACCCTATATACTGATAACCATGACCAGGCGCTACAAACACTTAACACCAAACTACAGGTAGGGAGGCACCTCCCAATCTCACTACACGGTAGAATTGCCATTCTCAAAATGATTGTACTTCCCAAATTACTATACCTATTTGTAAATATCCCTATACGAGGGAATTCTTTTCCAGGCTTCGATCCATGGCAGTGTCGTTTCTTTGGAAGGAAAGATGGCTAGGATCGGTTGGGAAAAGATGACGGAACCATATGAAGCGGGCGGAATAGCGGCGCCAGACTTTGAGCTCTACTATACGGTGGCGCAAGCACAGTTTGCAAAACACTGGTACAATGAAGCGGACAACTCACCACACGTGCGAATAGAAGAATACACCACTATACCCACTGACATTAGATCAGTTATCTTTGACACAAGGCATAAGGACTCTTGTGAATTTGACCCTGTGAGCTGCACCGTGAGAGCCTGGGGGCTATATATAAAAAACTGAAAATAGAGATCCAATATAACCCTGAGATCCCCCTATGGAAATACCCCAACCTTCCCCCACATTTGATACCAGTATACAGGAGGCTTGGGACCCCGACACGGAGATGAAGGTGGGAGACATGTACATAGAGGGGAAGTTTGTAACCCTAGCAGTGTTCAAGAGGGGTATGGGAGGAGGGCCACTCCGGCGCTACAGTACTATCGAATGAGGTCTGCATATCAAGCACGTTGGCCATTCTTCCCTGATGAACCCCCATCCCACCAGTGCATACAGCTGGTCACAACACAGGGTGGATTGGGAATCTCCAAATTGTATAAGACAATACAGACCCACACTTCTACGACCAACCAAGTGAAAGAGAAATGGGAAGCAGACATGAAAATGCCAATACCCGATGATAAATGGGTAAGATACTGCGTGCTCACAAAGAGGGTGTCCCTTAACGCGGGATTGCGCCAAATACAGTTCAAAATCCTTAACGGACTGCACTATACCCCTGCCAAAATTGCTAAATTCACACCTGATGATTCAGGCCACTGCCCCAAATGTGGGTCCACGCAAGCGGGATCCTATCATATGTACTGGGAATGCCCGGTTGTGGCACGGTTCTGGGAGAGGGTTGCAGCTATGCTAACTGAAGTCACACAGATCCCCCACACTTGACCCCCCAAAAATATCTGTTCGGAGATATTGGAAAATGTTCTGAAAAAATTAGAAGACTGTTTAATGTGTCATGCGTCATTGCCAAGAAATGTATATTGAAAGCATGGAAGAGCCCGAACTCCCCTACCATGAACATCTTCCTGCGTGAATTAACTTACATTGATGAATGTGAGGAACAGTACGTGCTGACTCAACAAAGCATGAGTCGACCAAAGGACATGTGGGGCCCCTTCAGGCCATACCTATGTGATCTGCTCTCGGACAGCGAAACAGCCATGTAAATTGTAAATTGTTAAATGTTTGATGATGATATTGTTGTATGAACAGCCGTATACTATGTTGATTGAGTGCCACTGTAACTGCTGAGACCATCAATAAAAAGATGTTTAAAAAAAGAAAATTGGATTAATGCTCACTTCCACACCGCGCTGTCCGCGGATGTCCGCAGATCCAATATGGCGGGCGCATCGAAACAATGTGACGCACCTCACGCCTCATCCCAGCCAATCAGAGAACACATCGCGTGTCCTCGGACATGGCGCAAGCCGATTAGCCAATCGGTGTCCTGTACACGGAGTGAACAGGGAAGTGTGTCCGCAGAGCGGACATAGATATCATACATTTTTTTAGACCTACTTTTTGGTCGTTTTAGAAAAAAACTACTGGACGGATTTTCACAAAAATTTACAAAAGCACACTTTTGGGACCAATCCGCCGCTCCTGCCACAAATTTGGTAAAAATCCGTCCAGCGGTTTGGGCTGTAGGCGTGACAGACATTTTTCTCCATTCAGTCTATGGGAAAAAAAGAAATTTTGGTACCCCCCCTATAACTTTGCCCCCCCTGGACCAAACCTCACCAAACTTTGCAAAAATTCAGAGTGGGCCATATACTTTTTTTTGCAAATTTTGATGAATATTCGTCCACGGGGAGCAAAGTTATAAACTACCCAAAACGTGCTATTCCTATGGGTTTAGCAACTTAACCATAACTACATGGCTGCTACTGCAGGCAATGTAAAATATATATATATACATACATTACATGGCCACAGTAGTGGCCATGTAGTTATGGTTAAATTGCTGTTTCCATAGGAAGAGCACTTTTTGGGTGGCTTATAACTTCGCTCTCCCTGGACGAAAGTTTGGTGAGGATTCGTCCAGGGGGGGCAAAGTTATAGGGGGGGTCCCAAAACTTTTTTTTTCCCATAGACTGAATGGGAAAAAATTTTGCGCACGGCCACAGGCCAAACCGCTGGACGGATTTACACCAAATTTGCGGCAGGAGCGGGGGCTTTGCCCCGAAAGCGTGCTTTTGCAAATTTGGTGTAAATCCGTCCAGTAGTTTTTTATAAAATGACCAAAACGTAAGGCAAAAAAATGTGTGATATCTGTGTTCGCTTCGCGGACGAACTTCGCTGTTCGCTCCGCGGACAGCACCCCGATTGGCCCATGGCCTTGCGTCATGTCCGCGGACATGCGACGTGTTCGCTGATTGGACGGCGAGGGGTGTGGAGCGCGTCAGATTTTCTGTGGCGCCCGCCATCTTGTATTCGCCGTCGATCGAGTACAGTGCGGTGAAACGTGGATAAAAAATTGTATTTAGTGCCGTGTGTTGGTGTGTAAGAGTGTTTGGGGAGGGTGGGGGAGTATGAGATAGGTTCAATGTTTTGTTTTTTTATGTGCTAGACGTTTTTGTTGCGTTCGATTTGTCCGCGGAGAACACAGCTGTTCTGACATTTTGTAAATAAACTAAATGGTGGGGTGTTTAGAGGACGGAGTATGTGTCATTTTTGTTCGCAAGGAAGGTAAAAATGAGCTATGAACACTCGCGGTGTACTTAATTGTTTGTAAATACACAAACTGGGGGTGTCCTCAGGACGCTGTCCATATTGTAATCTGTCTAGTTGAATGTGTTCTAAGAACACTCGCGGTGTCCCAAAATGGTTGCAATTACACAAAATGGGGGTGTTCTGAGAACGTTGTTTGTATTGTTCGTTGTCAGGGTGAAAGTGTTTTAAGACCACTCCTTTTGTCCGCTAATAGTACAATTTCCTATGGGCGTCAACCGACTTTTTGTCCACTAAAGAAACGATAAATCCGGCTGGTGTGCGCCGACATTATGTGATAATCCTATGACTGGCACTATTGACCTGGCTGACTTGCTTTTGCAACACTAAATCATATCATATTTACTGAATTTCATAGGGTTTTAGTAGTGCAACTTAACCATAGCGTCCCTTTAACAAAGTTTTTTCACTGAATTTCATAGGTTTTTAGTAGCACAACTTAACCATAATATCCCTGACTTCATATACATGTAACATAGAACATACTAACCCCTTCGTAGTGATTTTCATGTCCGCGGACTACCGCCATGTCCGCGGACATATCGAAAATCTGAGCATGGTGAATGTAAATTTAAATAGTGTGCCCCATTTCCCCTTTGAAGTTGGCTCTGAAAAGAGCCGTTTTTTTTTTTACAGATGCTTGACAGACACCTGTTATTTTGTATTTTTTTTCTTGTTTTTATTTCTTACTTTACTCCTAAAATCTACACATAACCTTCTCCAAAGCAACCCTTACATTCCAAAATAGAAAGGCATTTCCCGTAAAAGATAAAGAAATGACATCTTCTTTAAAATTAACAGCATTACTGGCATCAATATTCTCATTATTACAGGAGAACATACCAGCTCTAAGCATGAAGGCACACATGCCTCGGTTGATGACACACCCAGCAATGTTTTACTGAGGACAAAAAACTGAACTGTTGTCCCATATTGCCCTAGGTAGTAATCCAGAAAAAATTACTTTCGCATTTGGAAGGATCTTCATTACGGCTTGAACCAAGCGTTCCGAATCAGCCAACAAAGTAGGGGCACTGACGTTGCCCAAATGGAAAGCACCATAGTGCAAAACTACCACATGTGGACTGTTCATCGTGGCCATATCCTCACAAACTTGTACAATTCCATCTACATTGCAACCAGGCACAGTGCTCCACACCACTTCCACTCCTTTCACATCAAAGTTCTTTGCAACATGCCTGCATTGAGCATACTGCTGTAAACCATGCACAAACATATCTCCGAGCACCAACACCCTGACTTTCTCCACTTCTGCCATCTTCACTACACACAGTCTCTTTCAACACAAATCCACAACCTCGACATCTGATTGGCTGATCCGTACAGTCTTCTTTCCATGTTGGATTTCCTGGAAAAACCCAGATGTAGCACGCCCTGTCCACGAACAGCCGCGGTGTCCGCAGACGGCGTCCACTTTACTCTCTGTGCCATTCCCTCATTGCATACAGCTAAGCAATCACACAATACGAATAACATCCTCAGAACACCCTCATTTTGTGAATTTTCAAACATTTCAGGACAATTATCATTTCATTATTCAACATATTAACATTACAAATATTATACTTTCACCTTGTACTCTGCTATGTTTCTCCATTAGTAGCTCAGTATACTAGATAGAATCCCATAATACAATGCTATTTATATGAATGCATCATTCAAAGCACTAATAACGGTATGATATTTATTGCAATATCCTTGACACTTTTTTAACAACATTATAATAAAAATCCCTAGTACACAAATTCCATGAAAAGTACATACACATGTGATGTCATCAGTGATTTCATCAATGACATTTACGATGTCATCTTTGATGTCCTGGGTGTTAGTCTTAGCAGTGCATGGTGGTGGCGCGAGTTATTTTTCATAGCTCACCATAACTTGCGATTTTCAGGGGTCTTTCGGCTGTAGTTAGAACCATAACGTCCCTTAAACAAACTTTTTTTAATATCACGCAAACAATATACAAACATGGCGTGCAAAAACCAACTTCTCACAGATGGCTTTACACAGAATGTTGCAAAGTAAGAATTTATGCTCGTTCACAGTGAAGGTCAGCTGCTTCCATTTTTTTCTCGGGCTCCGGAGTGGCTCACGAAGCGGACTATAAGGTTGTATTGGGTTTTGACCTTGACAGACAGAGATTGTGATGAAAGACTTCTCTTGAAGGAGTGTTGCTAAAACGTAAGAGAAGATAAGGATGACATTTCTGAAACGAAACCACTTTTATATATTATATCACTATGCAAAAGATCGTTCGCACACGCAGAGTCGTATTTTGGGACTGCACTACTCGTAGACAATGGAAATTGCAATTGTACTGTAAGTAACCCTTTAGATTATTTTATACCAAATATAATTACAATAGCGTAGCATTAAAGACCGCTCAAGTTGAACTTGTTCGTTGAAAGTGGCATAATGTTTTCTACCGCGCACTATCACCGCCGGATTGATCCCCTGTCGTTTAGAGGGCTCTGAAAAAGGCAGACGACACAGGGTGGGTTAATAGAAATAATTTAACCGGTCTATAGGCGGTCAAGCGCTCTACTCGCTGTGCCACTTCACTGTAGCCTGTCAAGTGGCACAGCGAGTACAACGCTCGCTTTGACATCCGTGAACACCTTGCTAACGCAAGTTCGAATCCCGGCAAGGCCAAACTCAGCCTTTCATCCTTCCGTGGTCGATAAATGAGCACCACACACCGTGGTTAATAATAAGCACCGCTTAGATACCTCACGGTTCTTAGCGCTATATGAATGGGAAAATATTATTATTTTATTATTAACATACTCCGTTGCACTAACTTCGATAGCAAATAGTTTCACGCCCTAATAAATAAAATGATGATTTTTAATGAAGATCGGCTGGTGAGACTAATTTATGTTTTTTAAAACATGTATGTGGCCCCATTTTGCCTATGTCACGATTTACAGACTCCAGCGGATGGGGTCTTCAACTGCCAGGTGCAGGTCCAAATATGCAACTTCATGACCCTCACCATTTTATGGGACAATCGCCAAGGACCAATATGCCCTTACGCAGTACTAGCGGCTACAAACAACATACCAACCAATAGGGTGGTCTAATGGCTCGTTGTTGGAGCAACCTTCCGATTATCAGAGCGACCATTTACTGCTTTTATCATAAACCAACAGCCTATCTACCGCAAAGGAACAACGCGTGGCTCAATATAAACTTTTGCTGATCGACAGCAGAGACAATAGCAAATCGCTGAATATTCACTAAAAATTTCATGTGAAATAAATGTACTTTACAAAATTTACAATCTTGCTGTTTGCTTTTAAACCACAGTTTCATATTCCGAATTGTGGCGCACGGAGTTGTAAGCTGATCTAACACCCTCTGTACCGCAAAGGAACATTGCATGCCTCAACATGAACTTTTGCAGATCGACAACAAAGACAAATGCAAATTGCTGAATATTCTCTAAACATTTGATGTCAAATAAATGTACTTTACAAAATATGATTTATGACATTTGTGATGTCATCTTTGATGTCCTGGGTGTTAGTGTTAGCAGTGCATGGTGGCGCGAGTTATGGTTGCTTATGTTACCATAACTGCCGAATTTCAGGGGTTTTTCAGTTTTACTTTGAACCATAACGTCCCTTTAACAAAGTTTTTTCACTGAATTTCATAGGTTTTTAGTAGCGCAACTTAACCATAACGTCCTTTTAACAAAGTTTTTTTTACTGAATATATATATATATATATATATATATATCACTGACAAAAACATTGTTAAAGGGATGTTATGGGTAAGTTGCACTACTAAAAAGCTATGACATTCACTGACAAAAAACGTTGCTAAAGGGACGATATGTTTCATTTGCCTTAAAAAAAAAATCTATCAAATTCAGTGCAATAAGTACTTGGAAGGAACATTACACTTACTTTGCACTAATAACAACCTATCCATATTATGGTTACAAGTAAAACCGAAAACCCCCAGAAATTCGCCAGTTATATTAAGCTAAGCAACACTTCATATGTAGCGTTACATATGTATCGTTACAAATTCAGCCTTCAAGTGTCCTGCCATTGGAAAGCATGTCCAGTAGAAAATTCAGTAAAAAATTGCAAGATTTGTGCATCCACATGAGCAGCCATCACCACAAAATGGAGTTATGAATACTCTTTCTGCAGTATGTTTACAACAATGTTATAAGTGCCTCTTCGCACGGTATCTGCCACTGACCGGTCATTACGTTCTTAAAAAGTATACTGTTTTTTTCTCCCATCCCCTACCATCAAGTGGCACTTCAATGGTATATGCTTGCAACATTTTCATTTACCCATATCATACATTGTAATATCGAAACAGGAACTCTCTTCTTTCCTTCCGGCAATGCTACAAATTCTTTTGCCCACTAACCCATCTCCTACATAAAGGGTAAAAATATGGCACCTAAGCCACCACTGAATGTATCTTACCAACCTAAAACAAGTTCCCAAAAGGTCACTGTCTGCACAGCTGTGATTCTCTCTAGGCTGGACTATTGCAACAGCCTCTTTTTAAATCTGCCTGCTTCGGGGGGTGGGGGGGTGCGCTGTTGCGCACGACGGAGATGGCCGCCTGAGGGGAGAGCTCCGGCCCGTAATATATCCTATTATAAATTAATCCTGTTCGGGGGCACCTGCATGCCAATAAACACCTGCATTCAGCAGTGGAGAGCCTGCGGCATCACTCCACCGATTTTCATGTAGAAACGCCAGCTCAATCCTGAGAAACCGGACTGCAAACTTATACCGTGAACGCGGCGGAGGCGTATCCGGCCCACGGCTCCAGGAGAAATCACGCGACGGCCGGGGGTGCTGGCTCGTGCGCAGGCCGGAAGGGGGAGGGGCAGCGCTCCGCACCTTTCTGAGTTGCCGGTGGACATATCCTGTTGGCCCTTGCTCCTTTGCCTGGGTATACACTGCACGCCTGGTTCGGACGGAACATTGCTCTTTTCGTCGGGATTGTTATCCCGTTCCCTGTGCCGCTACTGCCCCGGGGATTGATCCTTGACTGACCACCGGGTCTGGCCTTGTCGACGGCGGCGGACCGATTGCGTTCACTCGCTGGGGCATGCCAATAACATCATAAGGTGGGTGCCCTGGTGCCTTTCTCTTATATATTCATAAGCGGTGTACGCCATACCTCTAAGTGCCAACGATCGCCAACAACTACCTATCACTGGGCGCCAGAGCGTGGGCAGACGTAACGCAACCCAACAGAGTTGACACATGGGCCGCAGCGAGAAGAAAAGTATGGGCTCCAAGAAAACTGGTCCGATGGTCTCCTTTGCCAGCTCCCAGCTTCATGGGCCTGCCGAGACAACCGCTGAGCCCTCGGGCAGCCAGCTGGAGTCTCCAATGGATGTGAGAGTGGACAAATTACTAACGATGGTCCAAAGTGGATTCCTGCCGGTGAACAGCAAACTGGACGACATAGGGGCCACAATCAGCTCTCTGAAGGCCAGGGTTGATAAGGAAAGTGCTCGCACTACGGAGGCGGAGAACAGGATTGGAGTGAATGAGGACTTGCTAGCACAACATATCCGTGATATCGCCCAATTGAAGGGAGACCTGCAGAAAACCCTGAACAAGTGCGAGGACTTGGAATCTCGCTCCTGGAGAAACAATATCCGCCTGGTCGGAGTAGCCAAATCCTTTGGTAAGGGCTCCATGGAGCGCCAGGTGGAAAACCTCCTGAAATCCCTCCTGGGCCCCGATGCGTTCTCCGATCATTTCCTCATGGAGCGGGCCCATCGCACCCTGGCCTCCCCTCCTAAGCCTGGAGCGCCGCCCCGCACGATCATTGCCCGACTTCTGAATTATAGAGACAGAGACGCTATCCTGAGGCTTTCCAGAGAAAAAGGATTCCTGTATTATGAAGAAAACAGGATACACATATATCCGGACTTTTCGACCAATGTGCAGACACTGAGAAGATCCAACAAACCGCTCAAGAGACAGCTGAGACTACGCCAGATCCCATATGCGCTTGTCTTCCCGGCTAAAATGCGCATCCAACCGCGCACACTTTTTCGACAATCCTACGGATGCCATGATGTATGTCGAGGCCTCAATCCCCCTTCCCCCGGGGAACCGGGAAGCTAACCGTAACCTGCCGCCCGGTGGGTGCCGGAACAGAAGGACCATGCTGGCTGAAGGGACTTGCTCTACACTGCCTTACCATAAGTTTGATATACCGTCGAGGGTGAGGTGGCCCTGTCCACCATATATTGTTGTAGGGCTGTGAGCCCACCCACATGGTGTTCGGTCACGTGAGTACAGCTCACACCGCCAGGAGACTTCCCAAGTTATGGTTGATGGAATACATCATCGGGTTGGGGTTGATGATGCGGGTGGGGGTTGGAAGGGGAAGCGGGTAAGAGTTTGTCCTGGTGCTCTGCCAGGCATGGTTGGGGATGTTATAGAGTTAAAATCAGGGGACTGTTCTTCAGCGAGACGCTTCCAAAACTTGAGACAATGGCGCCATGCTTGGCAAATGCCCCCTTTGATAGACAGCTACGGCGCAGGCTAAGGGTGGGTTGAACATTCGACTACTTTCATGGAACATTCGGGGTCTCAACAACCCAGTCAAGGCAAGCAAAATTGCTGCATACATTACATGCCATGATCCCCATATCCTTCTGATACAAGAGACACATGCGATGGGGAGTATCAACAATACATTCCTTCCACGGTGGGGCCCTCATAGGTACGTCACAGAATATTCAACACAATCCAGGGGAGTCCTAACGCTTATACACTCCAAGCTGTGCTTCAGGTATCTTGCTAGTAAGATAGACCCTTTGGGTAGATACGTGTTGGTATGGGGGAGGTGGCGGAACAGCAAATCCTGTTGATTAATACATATGGTCCTAATATTGATGACCCGCTATATTATCGCGCAATCCTTGACATGATGTCCACATCGATAGAGGCGCAAATAATATGGGGCGGAGATTTCAATATGATACTCGATCACTCCTTGGACCGCTCATCTACGTCCCCCAGGGCCCCGTCCAAAGCGGCTCTTGCCGTTTAAACAGTTGATGTAACAGACTAACATAATTGACACATGGCACACGTTGTATCCACTTGAGAAGAAATTCACTTTCTACTCATCTGTTCACAACTCCCACTCCCGTATAGATTACTGGCTTATTAGCTCGTCCCTCTCCGCTGAGATCAATGACTGTGCAATACACCCCCGCATGCTCTCAGACCACTCGCCGATAACACTGGATATCAGCCTGGGTGACTCCCCGCCTCCGGCTAAGAGGTGGAGGATGCCCTCTGCAATCCTTAGGGACCCCAATATCTGTGAAACATTACATACTGAAATCGAGGAGTTTTTGGAGTTGAACGAGGGTTTGGTGAGCACCTATGCTATCCTGTGGAAGATATTCAAGGTTTGGGTCTGAGGTACTATACTGGGTAAATCTACAGGTATGCTGAGAGCGGTGAGGAGGGAACTAGGTGTGGCTGAAGCCGCAATAGATACACTACAGACAGAATATAGTGCCACATCGAACAAGGAAACCCTGTCTAAAATACACACTTCCCTCAAGGAATTTAATGAACTAGCCAACAGGGAAGTTTTGTACATGGCTGCCCCAGCTAAGGCCCGCAGATATGGGGAGAGCAATAGGGCGGGAAGATTTCTGGCCAACATGCTTAAAACAGATAGGCACCTTAATCCAATCGCTAGTATCCAGAACCCAGCTGGGGTCACGGTCAATAAAGAATGTGATATCAACACTACTTTTGCGGATTTTTACTCCGCTTTATACTCTGATCACGATGTTAAAACCAGGGAAGACAAGTTCGAGTATCTAGACTCCTTTGATCTCCCAACACTCACTGAAACGATGCGAAACATTTTAGATCAACCCGTGACTATTGAGGAACTAAACGAGGCCATTAAATCTTTATCTGGTGGCCACGCCCCTGGTTTGGATGGCCTGACTGCCGAACTGTACAAGGAATTCCAAGGCAAACTGGCCTCACTGTTATTGAAAGTATGGGAGGAGGCCATGAATTGCGGTGTCCTTCCAGACTTGATGCGTGAGGCAATTATTACGATCCTCCTGAAGCCACGTAGACCAGCACAAGATATGGCCTCTTACAGGCCCCTCTCCCTAATCAATACTGATGCAAAAATCTTCGCTAAAGTACTGGCCACCGGGCTCCTTCCGTACATGCCAATCCTTGTCCACCCTGATCAAGCTGGCTTCATACCACCTAGATCCACGGCTTTAAACCTTCGACGACTGTTCAATGTCCTGGCGCAAATAGACCCGGAGGCAAGGGCGGCCGTAGTGGCCCTCGATGCCGAAAAGGCCTTTGATTCCGTCTCCTGGACATACCTCTTCCTTGTACTCGAGAGGTTTGGACTTGGACCGTATTTTATTAAATGCGTTTGGCTACTATATACTCAACCGTCCTAACCAATAACACCCTGTCCCCTTCTTTCCATGTGCACAGGGGGACCAGGCAGGGCTGCCCATTTTCCCCCATCCTGTTTGCCCTCACTATTGAACCAATGGCAGAATATATTCGTCAACACCACTCACATAGAGGACTCAGAATGACGGGCCCTCCCCAGATCATATCCCTGTATGCGGATGATACTCTGTTATATGTCCGGGACCCACATGAAAATGTGCAAGCATTATGACTGACATACACAAGTTCTCGGAATACTCGGGATATAAAATCAATGTCCCCAAATCTGAAATCTTTCCTTTGACCCCTAATACGGGTGACCTATCTTGTGTCACGGGGTTTAAGCCTGTCCCCAAGCTGGTGAGATACCTGGGAATAATGGTGGCTAGAGATAGACAGCTGCTGCACTCACACAATCACGGTGAGCTACTTCTCACCCTTTCGACCAAGCTCCACCTATGGGCTAATCTCCCTCTGTCCCTGTACGGCTGTGTGGCCCTACTTAAAATGGTAGTATTACCCAAACTCCTGGATCTCTTCAATAACATTCCGATCTGGCCCGGTAAACCCTTTTTTGTCAAACTTAGGTCACTGGCATCTTCCTTTATTTGGAACGGTAAAACTGCTAGGTTGGGGTGGGATAAAATGGCATGGTATTGCGGCCCCTGATTTTGAATTGTATTGTATAGCAGCACAGGCACAATTCGTAAAACATTCGTAAAACATTGGTTTGACCCTGAGGACACGGCCCCACACATTCTTCTCGAAAAGCACACAGTCCGCCCTAATGACATACGCTCGGTCCTTTTGAACCCCACCTATAGTAACAACTGCCCTTTCGACCCGGTATACGTCACTACACGGGTGTGGTCCAGGGTCTACAAAAGGATTGGCCTGGAGGTCCCCTATGACCCAGATATACTCCTGTGGAATTTCTCCAGTGTTTCCCCGACCTTCGACAAGGCCCTTCAGCGAACCTGGGACTCGAATAAACTCTTTAGGTTACGAGATATGTTCCCTGATGGCACGTTTTGTGAACTTGCAGATTTCACGGGGGCGGTAGGAGGGGGTCAGCATAAACACCTTCAATACTACCGAATGAGAACCGCTTTTGCTGCCAAATGGCCTTCCTTCCCGGTAGAACCCCAGGCACATGAGTGTATCAGAGCCATGATGACGACGGACGGTCATGGTAAGGGAATCTCATCGCTGTACACCCTGGTGCAATCACACTCCTCCTCACAAAATAATATCAGAGAAACCTGGGAGCGGGATGTGGGTACTCAGATCGATGACGTGAGATGGGCCCGATATTGTCAACTCACCAAATCGGTCTCCATGAACTCTGGACTCCGACTGATCCAATTTAAAATACTGAACCAGCTACATTACTCCCCGGCCAGATTGGCTAAGTTTGTGGAGGGTTGCACAGGGACGTGTTTGAAATGTGGCGCTCCTGATGCCGGGGCATATCATATGTACTGGTCGTGCCCTGTTATTGCAAACTTTTGGCGAGAAGTGGCTGAGCTCCTTGAGGAGATAACGGTGATCCCAGCCGCCCTGTCCCCCCTAAAATACCTGCTTGGTGACATTGAGAAGGGGAAGGAGACCACGAGGAGACTATTTAACATCTCATGTATTATTGCCAAACGCTGCATCCTTAAATGTTGTAAATCCACTGCAGGGCCTACCCGATCCAATTTCCTGAAAGACTTGTGTATGGTGAACGATGACGAGGAACTTTTTGTTTTATCAGTCCCGACACCCTGTCGTCCTAAAGACATATGGTCGCTACTACGTTTGTATTAATGTGATTTGAGCTCCGATGCCGATGTAACACCTACCCCGTCGCCTTAGGTGACGATTCCTGTCTTATTGCCACAGATATATGCCATTGTCGATATTATACATATGCTACACTATACTGTTTATGAGAACTGTCTAGCTGTGAATTGCTCCCCTCAATAAATAAAGTTTAAAACATTTTTTTTTTTTAAATCTGCCTGCTTCTACTCTCTGCCTTCTGCAACTCATTCTGATGAGGACTGCACATCTTGTCCTTGGCCTCAAGCCCAGGGATCGTATCTCTCCTGGACTGAAATGTCTGCAATAGCCCCCAGTGGCTGCGAGAAATAAGATGAAAACCCTATGCATTATGCACAAGGCCGTCTGGGCCCTGGGACATCAACACCTTCAACTTTCACTTCCTACATATCTCCCTGCTCGAGCTCTTCCCTCACCCACCTCCAACTCCCTCAGGGTCAGTCCATTCTGCAATCAACCAGTCGGTAGTAGATCTCTTTCTTAAGCTGAGGCCTCCCTCTGCAACAGTCTCCCTGCCTCCCTGACACTTGAGAACCATTGCAGGTTCGGGAACCACCTCAAAGCCTTTCGCTTTGCGTCTGCTTTTTCTCCTCCTCTCCCCGGCTGACTTCCTGGATGAAACTGATTCTGCACGGATTACCTGGCCACTCTCTGATGTCGGGCCCAGGCCACCTTCCCCCGCATCCCTGCACTGCCTTTCTGGCAAACCCTGCATTTGGGGACTGTTTTCTGTATCGCTAACAGTTCCACCACCACCTGATGTCTGCACTTATCCTTGCACTTGGCACAATCAGCCCGTATTATTACTTATTGTCATTTGTTCTTCTTCCCATGTACTGGACTTTCCCCTCCCCCTACCCACGCAGTTGGACGATCTGAGTGACACCTGGCCTAGTAGGTTTGTTGTCTCTGTCCCCTCTCTGTTCCCCCTCCCTTGCCTCATTGCATCTTGCAAAACTTGTGTATAGGCGCATTATAAATACAATTTCACATCATATGATATCATACACACATTGCATACATAACAGGATGCCTGCCACTTACCTTGTACACTTGACGTTTTTTTCCCGCAGTACCCCACTTACTACAAACTTTTAAAAAATGATTGCACAAAAGAAGCACTGAATGCATGTTACCAACTTCAAACAAGTACATACAGTGCATGCATTCAAACAGGATGCCTGCCCCTTACCTTGCACACTTCCACCATAGGCTGCAGCACCTCTTTGTACAAAGAGACCTTCAGCCAGTTTTTGCACACACACTACAACCACAAACATTGAGCAATGCCTTACCACCACAGTCCCATTTCCACGGCTCCTAACCATGAAAATGGCTGGTTGTGGCACAGTGTGATCCTGAAACTACAGCAGAATCCGCTGGGTTTTTGTGATAGGAAGGGGGGGATAGTGTGAAACATGGTAGGGGATTGGGTCTTTAGTGGTCCGTCTGAAAAGTTCTTTTTTTGTGTTTTTTTTTTACATGCTTGCAAACAACCTTTTTTATTTTTTCTCGCTATGAGTTTCTGTTTGCTTGTCGTCCTTCAATTTCTACCGATTTATGGTCAATGCTTCTTGCACAGTGTAAAAGAAAATAGTATTGCCAATGACGTTCAAAGAAATGCCATTTGCATGGAAGCAGTATATATTTTGCAACTTCATGCTCTCATAGTGGGTGGAGAACATCCCATTAGTGCACATAAATGCAGACATGCTTCTGTTTATAAGACACCTTCCGAGCTCTGGCTGGGGACAAATTACACCGGCATGGTCCCATACTCCTCTGAGTTGAATGGTTGAGAAAACGACCTTTGCAGTGGGGAAAATCTGCAACACTGCATTCATCAACTTCTTCAGGTAACGGAGCAAACGTCCACACAACATGTAACCCAAATGTACACCTCCATAATGCACCACGACAACTTGAACAGTAACGGTAGAGGCCACATATCTGCAAAGGTGAACCATCCCGCCAAAACTGCACGCATAGAGACTGGCCCACAAAGCGTTCACTCCTTCTAACCCAAAATTAGCAGCTACGCCTCTTTGCACGGCATACCTGTGCAGATCTTGTACAAAGGTATCACCCACAATCAGCACTGTGTGTGTCTCCATCTCTACCAACATCATTACACAGAGAGTATTGGGAACAATTAGAACCGCCGTTTCCTGTGAACCGCACCCTTGACAAGTGATTCCATAATCCCCACAGTGCCATTCGCATTCCCACCATGCTCAGAATGGCAGGATGTGGCACATGCACTTTCCCAGCTACACCGAGGGCTACACCCTAGTAAAGCAGGGACAGTGCTTCTCCCCTCTCCACTGTTCTTCCAGCATTGTACTCATTGTGTACTGTGAAATATTCACGCATGCATGCAGCAATCACAGCCAAGAACTCTGCATCCAACACTATCATTTCTGTACTGCACTCTATATTTACTGTTGAACTACACGTCGAGTGTGCTTCCAGAGCACCTTCAGTACAAAGTTGTGGGACAAAATCCACGATTTCACCATCCAAAATCAACCTGAGCAGCATCCATCACGCCTCGACCATGCACACAAGCGTCTACTGCTTGCCCACACCCAGCACAACATAATTGAGCCATGGATGCGAACATGCGGCCAGAAACCACAATGCACAAATGTAACATAGCCAGCGGCACTTCTACTCAACCACAGTACCATAACACAGCGATGCATGGAAACATGTAACAGCAGATTCCACAAACATACCACTGCCTCCGCCACCCCTATCCACTTCTGTTCACAAAGTATTGTGTCACTGCCAACTAAACCACACAATCTTCACAACATTAGGCCTACTCCCAGGAAGCTACACAAACCAGAATATCCAAGCACAGAGAAGATTCACTTCAACCCTACCCTCTTCTATACTGACAGTGTTCCACTCCTGCACCAAGTGGGCACATTGCAGGACATTTCACTGCACAATCTCCAGCCATACACCGAAAACCGTAGGATGTTCTAACAATGACTGCACCCATGGAAACAACAATATAAGCATGTCAGCGGACTTCTGCTGCGCTATGAACAGTTAAATGTGCTCCACAACCATTCTGTAAAGGTGACCACCCTCTGAGAGATGCAGTCAAAACTGCATTGCTGCGTTGGGTGTGGTGAAGGCCTTGGCTTTTGGGTGCATGGCCTACGGCCTATGGCCTTTGGCCATGCACCCAATACTCTAGGCCTTGGCCACACCCACTGCAACGTAATCCAGCCATTCATAGTAACAGGTCACCAAGTACCACAATCCACACACGTACCACAGCCACCGGCACTCCTACCCAACCTCGGCACCGTTATACAGCTATGCATAGAACATGCACTTTTTAGCAGAATCCACAAACTTAACACAGCCTCTGGCACCCCTACCCACTTTCATTCACATACGATGGTGTTACTGCCAACCGAACCACCAAGAATATATGCATGTCAGCTGACTTCTGGTGCTCTATGAATTCTACAATGTGCTCAACAACCATTTGGTAAAGGTAAGCACCCTCTGACAGATTCAGTCTAAACTGCATTGCTGCGGTGGGTGAAGGCAAGGCCTAGACTATTGGGTGCATGGCCTACGGCCTTTGGCCATGCACCCAATAGTCTAGGCCTTGCCCACACCTACCGCAACGTAATGCAGCCATGCATGGCAACATGTCACCAAGTACCACACTCCACAGACGTACCACAGCCACTGCTACCCAACCTCTGCACTGTAATTCAGCTATGCTTGGTAACATTTATTTATTGTATTTGGTTACACACCCAGACCCTTGGGTATTACGGCGTAGGTTACATATATCTTAGTTTTAATTAATTTTCAATACAAAAAAGTGATTGCAGGTTACGAGTATCATAGCATAGGTTACATATATCTCTGTTAACATATCAAGGTTGCATACATTATGATTTGCAGGAATGGTACAAGCAAATATTTGCATTGGTTATCATAGGATGATGCAGTAATCTGGTGGAACTTGGAAGGTTGCAACTCAGCGGGCGTACTAGTGCTGGAGTTTCAGTATTTATTGAACAACCAGGTTTTTAGTAATTTCTTTAATTTAGGTAGTGATGTTTCATTGGACAGATGGGGTGGCAATGAGTTCCAGATGCGGGGGGACTGCTATGGGTAAACTAGAGTTGCCTGCTCTTGTGATGGTGAAGTGTGTAATGTGTAGTTGAGTGTAGACGTTGGATCTGAGAGTTCTGTGCGAGGTTTCTGCAACATTTAGCAGAATCTACAAACATAACACCCATACCCACTTTTGTTCACATAGTATGGTGTTACTGCCAACCAAAACAAAAACAAATTCGCAACAGTGGCCCTGCTCCCAGCACTCTATTCAGTACACAAAAGAAATGCTGCATAGTGCAGTATAGTAGTCAGCACTCCGCACAATGGGCACTGTGCAATCCTATGAAATATGCAGTTCACCCCATCCAATTCTATGCACACACTATTTAAATATTGCACCCACTTCACACACTGCAGTATCCAAGCACATAGAAGATGCACTTCAAGCCCACCCTGCACACACTGCAGAACTATTTACTCCATTAGCTGCAGCCATGGAGTAAACACTGTAGGATGTGCTACCAAACACCACACCCATGGAATGAACAATGTATGCAATGCTGATGAACCACATACAAAAGGCAACAATGTCAGACCTAATTGCTACTACGGCACATAGTTGGTGGTGCAAGGCCTCCATCCGTGCATCGAATGGGCTACGGGCTTACCACATGCAACACACAAGAGTACACGCTATCTTACAATGTGCATGTCATGTGCAATGCACTCCCCTTCTGCAATTGAGCTTCCACCAGTCACCACGGAAAGAGGTCTCTGTACCAGCTATCGTGCTGTAACGAAGCCTGCCTACATTCAGCACACATGGTACTCGCCTCTGCAGAGACCCGCAAATTGGCACTCTATGCATGGATACTGCAGGCACATCAACATCTTTGTCCATATCTCAAATGAACCACTTTTCAGTCCCCCACCCTTTCCATCCCTTCTTCCCACCACCACATGCCGTACATTATGTTTGTCAGTCACTTTCGACCCTGCACTGTCCTCCAATATACCATGACGGCGTTTCCCAAAAACGTTGACGCACAGCACGCTTCCCTCCAGCCAACCACCGGCCATGTCCAATGTTCGCCAACATGACGGTGTACTGCAAGCCAATGAGACTTTTGTCCTATCTTTGATGTCCTGGGTGTTAGTCTTAGCAGTGCAAGGTGGTGGCGCGAGTTATGGTTGCTTAGCTTACCATAATTGGCAAATTTCAGGGGGTTTTCGGTTTTACTTGGAACCTTAATGTCCCTTTAACAAAGTTTTTTTTTACTGAATTTCATAGGTTTTGAGTAGCACAACTTAACCATAACGTCCCTTTAACAAAGTTTTTTTTACTGAATTTCATAGGTTTTTATTAGTGCAACTTAACCGTAAATTCTACTAACATCTGACTTCATTGCAGTCCTTCCGGACAGTGCCACATGACCATATGCTGGCGCCCGGCATGATGACGTGTCCAAGAACCCGTACGCACTTCACGATAAGATCTGTGCTTTTAACTTCAAAATTTCCCTTGCACAGCTCCAACACCTAATGGTACTTATCCATTAACAATCTAGTACACAGTACATACTTTTAGCAAAACTGCTATTTATCTTAAAATGGCATCAGCTAAGGCCATCCCTCCTCCCCAAGAGACACCACCACTGCTGTAATCAAGGAGCATGAGAAACACTGCCCCCTACCTTAGAAATAACACACGTGCAACATTTTCCCCTGTCCACCTGCCCCTCCATATTAGTGTTTGGTGCCTCTTCCCTCATTTCCCTCCCCACCTTTCGTTCTTAGATCTCCTGCCAAAAAAAAAAAATACATCCAAAAACAATAAAAGAAATGTTCCTTTAGGAACCACCTTTCCCAGTTAAAAAATAGAACAAAAAAAAAACCATATAGACTCCATCTACTTTATATTTCTCAGTAAAGTACATAGACTCAATAAGATTTTCCAACATTTCCATTTGCATTTTTTGTTATACTAATGCAATATTGGGGCGTTCATCCCCCCTTCCAGGGACTAGAACGGTGGATACCGGCCCAGCCGCCCAAGATATCAGCCCAAGGGAAATGGGGGATGAAGGCCATTAGCAGCCTAGGTTCCCAAAGCGGGAACCTGTTGTACTAAAAAAAGAGGATTTTTTATCCTGCACCCGGTTTAGGAAGGAAAATCCTTTTCCAAGATGGCCACCATGGAAAGGGAAGGCAGGGGTTCCATACAGGACCCTCTTCGCTTTCCATGGCAGCCTGCAGAAGGCAAAAAGAACACCCTATGACCATATTACCACGAGCACATTTTTCTTCCCTTTCAAATCTATCCTAATTTCGAATAACTTTACCACAAAGCCAGTCCCACGTGGACATGGCCACTTTAATCCTATGTTTTGTCACTTATGGTCAAGGGAAGTAGCCAGATTGTCCGGATCATGACCTTATTAATTGACCCGGACATTCTGGCCACTGCCCATAGCCACACACTACCCCTACGTCACTAAAGCTATACCGCAATTTTTTTAACTACATTATGACACTTGTCAAATAAGAAAACACTGCCACATTTGCAAAACCATGCTTGTAGATCATTGCCAATGCGCCTTACGCATGTTTGCTGGAAATCCACCCACGTTTTATTTTTTCAAAACTGTCAAATGAATGCACATACAATTGTCATATAAGCTCTGCACAAAATCCCACAAAACTTTGTAAACTCATTTGAAATCAGGTCAGAAATATCCCATCCCATCCTCATCACCCCTCTCCTCCCAAGAGATTAATTCATAACTTTGACAAGTGGAATGCTCAGAAAATATTGTCCCGAGGGTTCGGCCATGTATTTTTATACATACGTTGATCTATCGCAAACATTTCCAATTCACCTTACTTCACTTTTTCTCTTTTATAAACATGCAAAATCTGGCAGCAGGGCGCGTCCATCTTGTGCTATTCTTATCCATTGCTGCATCGGCCTAAGGTAAACTGCCCTGACGTCACTAAATCATATACCCCGTCCCTGAGCCTCACATAACCAAACCTAGTGATATTCTCCACCTTTCTCGGTGACGTTCCTCGTCAGCGTAACCAAATGCACCCATAATCACCTAAGTGACGTGACGCAGAACCCGAAAATCAACACACATCGACTTACAACACAGCACGTCACAATTCGGAATATTAAACCTTACTTTAAAAGAAAACAACAACACTGTACAATTTGTAAAGTACTTTTATTTCACAATAAACGCTCAGAGAACATCCGACTATTGCCATATTCAATCAAATTGCAAATTTGTTTCTTCGCTCGCGATCCAAAATGTTTATCGGTAGTCATGCGTTGTTCTTTTTGCGTACACAAGGTGTTCGTTTTCGGTAAAAGAAGCGCTTGGGTAGCACAGTGAAATCCATGGCTTCTGCATCAACTTGGGCTAGACCACCGTAAAGGATGTTATGTTACTCCTAATCGCTAGTACAGCATAAGGGCATATGGGCCCTGGGCGATCGTTCCAAAAAAGAGTCACTGTGATCCAGGTGTTCACAACTATGTTCAGCTGCCGATTGAAAAACCCGGCAGTTGGTATCTGGAATCTATGACAATCGCAGAATGGCAGAATGTATCTGTTTCGAAAACATAACAGAAAATGTGTCTCACCACCCGAACTTTATTACAATTTATCTTTTGACTTATTAATTTGGCATAGAGTTTAAACTAACGATTAGCACAGACATCAAACAATCTCAAAGAGAAAACAACGTGGAAAATGACACACAATTCGAGATGGTCATACAGACATTTTAATATTAGCGTTGAACCTGGATGAACCGAGTGGCGGTCTACATGCACCTCTATGCTGGACTCCCCATAACCACGTTAAAAAGACAACTACACACAAAGATTGTACTTGCGTTTCATTGCAATAAGCCACACAGAACAGACAAATAGAATGTAACCCAAAAATAATCTTCAGATAATAAGTTAATGCTCGTTCCGGTATACAATCGTCAAAAATCAAACTTACATTATATTCACCATTTCCATTCTCTTGGCGTAACTCAGACCGTAACGCTCACTGCGTTCGCACTAACGATTCTTCATAAACTGAAGATACATGTTCCTTGCCCACTTTTGGAATGCATAACCTTATCATATCTTCATTATTACAAACCTCCTTTGATTGAATTCCTTTCGGAATGGTCCCTTTCTCTCAAGGTCAAAAAACAATTGAACCTTATACTGTGTGTCCGATGCGTGGGCTTCCTTAGCTCGCAACAAAAAATTCAAAGCTGGTGACCTTCACTCAGAATCAAAATACATTCTTACTTTGGAACAACTTGCCTCACCGCATCCATGAGAACTGTTATTCTCATCCATGTCCATCAGGCACTGCAGGTGGCTGCCTGAGGTACCAGGCTCTAGGGGGCGCCAGTCTGACTCCATTATTATTTTAATTACATTTTAACACATACACATTAGCCCTTTATTTGCCGCGCTCTGGGTGTACCACCAGCACATCAATTTATAAACATCAAGCGTTTTAATTAAGAGTGTAAAATAACCATAAATTGCTTCTATTTAATATTAATAAATATTGGGCAACCAATATAAACAATATACAGGAACGGGCATTCGGAATGTAGTATTATTCGGTAACACCACAAGGTAAGGTTGGGGTTGCAGACTGCAGAAGCAACAATCTATATTTACAAGTCCACAATTCCATGATTATACATCTCCATTCCTTGAATGCCAAAATGCAATCTCTTTTGCCTGAACTTTAGGCACATATTGTGGAACAGCTCCAAATGTACTGTGTGACTTTCACAACAAAAAAAACACTTCCTTTTTGCTTCTTGCAGCCATATCCCATCCCATCCTCATCACCCCTCACCTCCCCAGAGATTATTTGATAAGTTTGACAAGTGCAATGTTGTGTTTTTTAATATGTTTTTACTGTGATGTCCGCGGACACCAAACACGGATCCAAGATGGCGGGCACATCGGAACAATCTGACACACTTCACGCTCTTCACCATCCAATCAGCGAACATGTCACATGTCCACGGACATGACGCGAGCCGATTAGCCAATCGCTTTCCTGTCCGCGGAGCGAACAGGGAAATGTGTCGGCGGAGCGGACATAGATATCACTAATTTTTTCAGACCTACTTTTTGATCATTTTAAAAATAAACTACTGGACGGATTTTCACCAAATTTACAAAAACACGTTTTCGGGACCAAGCCGCTGTTCCTGCCGCAAATTTGGTGAAAATCCGTCCAGCGGTTTGGGCTGTAGACATGCGCAAAGTGTTTTCCCCATTCAGTCTATGGGAAAAAATAAATGTTGGGACCCCCCCTATAACTTTGCCCCCCCTGGACCAAACCACACCAAACTCTGCAAACCTATTCAGAGTGGGCCATATACTTTTTCTGCAAAGTTTGGTGAGGATCCATCCAGGGAGAGCTAAGTTATAAGCCACCCAAAAAGTGCTCTTCCTATGGGATTAGCAACTTAACCATAACTACACAGCCACTACTTTTTTCCCATAGACTGCATAGACATCTAAAGCCCAAACTGGTGGACGGATTTTCACCAAATTTGCGGCAGGAGCAGCGGCTTGGTCCCAAAAGCGTGCTTTTGTAAATTTGGTGAAAATCCATCCAGTAGTTCCTTTTTAAAACGGTCAAAAAGTAGGTCACAAAAAATTAGTCATATCTGTCCGCTCCGTGGACACACTTCCCTGTTTGCTCCGCGGACAGGGCACCGATTGGCTAATCGGCTCGAGTCATGTCCGCAGACATGTGGCGTGTTCGCTGATTGGATGGTAAAGAGCGTGAAGTGCGTCAGATTGTTCCGATGCACCCACCATCTTGGATCCACCGACAGCGCGGCGGCGAATAGAGGCGAAATGCAGTTTTGGGCAGTGTTTTGGTGTGCAAGAGTGCTTGGGGAGGTTTGAGAAGTAAGAGATGGGTCAATACTATATTTGTTTAGGTGGCAGGTGCCCCTGATGTATATGCCATGCCCGCGCTGTCCGGGATGTCCGTAATTAGTCAAAATGAGGGGTGTCCTAAGGACACTATTCCCGTCCGTGCTGTCCGCAGGCAAGTTGAAACTGTTCTAAGGACACGCGCGGTGTCCGCAGACATAGAAATTGCCCATATGGCACAGTTAAAATGTTTGATTCTATGGGTGTGATATGCTGCGGTGGTTGTGGCCAGGGCCTAGAGTCTTGGGCGCATGGCCGAAGATCGAAGTTATATGCACCGAAGTTATAAGCCACCATAGGTGGCTTATAACTTCGCTCTCCCTGGATGAATCCTCACCAAACTTTGTAAAAAGTGTGATATGGGTGGGCCCATATAGACAGTTAAAATCTTTGATTCTATGGGTGTGATCTATGGGTGTGATATGCTGCGGTGGTTGTGGCCAGGGCCTAGAGTCTTGGGTGCATGCACCCAAGACTCTAGGCCCTGGCTACAAACACCGCAGCATATCACACCCATAGATCACACCCATAGAATCAAATATCTATCAAATATTTGCAAATCTACAGTTTGTGTACTGTTTGATTTGTATAGTTTGCATGTGAAGTTTTGGCTATGTCATACCGTTAAGATTGTAGAGTTTGGTAACAAGCACTGCAGTATAACATATCCATGGAAGTAAACATTTTGTATTGTGGTGTTTGGTTAGATGTTGGCTTCAATGGTTCTGTTATACGGCAGTATTTATGAGTTCTATTACAATATAATTACTGTTTGATTTTTTGAGATTTGATATATTTTTTCATGAGTTGGGTAACTGGAGCACATATTCTTTTTCAATTTATGTGATAAAAGAAAAGATCATGTTAGTGTAGGTCTTTTATAAAGACTTATTACATTGCAAAATAGACATTTCAGCTTTTTTTCGACCCTCATATTTATTAGTTTACAAACCAGTGTACTATGCAATTTGCTCAGTTTGTGTGTTTGTTTTTTAAATCATTGGGTCTGTGGGAAAATAATCCATGTTAGATTAAAAAAATGTTAAAGTCTATTTGTTTGTTTGTTTTCAGTGTTCACTTGTTGTTTGTGGCTAATGTTGGATTGTTGCAGATTTTAGGAGCAGTTAGATACCTGTTGGCATATTCTGTCTATTTTTGTTATAATTTAGTGGTATTGATTTATCTGTTTGGTTGTTGCAAAATATTGGGGCAGTTAGATACCTGTTGGCATATTCTAACTGTTTATTTCTTGTTATAATTTAGTGGTATTCATTTATCTGGTTGGTTGTTATAGAATCTTGGGGCAGTTAGATACCTGTTGGCGTATTCTAACAGTTTATAGTTTTTTAATTGACGTTTTGTTAGTTATAACATTTTTGTTTTAAGAAGATTAAATAAGCGTTTGTAAGATTTGCTGGTAATCTCTGCTTTAGAGTAATGGTACTATCATTACATTCAAACCATCCATATTTCTTTATATATGCCGTGTAGTGACCTGCATTGGTTGTGGCTCCTGAGTGGTAGATTATACCTATTGTTGAGAAGGTTTTCTTACCAAGTGATACTTGACCATGTGTGAATCCAGTCAGCTTGCATTTGTTTTTGGTACCATCTGCATTGTAACGTAGAAGCATTAGTATTACATATTTACTATGTGCTTGTATTATTAAGGTGGAGCAATTATCTGAATTGCAGGTAGTACATAATCTACCATGGTTTGCATTTTGCACAAGTTTCTGAAATGGAACGGATTCACAATTGGGTATGGATACATACATGTAACGCTCATTAGGGATTTGTTCCTGTGCCACATTGTTGCAGAGAGTGCATGTATGTTTCCACATGTATGAAATCTGGAAGATTTCATTTATAGGTATGTTTTTGTTTTCCAGTACTTGTAGTAAGTACATTAGAATTTCTTGTGGATCTTCTTGTGAGTTTATAGTGAATTTCACCATTCCAGCACAGTAGTCCAATTCTTGTCTTATTCCATGAATACTATCAGCCCGATTCATGGAATTAATGTGCTCTGAAAATTCCTGCGCAAGCGTGCGAATCGCAGTGCAAGTGCGAAAATTGCAGCAAAACCCACGCATATCGATTCATGGAAGTCCATGTGCGAGTAAAATGTGGGATGTGCGCTGAAAATCTGCGTGGCGCACGCCGGCACACAGGTCTTCTAATGGCGTGCGCTACGGCCACAGCGAAAGCGCACATAGCGTGGCGCACATAACAAAAGTAGGCGTAACACGGGGCGTGATACGCGGAATGGGGAACAACGCGTGAAAATGTGGGTGTCATGGGGGAAGTACAGAAGGCAAGTGCGCAGACACCCACACGCTCGCCTACAACACGTATTCACGGAATCGAATAGGGCAAAGCAGCGCACCGGCGAAGACGCGCACAGGCCTAAACATGTACGCCACACAAAGGCAGGCCGTAGCGTCCCTGCGCATGAAAAAAATGTGCGCCAAAATGTGCGCTAACAAAAAGCATGTATATACAGCTCTAATGATTGTCCCATACTGTGGCCCTCTAGGACAAATGACGTGCAAAGGGGTACGCGACAAACACGAACACCCGCTGTGTCAAAAATAGCATGTGCGTGTATTTCGGGGGTGCGTGGGAAGTTTCACACGCGATTGGTCTTGGGAGAGCGGGGTGCGTGTAAATCTGGGGTTGCGGGAAGTTTCACACGTGATAGGCCCTGTGCGAGTGGGGTGCGTGTATTCCTGGGGTTCGCGTGAAGTTTCACAAGCGATTGGCTTGGGTATGTGTAAATCTGGGGTGCGCAGGAAGTTTCACACGCGACAGGCCCTGTGCGAGTAGGGTACATGTATATCTGGGGTGCAGGGGAGTCTTACACATGAATTGGCAGTGTGGGTCCTCCCAGGTGTTCCCTCTACACCCTCCACGGCCCCTGCAAGCAGCCCACACCACAGGGGAGTACCCTGCACCCCTGGTCATGTCCCGCAGGCAGCCCATCCACCATGGGCATGCCCCCCAGCCAAGCCACATGTCACCTTGCACTACTGATCACCAACGCATGACCCCCTCCACTCCCACCCCCCAGCAGTGCAGTGCACTGCCAGCAGGCCCCCATTCATGTCCCACTCATGTCCCCTTGCACCCCCACCCCCCAGCAATGCAGGGCACCTGCCAGCAGGCCCCCACTCATGTCCCACTCATGTCCCCTTGCACCCCCAACCTCCAGCACTGAGGGGCACCTGCCAACAGGCCCCCACTAATGTCCCACTCATGTCCCCTTGCACCCCCACCCCCCAGCAGTGCAGGGCACCTGCCAGCAGGCCCCCACTCATGTCCCATTGCGCCCCCACCCCCCAGCAGTGCAGGGCACCTGCCAACAGGCCCCCACTCATGTCCCCTTGCACCCCCAACCCCCAGCAATGAAGGGCACCTGCCGGCAGGCCCCCACTCATGTCCCATTGCACCCCCACCCCCCAGCACTGAGGGGCATCTGCCAGCAGGCCCCACTCATGTCCCCTTGCATCCCCACCCCCCAGCAGTGCAGGGCACCTGCCAGCAGGCCCCCACTCATATCCCCTTGCACCCCCACCCCCAGCAGTGCAGGGCACCTGCCAACAGGCCCCTACTCATATCCCCTTGCACCCCCACCCCCAGCAGTGCAGGGCACCTGCCAACAGGCCCCCACTCATGCCCCACTCATGTCCCCTTGCACCCCCACCCCCAGCAGTGCAGGGCACCAGCCAGCAGGCCCTCAATCATGTCCCACTCATTTCCCCTTGCACCCCCACCCCCAGCAGTGCAGGGCACCTGCCAGCAGTCCCAAACTCATCTCCCCTTGCACACCCACACCCCAGCAGTGCAGGGCACCTGCCAGCAGGCCCCCACGCATGTCCCACTCATGTCCCACTCATGTCTCCTTGCACCCCCACACCCCAGCAATGAGGGGCACCTGCCAGCAGGCCCCCACTCATGTCCCCTTGCACCCCCAGCAGTGCAGGGCACCTGCCAACAGGCCCCCACTCATGTCCCCTTGCACCCCCACCCCCCAGCAGTACAGGGCACCTGCCAGCAGGCCCCTACTCATGTCCCCTTGCACCCCCACCCCCTAGCACTGAGGGGCACCTGCCAGCAGGCACCCACTCATGCCCCCTTGCACCCCACCCCCCAGCAGTGCAGGGTACCTGCCAACAGGCCCCCACTCATGTCCCCTTGCACCCCCACCCCCCAGCACTGAGGGGCACCTGCCAGCAGGCCCCCACTCATGTCCCCTTGCACCCCCACCCCCACCCCCCTGCACCGAGGGGCACCTGCCAGCAGGCCCCCACTCATGTCCCCTTGCACCCCCACCCCCAGCAGTGCAGGGCACCTGCCAACAGGCCCCCACTCATGTCCCACTCATGTCCCCTAGCGCCCCCATGCCCCAGCACTGAGGGGCACCTGCCAGCAGGCATCCACTCATGTCCTCTTGCACCCCCACCCCACCCCCAGCACTGCAGGGCACCTGCCAGCAGGCCCCCACTCATGTCCCCTTGCACCCCCACCCCCCAGCACTGAGGGGCACCTGCCAGCAAGCCCCCACTCATGTCCCCTTGCACCCCCAGCCCCCAGCAGTGCAGGGCACCTGCCAGCAGGCCCCCACTCATTTCCCCTGCACCCCCACCCCCCAGCAGTGAGGGGCACCTGCCAGCAGGCCCCCACTCATGTCCCACTCATGTCTCCTTGCACCCCCACCCCCCAGCAGTGCAGGGCACCTGCCAGCAGGCCCCCACTCATGTCCCCTTGCACCCCCACCCCCCAGCAGTGCATGGCACCTGCCAACAGGCCCCCACTCATGTCCCATTGCACCCCACCCCCCAGCACTGAAGGGCACCTGCCAGCAGGCCCGCACTCATGTCCCCTTGCACCCCCACCCCCAGCAGTGCAGGGCACCTGCCAGCAGGACCCCACTCATGTCCCCTTGCACCCCCACCCCCAGCAGTGCAGGGCACCTGCCAACAGACCCCCACTCATGTCCCATTGCACCCCCACCACCAGCACTGAGGGGCACCTGCCAGCAGGCCCCCACTCATGTCCCACTCATGTCCCCTTGCACCCCCACCCCCCAGCAGTGCAGGGCACCTGCCAGCAGGCCCCCACTCATGTCCCCTTGCGCCCCCACCCCCCAGCAGTGCAGGGCACCTGCCAACAGGCCCCCACTCATGTCCCACTCATGTCCCCTTGCACCCCCACCCCCCAGCAGTGCAGGGCACCTGCCAGCAGGCCCTCACTTGTTAAGCGGAAACATGTGCAGTTCCCTCTGGGACCACTGCAAATGATTTAGGCCTACAGGTGTTTGGCAGTAAACCCACTTGGTAGCAGTCTATACCACACAGATTCACTTGGTAGCTGTGGCTGAGCAGTCAGACTTCCCTCAAGAAGAGTTAGGCAGTATGTGGAGTATACAAAATAGGGCAATTTACACAGTAGAACAAGCAGACACAGAACAGAGCTTGGGTGTAAAGATATGTAGTTATTTATTTATAAAAACACATCTATGAAAAACACACTGGCACTAATACGACAAACAACTTCAATTACAATTACTATAAGTATCTCGCTCTTCTAACAAGATTTCGACAAGTCTAGGTTCAACGGCACCACTTATTTGCAGACAGAGGTGAATGCTTTAACCTAGATGGAACTTTAATATTCGTTAGAACGGGAGAGAAAAGGCAGGGTATGAAACCAACTCGGTACCAACTCTTTTACGAAGCAAATGCAAGGCAAGCAAGGCAGGGTCTACTGTGGATCACAAAGTTCAGAGGCCAGGCCCTCTCAGAGAGAGGCAAGGCGATATGTCCCAAACAAAAGTATCACAGTGGAAATGCACTTCGAGTCTTTGTAGCAAATTGTCACAGAAAGGTTGGACCAGTTTAGAACAAAAAGTTAAGAAGGTCTGGAGGCGACCCGATGGAAAGGTAATGATTAAGACACCTCACGCTAACCGTCACTAGGGAAGCCAGGCGGACACGGTGTGATGCTGGAAAGGCATTGGAGGGACAGGGCCTCCCTGTCCCTGTCCTGTAGTCCTTTTTCATATTGTGTTCTGTGTTGTTTTCTGCCCAGGAGTCCATGTGGGACTCCTGGCAGTGCAGCTCTACCTAGTTTTGGTTTGGTGTACAGACCCATGGGATACCCTTATGGCATCCATGGGTGGGGGTACAACCCTGTACCCCTAGTGTATGTTTTTGGGCACCTGTGGGTGGCCCACAGAGCAGGGTATAGGCTGGTGGCAGCACTATGCTGAATGTGACAGGTGCTCTGAGTGTCCTCCATTTTGGGATACCCAGGCCATGCCATTGGGATCAGTTGATTCCTGATAGGAAACAAGATGGCCCCTGTGGCCTCTTGCTTTCTATTGCCTGTTACCTTGTTTTCCCAAAGTCCTGGGAAGCCCTGACTCTGTCCCTTCCCCCTGACTGGCTGTTGGGTGGAAATTCCATATATGGTGTTGTTGTGAAGGCCCAGCTAGACTGACTGGAGCCTTCCCAGTGACTGTATGTTGTGGGTACCTCCTGTGGGTGGGACCTGGGTGAATGGAGTGTGTGACCAATATACACTCCTTGTTGTGGTTGTCTGGTTTCTGGCATGAGAGACAAAGACTGAGATAGCCCTGCCCGTAACTGGCCTGAATGCAGTGTGTAGTGTTGAATGGCTGGGTACTTGTCCCAATCCACATTCCTTGTTGTGAGTGTCTGAAAGGGAGGTGTGTGGCCTGAATGCACTGTGTGCCTGATTGGCTGACTGACTGCATGAATGCCCTTCTGTATGATTGGCTGCTGAGTGTGTGCCAGCAGTGTGGATGAGAGACAGAATAGTATATCTGGGGACCTCTCACCACTGGTAATTGTTCAGAAGCGTTCTGGAGCTGAGTCTCCACTCTAGAGTAACTGGAACTGCTGATCCTTGACGTCCAGCTGGAAGAAGAAGACTTGCTGTTGCATTTGCTTCGACCGATCCGAAGGCTGCCGGAATCGTCGAAGACTGACCCGAGAGAGGACCTGGTAAGGCGCCCTCTTCCCGTGCTCCGAGGGACCATCGAGCACCGCTCCATCTTCGCCAAAGCGCCCTGGAAGACAGACCCTCGAAAGGCTGCCGACCCGAGACGGGACCGCCGAGGAGATCGAAGTGAAGCACCCGGACATCGCCGCCGTCGAAGTCCATTGCCGTCGACCAGGGTTCGCAGGTTTGTGTAACCGCTGGAGGCCCGTCGAAGTTGTGTTGCCCAGCCGTGGGAACCACTTGACGCCGTGCCGCCGACGACCGGAGCCGTCCGCTCCTTGCCTAAGAACATTTGAATCGAAGGACTCCCTCGTCCGCACCGTCGACCGCTTTATCCTGCTGGAGAAAGTCGAGGACAACCAACGCGCCGAGGAGAAACCTACCGGTGGGTTTCCCGCCACCCGAAGACCACAAAGACTCGAACGACTCGACGCCCTTGCTGGGCCTCCGTCTCCACAATCTTTGCGGTCCAGAACTATTGTCACCGAGGTGCCCCGCACGCCTCTGCCTTGCAGGACGCCGACGCTGACGAGCACCGCTCGGACGAAGCTGCCGCCTCATCGACGTCGTTCTACCCCTGTTTGTCGACGGACGTTCGACGCCCCGTGTCTCCCGCTTGAAAGGGAAGGCATTCAAGAAGGGCCGTCGATTCCCCGCCGCCGAACGCCAAGTTCCTCGACGCTTCTCGACGATCCGTGACTCCCGCTTGAAAGGGGGTCGCTCAAGAAGGATCTGTCGACGCCTCTTCGAAGAACTCGACTCCACCAGGTACATTGGGGGGGGTAAAAACATTATAGGAGGGAATAAGACTTGCAGAACAATATATGGACTGGGCTTGTGCTATATCTTTATTTTACAGGTTGCCCAGGTGGGGGGATCTCCACACAGAACTGTGTCTAGTGGTAGGGGCCAGTATTCTGCCTATTGCTCAACCATCTTATTTTCTCTCCTCTCTCTATTGCTGGTTTCACTCTATTGATCTGTGTGACATTGTTACAGTATTGTTGATGCACTTTAATGAGATCTAATACAAAGGGTGGTACCACTTTAGAATTGTATATATTTGCCATTGTTGATTTTCCTAAGTACAAAGTGAGTTATTATGATAAGTGTACATAACCTTGAATATTGATTATATAAAGACTGTGTTCTAACCAATACAGTGTGTGGACATTCCTTTGTGGGGGCTTGGGGACTACACTGTACTTAAGAACCAGCCTGCATCACCTCCTGAGAAGCTAGGCCTTGATTGGTCGTCCATTGCTACCGTAATAGAGAATCTTGGCTGGGGTCTTCTGTGCCTCTCTTCTACCTTATAGAGAGCAGAAGTACAGACACCCCCTACCGGTCCTTTACACACGGTACCTAGAATGTGGAGAGACAGCTCCGGCGGGGGCAGTTGTTCCTGGTGGTGGATGCAAGTCGGGGCTTTGCCAAGAGATGAGATGCTCTCGTCGTCGAAGGAAAGTTGAAGATTGTTGCACCACCAGGGAAGAGACCAGCCGCAGAGTGCTCCGTCACAAGGCACCACCTTTTGGTCGCTGTACGGGCTAGTGGCTATCCGGTTGCCGGGGTGCTCAGCACGGGCAATTCGACCACTATGCCCTGGAAGCGAAGAAAAAGCAAAGGGACTGGTTGTTCCCACCAGTCAGGGGAAGAAGACTCTCCAGCCGGGAGATCTCCTCTGTCGTTGGGAAGTGGTGAGTCGGTTCAGCAGGGCTCCACCAGGGGTGTCGTCGTTGCAGGTCGGCTCAGCTTTACCCTCGTCGGATTCTTGGGTCCTGTGGCGACTTCTGAAGATCCAGTCCCAAAAGCCCTGCTTTTATGCAGAAAACCCCCATTCATTCAGCCTAGCTGTCAATCGAAACACGCTAAGTGGTGAGCGGGGTGGCTCACCACTTGGGCTAATCACACCAGAGTGCGACTTGAGTTGGCAAGGCAACTCAGTCCAGGGTGCCTAAACCCCCTCCCACATCCCCTGTGGTACCCAGACTTAATGGCACCACCCTGGAGGGCTTCTGTGTAGAAGCCCGCCAAAAGTGAAACAAAGGGCTCAACCTTTGGTTCGGAGTTACAGAGGTGAACACAGACGCCATTTTAAAAACCGAGTTCTGGCAGAAAATACCGACCGGTAGATTTATTTAAGACAAATAAACCAGCGGTATGTTAGAGACTAACGGGAAAAAGTATTAGCCTCCAACAATGGGAAGAATCCCATAGAGTTATATTCGGGGTTGAATATAACAAGTACTTTCCACTGCCACCAGCCAAAACTCGACGAGGTGGGACAGGACAGTGCCCCCTTGAATAACAGACCCAGGGGTAATCGAATTACTCCTACTAGTACGTCCACAATAGGATGGTTTGTACTAGTTCTGTTAGTAAATTTAGGTCTAATAAAGCCAATGGTGACTTTACATGCCCTGGGAGACAGTAGTCAGTCCCAGGGTATGGAGCCTATGGTGGGGATCCTCTAGGACACCCCAGTGTTACGGCACGGAGGGTGCGGTGTAACACACATAGTAAAACACATGAGACCCTATGGAGTAAAAGACCCCATAGCCCATAGAACACATTGACATTCACAGGAATCAACCACATTCATGTCCAAGAGTGGGAGAAAAGAATCTCACTCTTGGCAGGATGGACAAAAACAAACTCCAGAAATCCAGCAAAGCTGCTGGGGGACTCACTAGGTTAGGAAATTCAGCCTAAACGGAGAATTCTCCCCAACGCCACTCATGTCCCCTTACACCTCCACCCCACAGCACTGAGGGGCACCTGCCAGCAGGCCCCCACTCATGTCCCCTTGCACCCTTACCCCCCAGCACTGAGGAGCACCTGCCAGCAGGCACCCACTCATGTCCCCTTGCACCCCCACCCCCCAGCACTGAGGGGCACCTGCCAGCAGGCCCCCACTCATGTCCCCTTGCACCCCCACCCCCAGCACTGAGGGGCACCTGCCAGCAGGCCCCCACTCACATCCCACTCATGTCCCCTTGCACCCCCACCCCCCAGCACTGAGGGGCACCTGCCAACAGGCCCACACTCATGTCCCACTCATGTCCCCTTGCACCCCACCCCCCAGCAGTGCTGGGCACCTGTCAGCAGGCCCCCACTCATGTCCCCTTGCACCCCCACCCCCCAGCAGTGCAGGGCACCTGCCAGCAGGCCCCCACTCATGTCCCATTGCACCCCCACCCCCCAGCAGTGCAGGGCACCTGCCAACAGGCCCCCACTCATGTCCCCTTGCACCCCCACCCCCCAGCATTGCAGGGCACCTGCCAGCAGGCACCCACTCATGTCCCCTTGCACCCCCACCCCCCAGCAGTGCAGGGCACCTGCCAACAGGCCCCCACTCATGTCCCCTTGCACCCCCACCACTGAGGGGCACCTGCCAGCAGGCCCCCACTCATGTCCCCTTGCACCCCCGCCCCCCAGCACTGAGGGGCACCTGCCAGCAGGCCCCCACTCATGTCCCCTTGCACCCCCACCCCCCAGCAGTGCAGGGCACCTGCCAACAGGCCCCCACTCATGTCCCACTCATGTCCCCTTGCATCCCCACCCCCCAGCATTGAGGGGCTCCTGTCAGCAGGCCCCCACTCATGTCCCCTTGCACCCCCACCCCCCAGCAGTGCAGGGCACCTGCCAGCAGGCCCCCACTCATGTCCCACTCATGTCCCCTTGCACCCCCACCCCCCAGCAATGAGGGGCACCTGCCAGCAGGCCCCCACTCATGTCCCCTTGCACCCCCACCCCCCAGTAGTGCAGGGCACCTGCCAGCAGGCCCCCACTCATGTCCCCTTGCACCTCCACCCCCCCAGCACTGAGGGGCACCTGCCAGCTGGCCCCCACTCATGTCCCCTTGAACCCCCACCCCCAGCAGTTCTGGGCACCTGCCAGCAGGCCCCCACTCATTTCCCCTTGCACACCCACCCCCCAGCACTGAGGGGCACCTGCCAACAGGCCCCCACTCATGTCCCACTCATGTCCCCTTGCACCCCCACACCCCAGCAGTGCAGGGCACCTGCCAGCAGGCCCCCACTCATGTCCCCTTGCACCCCCACCCCCCAGCAGTGAAATGGCGATCTCATGACACAAACCAAAAGTCAACTATGTACATGAACACATGTCCGCCACACGAAGGCAGGCGGTAGCGTCCCTGCGCTAACAAAAGGCCTGTATATACAGCTCTGATGAATGTCCCATACTGTGGCCCTCTAGGACAAATGATGTGCAAAGCGGTACGCAACAAACACGGACACCCGCTGTGTCAAAAATAGCTTGTATTGCGGGGGTGCGTGGGAAGTTTCACACGCGATTGTGGCTGGGCGAGCGGGGTACGTGTACTTCAGGGGCTCGCGGGAAGTTTTACACGCGATTGTGCCTGGGTGAGCGGGGTACGTGTACTTCAGGGGCTCGCGGGAAGTTTTTCATGCGATTGTGCCTGGGTGAGCGGGGTACGTGTACTTCAGGGGCTCGCAGGAAGTTTTACACGCGATTGTGCCAGGGTGAGCGGGGTACGTGTACTTCAGGGGCTCGCGGGAAGTTTTACACGCGATTGGGCCTGGGCGAGCGGGGTACATGTATTACTGTGGTGGGCGGGGAAGTACAGGAGGCAAATACGCGGAACGCCCACATGCACGCGCCAAAAAAGATGCGCTAATCCGGAAACACGTACGGCAGCAGGAAGCAGGCATACGTGGACCCGCGCAGCATAAAAGTACGCACAAACAACAAGCAAGCTCAGACGCCAGGATGAACAAACCGTTCCTAGCAGCAGTGGTCGTGGGATACCGCAGGAGGAGGAGGAGGATAGTGAGGCCCAGAATTTTCACACCCAGAACCAGCCTTTTTGGCATGCCTGATGACCAGGTGTATGGGAGGTACAGGTTTCCACCTCACATAATACTCAACCTGGTTAGTGAGTGGGAGGATGACCTCACATCACCCACCCTCTGCTCCCAAGCACTCAGCCCCCTGGAGAAGGTCCTCAATGTACTGCACTTTTTGACCACCGGATCATTTCAGCGGACAAGTGCCATAGTGGGGGGGGGGTGTCACAGGCCACGCAGTCACGCTGCCTACACCAGGTCTTGGCCATCATGACTGCACGCCCATCAGTCCGCAGGCACATATACCTGCCCAGAACACCTGCAGAAAGGCAGGCTGCCGTCCAGGATTTCTACGGGGTGGCACAATTCCCCAAAGTCCTAGGTGCCATTGATTGCACCCAGGGCATCAGAGCACATCTATAGAAACCGCAAGCACTATCATTCCATCAACGTCCAGGTAGTATGTGATGCCAAGGGAATCATCACCTCAGTATATGCCAACTATCCAGGGTCCACCCACGACAGTTTCATTTACAGAATGTCAACCCTAAACCAGGACATACAAGCTGGGCGGCATGGCGATACATGGCTGCTCGGTGAGTATAATGTCACAACCCTAGTAATGATACCCATCACCACCTCCCTAGGGGACAGTGCCTACCCTCTGAGCACCCACATGATGACGCCAATTCGGAACCCCACCACGCCACCCGAGGTAAGATACAACACAGCCCATATTGCAACCGGGGGCATAGTGGAGTGCACATTCGGAGTGCTCAAATCACGCTTTTACGCTCCCTTGACCGTTCTGGCGGGCAGCTGTTATACACTCCGCCAGTAGTGTGCAGGATCATAGTGGCAGCATGTGTCCTGCACAACGTTGCAACATGCCGGGGCCTGCCGGTGGACATGGTGGTGCCCCCACATCCCCAACCACATGCACGCCCGCTCCGCATGGGAGGGGAAAGGGCACGGGGTGAGGCAGCCCGAACGCAGCTGGTGGCTAATTACTTCACTTAGAATCACGCCCCTGAGGAGTGGACACAGCCCTGCCACATACCAGCTGACAATCGATGATGACACAAGGGACAGTGAACTGTCACAACCATACCAGCTTGAGATTGGTCACCTGGAAGTGTTACAATGTGTGCATACCTACCTACAGAAACACCACCAATGCTGTGTCATCAAAAGACACATATGCTGCTAAATGCATTACCCCCTTGCAAAATACAACATGAGAACAGTGCCATGTCACCCAACCCCCTCCCCAGCACCACCACCCAACACACCATGGCATGTCATGCTATGTGAGAGCAAACAAAGCAATCCCGAAAACCTGACACAAGTGTCACAAAGTACAGTGTCCCTAATGGAAACTGGCCACAAACAATATGCTCCCAGTAATGTTGGACTAACAACACACATGACCAAATACTTACCAACAATACAA